>NW_019394317.1:0-551876 GCF_000612105.2 Orussus abietinus
CATAAATATTCCTAAGTCCGCAAGCGGCTGCAAAAAGTATTTTAATTATACAAACGAACTATTATTATCGGTGATAATAAGAGTTATATTTTTCTTAGCCTGACTTGAAATAACGTAATGATTAACCAAAGGTCATTGTTTTATATTATGTGGTCTTGCTAGAATAATGATTGTTTTATATGTACATACATATATTGTTGACTCATTATAATTTTCTCGACGGATCTCGGTGGAACACCGTCGTTTCTGGCCAAGAGAATTATTCTTGGCCAATGTATGTGTATTCCACTTTCTTCTTTGAGCATTATAATAAACTGTAAGCCATTGAAGTTTAAACATACACGCTTCCGTTCGGTAAAACCTTTTATCCTTTGAGAACGAAAACGTAAATTAAATGTTTATAAAAAATAATTTATTTATTCCTCAAATTACTTCTATACAGCATGTATATTTATACATATTAACTGCACGTTGTCCATAAAAATTCACAATTTTTTATACAATTTATTCGCGTTAAGGTAACTTACGGAACTTGGCTTGTATCCATACTCGATACATTGTCACTTGTTTTCCTCGATTAACTTGCAATCTCTTATCGACGATGCATTGTTCTTCCGAAAAACCACAATTACCAAAAAGATTTTTAATTTCTTCTGTAAAATGACATTAAATATAGTGTATGCAGCACGAAGTAAGTATTTCATCTTACCTTGGGTAAAGAAATACACTCTGGTTCCATCTCCTCTGGCATAAAAATTGTCTCCTAAACACCGACCCTTCTTGAACCTCAGCTGTGACATATCGTACCTTCCATAATCTCGGAACAACACCAATCCATTCGGCTTTAGATAGTAATGAATCTGTTTAATTACATGTTCCATTCTAGAATATTTTCATTTATTAATCACTGAGAAAATATTATCTCAAAGTCATAACAATAGTTACTCACTTATCAGGCATAATACTGGACAACACAAATATAAGTACTACTATATCCAGACTTCCGGGCTCAAAAGGTGGTGCCCAATCATCTTGCGTCGCATCGAAAACAAATGCTTTACACCTTTAAAAATTAGAAAAAGGAATGTCACTATTTTTAGTTTTCGGTTCACAATGCAAAGGAATATAATTAGTATTTTACCTGGATGTGTCGTAATCAGGATTTTGCTTTAATATGTCGATAGCTATCTTTGAGAAATCACAGCAATATACAAACAAATTAGGATCTTTGTTGTACATGAGAACAGGAAATACTGTATTTCCTACGCCACACCCAATTTCAAAGATATTTGTTGTTCCAGTTGACGGTACATCAACGGATTTAACGAATTCCGATGTACCATCGCTAATTTGTACGACTCGTACTGGATTCTCTAGATTAGATTCAGCCGTTCTTGGAGCTAATTCAGGGAACTCGGTAAATAGCCAATGTCTGTCTTTAAAAAATCTAATAAGAAGTGTCAACGAATTAATCATAAAAGGTATTTTAATCAAAAGTAAGATGTCCCTTTTGTAAAAAAGAATAATTACTAATTACCTATTTTGATGAATTCCATAAAACTTATCCCAATTCGTGTGTGCTTCGACCTCATATTTCTGTACAAGGTCAGAAGATGCTTTAATGGAAGAATTATCAGCAACGGCACGAAAAGCATGTGCTTCCTGGTCTTCGTCCCAGGTTACGTTATCCCTACAAATTAACAATACCTATTACGCCCAAATACAAGTGATTTTATGAATCAACATTTTTTATATGGTCAAATAATGGCAGTCTAAGTGCTTCTACGAATTTCAAACGTCATCCTAAATCTCGTACCATGCATTGTATTCATAAATATCATTCCTATTCGTCAAAAAGCGTGATCCTCCTGGCGGTTTTTTCCGATACTGCGTGGACTGCATCTTATAGGTTATAAGTCGCCAAACTCGTTTCGCATTGAAAGGCTTGAAAAATCCAAATCGATTCGTACCAAGCATTGTGTCGAAACACGTTGTCTCCTTCCTCCAGGGTTCGGTTTCCAAATTGTAATCTTTTCGTAGAAGATTCACTTTTCATCACATCTGCGTCCGGCATGGGAGTCGCCATCTTTAAAAATGCCTCGTCAGGGACGTCATCCTCGACCGTCATGCGCAATGAAATTCACGCACCCTGTAGCACGTAATCGTAGATATACTCATCGTGCCCTCCATCGTGCTACTAACTCGATACGAATCGAACTCTTTTCGCAGAGACTACCTCGGTAGCCCAAATTTCTCTCCGCGCCGAAACACCCCTTGCCTCCGATGTCACGAAATCCGCTCCAGAATTTCCGTTCCCTCCATGATCGATTAAATCGAATGCTGGATCCGCCATCTTTAAAGAAACCGCATCACGTGGTCCTGCTCCTCCGTGATATGGTAATCTTGCATTAACTACATGAACGGTGAAAAATACGCCTCGACGGCTCTAGATTCCTGTGAAGCCCTTAAATATCCGTCCACGCTATTTCTAGATTTATCGAGCGCTACAAAGAGGGTTCAACCGACACGTGTCGGAGAAGACGGGCACCGGGTCCGCCATCTTTAAAGGGTCGACCACGTGGCCCCGCTCTATCCGCGATGCATTCTTTCCTCGAAGGACTTGACCAAAGGATTCCGAAATCTAGTCGGTCCATCCTAATCGGAGGATCGCGTCTCCGGTGACGGAAAACCGAAGCCCATAGAAGAGGATAAAGAGACACGTTCGATAACGGAAACTCGACTCGAAGGAGCAGTCGGGAGTCCGGTTCCGTCCGAGCACCGGCGACGCCCCGACGTCTCGATCCCGCCGGGTCCCTAGGGGAACGATCGATGGCTCGCTTCGCCCTTTCTCGATGTTTTTATGCGGGTTAGTATTGGCCTGGATCGCGACTCAAATGGAGCCCCTCAGCGATCTCCGTTTCCTTTGGATCCGATCTCCCGAAAAGAGACCTCTGCGGCATCGACGACTCAAAGGAAACGCATACGGAGTCTCTTTCCGAAAATTCGGAGGAATCGCAAAAGGAGCGACTTCGATTCCCCGATTCCCCCGAAACACGAGGATGACCGCATCGGCGTCCGCGTTGCGGAGCGTCTAGCGCCGCGGCGCTAACCTAAGGGGTGGTTGCCCTCGTCTGTGCTTTGTGGGAAATGGCCGCTCGATAACGCGTAGCTCCTCTCTTCTCCCTCTTTCTCGGTCTCGCTCCGGCTCCCTCCCTCTTCGTCCTGCCGCCCCGAAAGGCGTATAGCGACCTTACTCCATTCCAGCCGGCGTCGCCCGGAGCGAACTCGGCGAAAGGTCGATCACTGCCCTTAGAGAAGACCATCCTCCTCCCCTCCTGGCGAAGGAGGCGAGGTCCTAATCTCTCGTCCCTCGAGACCGTTCCGTCTGGCCAGGAATATGAAAAAGGACTCCAGGACGAGGGAGACGACCCTCTCCCCCTTTCCACAGGACGAGCCTAGCCGAGTTGCGCCCCGATCGCCGCCATCTTTGTTCGACTCGGAGGAGAGAAGCCCCGACGTTAGTCCTCCACGCCCGCGGGGAAGGACCCTCGAAGGAGGCCGGAAGTAGCTCCAGTTTCCGCGGAAGGTAATCGATAGGAGCGAGGGTCGAAGAGCCCTTCCCAAACGGCGTGGTTTCTCCGGGAAAAGGGTTGCCCTTATCGACGTTTCCGCCGAGACGGTCGCCTTCCCGAGAGAGAACTCGAATTCGTCGGGAGCGCGGCATCGATTTTCGAGGACAGCCTCGAAGCCGACGCGGTCTCCGGGCCCGGCGGAAACACCGTCGAGTGGTGATGAAAGGAGGAGTCTCGAAAAAAATCCGAAGGCAAAATGGCGTGGAAAGGCGCGAAGGTCAATTCGCGGCGGGGCGTGGGGTGCGCGCGCAGTCTCCGCGCCCTTCCGACGGCGCAGGGCGCTCCGGGTTGTATTTTATCATCCGGGGGATGGCAACCCCAAAGATCGTCCGGGCAATGACCTCGAGCCGCGTTTCAGGATACATCCCGGCGCGAGGGGATCGCCCGCAGCCGAGTGGGCGAACGGGCGAACAATGGGAATGCTTAAACCTCCTTCCGCCTCTCGTTAAAGGGCGATGACGGCGGCTTTCCCTCCGAACCAGACGGAAGAGGCGCGCGGAGCTTTTTTCGACGACTCGCCATCCGGGGATTATCGCGTTCGTCGAGGCTTCTCGGTCCCCCCTCTTCCTCGCTCCGATCTCGGTGGCGAACCTTCAATTTTCCAGCTTCAAATGTCCGATTTGCCCGAAAACGAGACGATTTTCCAAGGATGTACCCTCTTCCCTTGACTTACGCGGTTTTTATTTTCAATATCTGGTCCTTTGTACCGACACACTTTACGCGACGCGATTTTCATTCGCGTCAAGCGAATCCACGTGGAACGGATACTCCGCGTAAATCAAGGGACGAGTGTACGAGGATATATAAGGATACATCCCGGGGAAGGGGGCGTCCTCTCGCTGATAAAAATTCCGCGGAATCCGAAATTCCGAGGGATTCCGCCGAATTCGTAGGGGCTTTATCTGGCTCCCCAGCGTTTCCGGAAGGAATTGGAATTTGTGAAAAAAAAAAAAATTCGTGTCGCTCCGCCGAGATCGGTCGTGGCTTCTCTCGGTGGAAGCGAGAGGGAGCGAGGCCGCTTCCCGTGGGAGCGAGCGAGAGGAGGAATCCTCGCTTCCCGGCCGACGTCTCGTTCCTCCGTCGCCGCGGTTCGGCTATTTAAACACGCGACGGATCAATAAGCGCTCTTCTCCCTTGTCTCGTAGAAAGTGTACCGCGAACCCGAAGAGACGCCCCAAGGTCGGACCGGAAGTCACCGGACCGCTTCCTAGTCCCTCCACCTTTCGATCGATCAGTCGTACCTCGAAGCCGAGGCTCCCCCTGCGAGGGCTCCGCATCCGTGAACGGGTTAAGTCCGGCCCCTGATCGGAAGTATCTGGCCTATCGATCGAATTCGACCCCTGGACCCGGAGGAAAGGGACGAATAGAATTTTACGACTTCGAAAGGACGACGATGCCGCCGCGACGCGACATTGGGAAAACTCTCCTCAAACGAGGACCACGAGTTCATAGTTGACGCCACTGCGTCGACTCGTCGATTGCCATTGATCGTCGATTAAGCGCAATTGACGTTGCACCGAGTACCAGCCAGAAGTCCCTCGACGACCATTACCGCTTCGCGGAGATCCGACGTCCCGTCGAGGAATTTCGCCGCGGTGCTCGAAAAAGGAACGACCTCTTCCCCGGGTCCGCCATATTAGACGATCGATCTCCTCGCGATCTCCGAAAAGCGCGACCTTTCGCTCGATACCGGGTCTTAGGACCACGATACAAAGCCCCCACGTGGTTATCGTACCCGTTCTTAAACTCGCGTAATTACGTTAAAGCCTAATTATCGCCTGCCATTGTCAGCTGGAAGCCGAGGGGCTTCCGCCCTCGCCGCTCCGAAACTCGCTGGATCGATGCACCCTCGAGGATATCCTCCAGCGACTTTTCAGGAGGATGTCGATCGCTCCAGTTGCTCTCTGTCATTTTCTAACGCAGCAATCGAACGAGGGACGTCCCGGTCGAGTTTTTCGGCGACCTCTCGCAGAGTCCCGCGAGACGTTCCTCGGCCAAGGAGGTCGAATTCGTCGGTCCTTGGGAGAGCGTGCGGGAATTATTAGCGCCATTATCACGGCGAACGGACGCAGTCCGTCGGGTTATCGTCGAAGGAGGCATCGAGAGGATCGCTAGGAGACGGGAAATGCCGCTCGAATCGGTGAAAAGCACGCGACGCCTCGCCGAGGTCGAAAGTCGCGGGCTTACGTAAACGCGTGCACGAGCTCGAAAAGCGAAACGGAAGCCTAGAGGAACACCGCACTTGGCAGATTAAGACCGTGGACAAATAGTTGCGCAATTTAGCGGGCGCGTGTCGACGCTACACCGGCAATCGTTGGCTACACGTCGGGCGTACAGGTAACGACGACGACGATATAAAATCGATCTCGATCTCGCCCTTGCACCGTCGACGAAATTTTTTCCCCCGGGGAATTTTTTTTAGTAAACGGTCGCTCGAATAAATCTGCGGGATTTTTAAGCGGAGCGTTTGCGAATGAAATTTCCGCGAGCGGGTTCGACGGCCAGGCGATCGATCGAAGGCTCGGCTCGCGGGACGAAATCACTTTCTAACTCCGATACAGGCCGGGAGCGATCGGTCCCTCTCGAGCAGGGGACGATTTCGCGGAGACGCGGTAGACGCACGGAGACGCAGCGACGAAACTCGGACTCGGCCGATTTAGGGAGAGCCGCGAAATAACGGGCTCGGTACGTCTCCCGGACAATTTTACGGCGTGCACGCATGTAAGCAAGTGGATATACGGACGCGCGTGCCTATTTATACGCAGGGTCGTCAGGGAATTGACCGCGCGGCCTTGATTTCCGACTGACCCGACCGACACCGGGGATCGAGAGAGCTGCCGGGCCATTTCGGACTCGGGCGTCCGGGCTCGCCGATAACGTTCCTCGCCAATTCTTACCCCGCTGACGGGGCTAAAATCGTCTCTCCCTTATCGCGCTCCCATCGGTGGCCAAAGGAGACGGAGGTTCGTTCCAAGGACCACGGATGGGGAGGTCGAGAGGATCGTTGCAAGACGCGTTGTTCGGTATCCGCTATCGAGACGTCGCGACGGCTCGGACGGCGCTCGCGGATGCGTTCTCGAGGTGGGAGAACCGTTATCGGCCCGCCGCCCCCGCGGCCCCCCGGCCGGGACGCAGAATTCCGCGGGTGCGTTTGGCTCCGCATCTTTGGACGTATCGCGGGAGGTCGCGATTAATTCCGCGGCAGGGACGTCGACGATGGGCGTCTTCGTTCCCGCGAGGGTCCCTCGGCGGGGGACGTCTCTCGGGTCTAGGAGTCGGTCGGCCAGGAGGGGATAAATCCGCCCGGGAAGGAGCGAAGTCGAGAGGGCCGGCGGCCTTGACCTTGTCTATGGCTAAAGAGAGAGGCAGAGGAGACACGTGAGAAAATACGCGTCGGTCAAAACAAAGCGGCCCGCTTTCCGGTCCGTCTAAGACGCGTCTGGCCGCGTACCACGGCGACGACCGCCGCCGAACGCCGACCATGGACAAGGTCGAAGCCGTCGGCAGGTGACCTCGTCTACGGTCGAAGGGCGGAGGGAGGAGGCACGCGAAACGCGCGCCGTCGACGACGAGCGCTCCCGGCTTGGCATCCCCGAGTCGCTCCGGGTCCTGGGGAAACGAGAGCGGCGCCGCGACGCCGTGGACTTCGGCGACTTCGGATCGACCGTTTCACCGCGGGTCGGCGAATGATCGATCCGCTCGTCGTTCGGCGCATCCCGTGTCCAGCCTCTCCCTGGACCGCCGTGTCGGGATCTCGGCGCCCGCTGGGTTCCGCTCGAAAAATCGGCATCTCCCCGCATTCCGCATTTCCTCCTGGCTTCCTGAAAATTTCAACGATTCCTCGAGTCGCAATGCCGCGGACGAGAAGGGCGAGGGCCCGCCGCCTCGCGCGGGGGTGACCGTCCTCTCTCTTTCTCTCTCCCCTACCTCGTTACATCCCTGGATGTCTCCGTCTCCGTCTTGCCGACGGCCTTTGCCATCTCTCCGTCTCTCGACCGCTCCCCTCCTCCTCGCCTCGGCGTTCTCGGTGGCACTCGGCCCCCTCCTCGTTCGACTCGCCGGGTGCGCGCGCACCCGCGTCGCCCCTGTGCCACGGTCCTCCGGGCGGTATTCCCCTCTCTCTCGCTTTCGCACGCGAACCGGCGTCGGCCTCTTTCGCCCCTTCCATGCGGGCGCGCTTGCGCCGGCGAGGTTGTCGCTCTCTCTCCGACTCGGCCGACTCGGGCCTCGCTCCGTCCTCGTCCCTCCCTCGTCGGTGCGCGGCGCGGCTCTCTCCCCGCATCGTGCGCGCGCCGACGGAGTTCTTTCTCCGACTCCGTCTCGGTCGGACTCGCGGTCTTCCGCATTTTCCGTCGCGCTCGCACCCCGGGCTCTCCGTCGCGGTCGAGAGTGTGTTGAGTGGCGTCGTGGACAGGTGCGGCCGCCGGAGCCCCTCGCCGGCGCCACGAGCGCCCCTGGCGGCGGCTCCGCTCAGTTTCGGGCAAGATGGGCGAACTTCGCCGGGCAGTAGCTTAGACTCTACCTTCAAGAGAACACATACCTAATGTTTCCTAACGACTTCGTAATAGTACATTATTTATTAAGATCCACTATATTTTTCTAACGATGCTCTACCAATAGTGCTGTGTCGGTGGTGTACGGTTATCTATATATACATATATATATATATCTTCAGGCTCGTGTACATATCGGAGTAGTGCGCGTAGCGGGTACAAGGGTCTCTTCGGCTGTAAAAAGAGAGAACGGAGGGGATTCGGGGAGAGGGAGAGAAAAGTCGGCTTCGGATCGCTCGGTTTTCTCTCGGCTCGGCCCGCTCCGGTATTTCGGCGCTCGTCCCGGGTGTGCGCGGTGGTGCGCGCTCGTCGTAGTGGTGGTGCGATCCGCGGCCGTGCCGACGTTCGCCTCCTACCCGCATACACGTACCGCGTCTCGGGACGCGTACGCGCGTACACGTCGGCGAAGCAAGAGCGAGAGCCCGAGAGAGGGAGAGAGAGCAGTCGGCGACACACCCTTCCTCGGTTCGGTCGGTTCGGTCGGCTCGGTCGCGCGCACGCTCGGGCCTCGTCGCGGACCTTAGCCCGGCCGAGGGAGCCAACGTGCACGCAGGTCGCGTGTGCCGCGGCCCGAGAGTTCCACGGGGCGGCGGAAAGGGCCGCGCTCCCTCCTTCCCTCGCTCTCGCGCGCCCGGCCGGCGGGTAGCGCCCTCTCGCTCCCGCCGCG
The DNA here is from genome assembly GCF_000612105.2 of Orussus abietinus. Taxonomy (NCBI): domain Eukaryota; kingdom Metazoa; phylum Arthropoda; class Insecta; order Hymenoptera; family Orussidae; genus Orussus; species Orussus abietinus. The sequence goes on from NW_019394317.1 coordinate 8,853, forward strand.
CGAGCGCCGCGCCTCGCGCGGCCGCCGCGCGAAGCGCCGAGATCCGCCGCCGCGGATTCGCGGAGCGTCCTTGTCCCCGGAGGAGAGGCACACTCGCCGCGACGGAGATCGAGGAGCGCGCCGCCACGCCATCGTCGTCGCCGAGGGGATCGACGGCATCGACGGCGGCGTCGAGCCTGGAGAGCGGCGTCGAGGCGGAGCCCTGAGCGCCGCCGCCCGACGACGCGCGGAGACGGACCTGCCCAGGCCGAGGCGAGCGAGCGCGCGGATCGACGGAACGGGACCGCCTCTCTCTCTCTCTCCGCTGCTGCCGCCCTCCCTGTGCGAGCCGGGCCGCTAGCATGTCCGTGAGAATGGAGAACGTGGCCGCACCGAGGAAACTCAACTACAAGATGATGGTGAGTACGACTCGGCCGAGATTCCTCGAGGCCGCCCGCGCGCCGCCATTGGCCCGAGGGCCGACCGACCCGCCGCGCCGCCGCGCCGCCGGAACGGCCCGACACGAGACCGAGCGAGGCGTGCCCGACTCCTCGCCCCGGGCGCTGGGTTACGGCGAGTTTTCCTCCGGTCACCCCGGTCCCGCGACGGTCGATTCGCCGATCGGGATTTCGAGAATCAGGGGAAGGGCGGCTCGCCGATTGGTCGGGCCCGAGGGGTGTCCGCCAATCGCGCCGACCCGGAGAGGTTAAGGCGCCGAGCCGTTTCTCCGGCGTCTCGGTGAGTACGGTGGGCTCTTGGGCAGATTTTTTTCTCCTTTCTTTTTTTTCCACTTTTAAAATTGGAACATCCGGGCGGGCGATGGGGGCCCTCGGATGAAAACCGGGAGTCGGGGTGGCCGGTGCCCCTAGTGGGGGAAAATTCATTTTCCCCGAGATAAAGGTCCGGAAATCCGGGAACCCATCCCGACGCGTCGGGACTTGCGTGGCATGGGTCACCTGGAGAATACGTCACCGGTTATCGGAGACTACCCGCGATGTTGATATAACTTGGGAATAACATCTGGTGGTAGTTATTTCATTGTATATTTAGGGGGGCATTTCAAAGGAGGTGCTTCGGCGCGTTATCGGAGTTTTTCGAATTTTGAGGGCCCTCCAGTCGTTTCGTCTCCGGTCGGTTCGTAACGGTCTCGAGGTTCGACCGTTCGATTCGCGAAGAATTCCCTTCCGCGATTAGGCGGACGCGAGAGCGTTTCCGAGACGAGGAAGCGCGGGGTGGGCCGCGCCGCGATAAGGCCGATTATTCCGGAGCAACGTGGCCGGGAAAACGACCTCTACGCCGAGGCACGATAACGGGGACTTTCGAAGCCCTCCTTTTTTTATTTCATATTCCGTGGCCGAGATCGTGGCCTGGCTAAATCGCTCGTCGCTCGTTCCGTTTCGCTATATCCCCGTTTTTATTATTCCGTGCTATCGGCGACGTGGATTCGGAATATTAACGGTGGACGCTTCTCTCGGTGGGACTCGCGACGCGGCTGGACGAAATCGCCCCGGAGGAAAATCCATTTCCATGGATTGATAACGGAGAGCATCGAGGCGATCGATCGGTCCGACCTTCCCGATCGGAAGGAGGCCTCTGCGTCATCCGCGTCGCGTCTGCCGCAGTTCTCTTCCGCCGGCTCGGCCGGCTCGGCCGGCGAGACCTAACCTAAAAGGGAGCAGCACCGGTCGGAGGGTGTTTTTCGAGGGTCGATGGTTCCTATCGATCCTGATCGCCGGAAAATGCCGGTCCGCCTGCCGTGCGCCTTCCTGGCCGGCGTAGTTTGACAGCTTGCCGCGGGGCGTCCGACTGCCGGCGACGCCCCTCCCGACCCCTCTTCTCTTTCTCCGTCTCCCCTTCCTCCCCCCGGTCTCCCTCGTCGGCCCGGAATGCGACACGTCGAGTCTCCTCGTCGTTCCTGGCGATTTTCAAAATCCTACGTTGATCTTTCCCGATTTCCTTCCAGTTTCTCGACGTTTCCCGGCGACGCGTCGGGACTTCTGATTTTCCCATTTTTTCCATATTTTTTCTTTGCATTTTTCGCACTTTTTTTTGCATTTCTAAAATTCTCTTTGCATTCTCGAGATTTCCTTGCGCAGCTTCCCGCCGCGACGCGTTCCGAATTCTGGTCGTCCTCGATGGTGTTTCTTTTTCTTTTTTTTTTCTTGGCAAATCTTCCCGACTTCCAGCGACACCTGGAGATCCCTGGTTATTTTTGGCCCGGTATACGGGTTATTCCCTGGCGATTCGCGGCTTGCGGATACCTCGCGACACCTCGCGGCCCGTGCACGGCGCGGCCGAGCGAACGAGTGCGCGAATCTCCTCTTTATCGGCCGGGGCCATCCGAGATAGGAACCGCGGACCGCCCCACCCCGAGGTCGCTCTCGAAATACGAGCCTACAATATGGAGACCGACGCCGGCACGTCCTGGGTCGGGAACCGGAAAACCCGCGCCCTCGCCGAAATAACCGCATTCGACCCTCGATGCAGCGTGGCGCGGATCGATACCCACGGGACTTCGCGATAACCCGTTTCGATGTTTCACCTCGAGCGAGACCCTCGAGGTGGCTCGAACGGACGGGAACGGCTTGTCCTTTCTTTGAGAAAAATCCATTTAAGGGCGTTTAGGGGTTTAATCGGCCAGAAACCGAGGCGAGTCGATTAGCGATAATTAGGGAGCGAATCGCGCGGAACGCAGTCCTGAATCATCAGCCGGTAATCGAGGTGTTCGGCTGGGAATTAAATGCACTTTTAACCTCCCGTCTCAGATAGGGAGGAAAGTTCGAAGAATAATCATTGGACTCGGAATAAACTTGTCGTAATTCCGAATAATCGTGGCATCCAATTTTTATTCGCATTCATTCGAATCAGGTAATTATTGTTTAAATTTGAACGGAATATTTTTTGGGGACTGATCAAAGAAATATTTCTTTGGTTCGGTGATTTGTTCTCAGGGCAGATGTCGCTTGAGTTGATTTTTTTTTTTTTTTTTCTTTAGTCAAGAGAAGAATTTCTACTCTTGGGCAATTAATGCCGATTTCCCGAGAGTTGGCACCGAGCGAGGACGATTATCCGTCCGTCGGTTATTCGCGAAGACGTCGGGCGAGGTGGGGAGGCCCAGGATTATCGGCTCCCTGGGAAGCGCGAGTCCATTCGGTCCATTATTCTCGCAAAGTGGACGCGTCCTCGTTGAATTGTCTCCTCGAACGAGGCCACTGTCTCTGGCATGCACCCCGAATATAAGATTAGCGCCTCCGAAAATTAGCCCGGACGAGGGGCTTCTTCTCGCACGTTCGAGAGACTCTTCCGATTTTCCGGCACCCCGAGGAGAGGAGTAGACGGAGCCGTCGAGACCTGTTGCAAAATAGGAGAAAGAAGGAGAGAGAAACGGGAGAAATGGGAGAAATTCCGGCGAGGCTATCGGCGGATACGCGCGTTCCACTTTTCCCTCTCGAGCTCCGCCGAGCGATGGATTTGCTTCCGGGATATTTTTTTTTTTTGTTTCTTGAGCCATCCCCTGCTAGGATGGATGGCGGATGATTTCAGAGCCTTTGGGCTGGATATCGCGTAGGATCGATTCGTGATAAAATATCTTTACGGGCGATTGGGGACCCTGGGACTACGTGCAGGCTCCGGGTACTCCTGGACCGCGGAATATCGATCGTCGAGCTCCTCTTGGAATCGACCCATAATTTTTTTTTTGACGTTGGACTTGTCGGTATTCGACGAGGAGCGCTCGAGGATGCGTAAAAAAAAAATGGCGTTCCTCCATTGAAATTTTGTCGTTGGTCGTCGTCGTCCATGCCGGCCTAGAAAGTGGGTATTTTTTTTTTTCAATCCCCTACCTTGGAATTTCCGGCACATCCTCCCCGGGGTCCGTCTTCCCCTCGGTCTCGATTCGCTCCGGCGGAAAGAAAGGTCGGCGCCGCGAGTCTCGAAACGGCCCCGAGGGATTACGTCACGTGGAAACGCGCGCGTAAACCGGTCGTCCGGGACCAATGCTAATGGCGTCGGCGACGACCCTCCCGTCTGGTTTCTACGATCTTACGCGCGATTCTCCCCTTCGCTGGCCCCGAGGTCGCAGAGGAGAGTCCGCGGGGGGCATCCGCCATCGGCCCCCCGAGAGGCGCGGTATTTAAAAGTCCAGTCGACGGAAACCCCCCGTATCCGCCATTTTGAAGTTTTGAAAGGTCCCTCGAACGATGCACCGAGCGCGGCCTCGGATTCGCCTAGATCGCGCGGGGCCGGAGAGAGGGGCGATGCTCTTTGCCGCGCGTGGGCGCGAGAGGTAGGTTAGGTTAGGTCCGAAGTCGGGGCGCCGCGCCCGGCGGAGGGCGGCGGCGGAGTTGCAGGAACATCGATTATTTGCGCCCGCGAGGCCGCTCGTCTAGCGGCCACTCCGAATTTCCCGTCCGGGGAGGTTTCTTCCTCTTTCGCTCCTGCCTCGCGCCCCCCGTTCGAGCGAAAATTCGCTTCTCTCTTCGCTTTCGAAAAAGTCAAGATATACGAGGGTGCTAGTCGGTCGCCATATTTTTTTCCTTCGCCCTCTCGGTCGGCTCGCGCAAGGACAAAATCTCTGCTCGCAACGTCGCTTTTGCGAATGTCGCGTCTCTTGCCCGCCCGCGATTTTCCACGTAACGCGCGTTATCGGCGGACGAGCAGCCTCGCAAAGAGCCGGTAGCCGCCGTGCGTTCTTATCGAAAGGATGTTCGGAGGGAGGTTAGGTCGGCGCGGCGACGTTGCCAAGCGCGACGGGACCGGCCGCGGTGGCCTGCCTTACCGGCCGCGAGTACGGCAGCGGCGAACCGTTATCCCCTTCCTGCGCGGAGGAATCCCGATCGTCCCGCAACGAGAACGACCCAACGGCATTCGTCGCCGACCTTGGGGGCGCCCTCTCCCAACGGAGATGAATCATCCTGGCGAACTTCGTTCCGTAACCCGCGTCCCCCCCCCCCCCCCCTTGCGTCGACCGCGCCGTCCCCGTCAGTCCCCTTCGTCCTGAACTTTTAGCCTAGGCGAATTACGGGAGCACTTTGCCCCCGAGGACCCCCGTCCCGCTCTCTCTTCCTCCTATCGAAAGACGCTTGGGATAAGCACGAGTTTTCTCTTTTTTCACCCCGATGGTGTTTCCATCCGAGATTTAATTTATACCGATACACCCCCCGGGAAAATCCCTTCCTAAAACCGCGTACTTTTCAGTCGACCGGTGGATTTTTTTCGTGTACAAGAAACCAGTCGTATCGACTGGCTTAGGTAGTTCCAGGGTGAAGATCCTTTCGTCGTCCCCTCTGGGAGCACTAACCCCTTCGTCCGAGATCCCTGAATTACCCATAATTCCTTGATTGGATGTTTCTTCGAATTTCTCTCTCTCTTTCTTTCCCCTTCCCCCTTGGCGCGATACGATTCGCAACGAGTAATCCTGACTTTCGGCAAGGTCGCCGCCTAAGGCCGATCGGCCTTGCCTACTCTTCCGCGCGGTCTCGGCCCCGTGCGGCGTATCGATCCGCGGCTTCCGCGCGTCCGGCAGGTTTTTCCGGCGGGCTGCGACACGCGCCGTCTCTCTCGCTCGCTCGCTTTTCGCGCTCGCTCTCGCGCTCGCTCCCTCGCGAGGCCAATGTAACCTACCGCGGCGGTTCAAGGCTGCGCTAGATGGGAGTCAAGTTCACGCGGTGACGTGCCGCGCGTTCCGGACACCGCTCGCGCGTATCTCGCGCACGCCGCGCGTCCATTCCGCCTTCTTCCTCGCGCCGAGACCGAGGCCTCCTCGAAGCAGGGAATTCCGTCGATTTTTCCCAGCTTTAAGATCACGTATTCATTTTTATTCGACAAATTTGTACGGGATAACGATCGAGAGGGGTGGAGGGACGGGACCGTCGGTCGAGAAAACGGACAACCGTGGGCAGGGAACGAGAGACCGTCGAGTTAGCGCTAACGACCGCCGTAACGCCGCTAACCGTAATGGAGACGAAACGAGTCGGCCCTGATAATTGCCCCCGGCCGTTGCTCGGAAATTGATCGTCCTTAGAGCGAGGAGGAGGACCCTTCGGAAACTCGCCGGAACCCGGGGGGGGAGAGTACCGGAGATTCGCAACGGTAATTAGCCGCTCGATTATGCGCGGGTCGGGGCTATCGATTGGCCGTAAAGAGTAAACGGATTAGGGTTAACGGCGGCCGCGACGGGTCGGCACGAGGCGATTCGGACGAATTTCGAGTTTTCTTCCGGGAAATCTCGAGGTTTCCCTGGATAATTTCCCTCGACCCGCCAGGACCCTCTTAAGGGCTGGGTCGGTCTTAACGACGCCCCTAATCGCGGCTCCGATGATCGACCGTGATAACCCAGAGGACGGAGGATCGCTTTGAGGTTATGGCGACCGACCTTGAATTCTTGTCGCCCGGGCGCCCTGGAAGCGGGAGGGGTACGACTCCTTGTTTCGGGTCGTTGGAGAACCCTTTCGAATTTTGCCACGTTTCATTTTAGAGGAATGCTCCCGGTTCGATCGATCGGCCGACGCGTTACGCGGCGGCGAGGAAATTCGAGGTAAGAGCGCCGCGGGAACGGCCAAACGGGTCCGGCGCGTTAGAGTGGATAAGAGAGGTCGCACAGGTGCGACGCGGCGCGACGCAGAGGGGCCGATGCCCGCGACGCGAGAGGGACGGAGAGAGAGGAGGCGACGCCCGTGCGCGCTCGACCGCCAATGGCGCCGCTCGAGGACGCCGACCTCGAGTGGCCCGGATCGCCGCGCGAATCGGGTACGCCTTTTCTCGTAGACGCCGGGGAGAGATGGGCGGAATCGTCGGATCTTCGTTTTGAGAAAAATTCTCGAGGTCCGATTTTCCAAACCGTGGATTATAACGGTCGAGATCACGCGGAAGAACCCAAGGGGAAATCCTTGGAAATGACCAAAATCCTGTCACGGTTTTAGGGCCGAACGTCCCTCGTTATACCTTATCGCATCGTCGTATGAAATCGAAGACTATCGGCTCTCGAAGAAGGGAATCGTTCCCACCGATTCCCAAGGGAATAGCCCCTCGGATATCGCTTTTCGCCACGTCACCGCTCGCCCCGGTCGACTCATCTACCCGCCCCTGGTTCCCGTTCCGAAAATCGGAGCCGACTCGAGAATCCCCGACCGCGCCATGCGTCATTCTCTTTCCTTGCCGCCATCTTGTCCCGGGACCTCCTTACCCGTTCGCCCGACCTGGGGCCCGATACTTCCGATCGGGATCAACGCGTTAAGCGTCCTCCACGATGGAACCGGAATCCGAGGTACGAATCTCGTGCCCTAACCTCGCATCGACTCGCGAAAGACGGTTTGGGGGAAACTCACTTAACGGTCTCGATTGCCGGGGTGCAATAAATTCCTTAAGAGCGAACGCGAAAGATAGCGGAGCGCCCCCCTAATGGGCGTCGCCGCGTCACGGACGTCGCGAGCCGCGTCCATCTCGTAGGACGGTCACGGCTCGGGTTTAGTCGAGTTTACGGCGCTCCTCGTCTCTCGTTGGGCTCCCACCTCGGGGAAGGTCCTCAGCGAGAAGGCTCATTTAGTCCCTATCCCTGGTGGTCTCGCGAGATGAACTCGCAAACGAGGGAGTTCCTCGTAGCTCGTCGCGAGGGTATAAATTCGATTCTCATGTGTCGAAGTCCATCGTACCTGTGGCCTGGAGACGCGACGAGTTCGGTAAGTCATCGAGGCGAGACAGGAAATTATCAGGTCGAGGGATCAAGTTCCCGCCGTTTTCAACGTAATCGTGGCGTAATTAAAACGGCGGGACTTTGTTCCACGGCCGGATAATTAATAACTCGTTTCTGCCCCATTTTTCTTGCGGGGGTCGTTTTGGGCGAAATTCCGCCGGGAAAAAAATTCGAGTCTTTGGGGACGACCCGAGGAAATGTCGAAGCTCGCGTCGATTGGGGCTGCGAGGGCGTCCTCGTCCGCATTCGTCGCGTTCCTCGGGTCCGGCTCGTCCGGCGGTCGGGTCATCGAATTCCGCAAGGCCGCGGCGAGGCCGCGGCGCGCGCGAGCTCCGAAGGAAAGTCAGCCACGCGACGACGGGCGCACGCATGCGTTTCTCAAGACGAGGAAACGGAACGCCCGGAATGCGCCGCCCGCGGTCGCGGGCATTGCGGAGGAAGAGGAAGGGGCAGGGAGGAGGGTCGACAAAATCCCGCGCGGAAAGGGGAGGCAGGAAACGCGGCCGCGCTACTCCTCGGCAAACCGGATCGCCGGACCGGCGAACGGGATCGAGCGGCCGCGCCGGAAGCGGCGTCGCGGGAACGGAACGCGACCTCGCGAGGTCGCCCCGACCTCCGGGCTCTCCTAGCTTCCGGCTCGCGTCCACGGACGCGGAAAGGATGGACGGGATCGCGAAAACGGAGGAAAAATGAAGAAACGATCGGGTTCGCAGGGTCCTTATCCGTCCTTTCGAGGGGCTCCGTACTTGGATCGGCCTTTGAATTCCCATCCCGGTAAAAGTGGTCGAAAGTTCCGCCGGAAGCGAAGAGCCAATCACGCGACGCGAATCGCGGCGGGACGCGGAACATCCGGAGCGCCGAGTCCGGCCCTCTCCACCTCGAGGCGCGATCGAGCGTCTGCCTTCCTTCGGAGAGTTTCCTCTCGTTTGGAGGTTACCGGGTCGAGGGAGAGCGGGTAGCGTCGTCGCGTCCCTGGGACGGATCCTCTTGGGCGGAATCGCGATCTTCGTCGCGGAGGGTTTTTTTTTTCTCTTTCTCTCGGTTCCCTTCCTCCTCCGCGTCTCGTCCGCGGAGAAGGCGTCGCTCGGCCACGACGACGCGATATCGCCGCGCTATTTCGGGAAGCACTCGCGAGAGGGTCCCGGTCGTCGCCCAATTACGTTGCGATAGGGCGCGGAAGATAAGGCGATGCGCGCGGAGGAGAGAGAGGAAGAGAAAGAGAGAAGGAACCCGCTGGTTATCGGCCGACCTCGCGTCGTCCCGCCTCCGCGATAGGGCACCGGAAAGGCCGCTCTCGGTCCGCCCTGTTCCCCCGATGGGCTCTAGGGTCTCTCCTTATCGACCTCCTTGCCGACCCTTCGGCAACCCTTCGGCGACCGCTCCTTGTCTCTCCTTCGGACGAATGCGCCGCGCCTACTTTTACCGGCCGAATTTATTATTATAAACGTTTTCCACCCGGGACTTCTCGGTTTCCCTTTTCCTCCGCCTTCCTAGGCAATCGGTCGAGTCGGGAGACGAGGATGCGGCGAATGCGCGGTTACGCCGCGGCAAGCAGGAAGCGACGTGCGGTCGGCGTCGACGACGCCGGCTTCGTGGACGGCGTCGCTATACGACCTAGGGGAGACGTCCGGCGGAAAAAGGGCGACCCCTCGACGGGAATGGCGCGATACGTGAAATTAATGCCTTCGTCGAGATTTTCGGAAATGAAACACAGTCCCAGAGAGGAGAACGACTTTGCCAACTGGCGACTGTTCGCGGGGAATGGGTCGAAGCGGTTCCGCGCGGCGCGCTCGAGATCCCGCGCGGATATCTCGCACGAGTACGTCGGTTTTGCCCCGGAAGGCGGGGTAACGCAAAAAAAAAATGGAGAAGTTAGGCGAACGAAAACGAGTCGGTTAGGCCGGTTAGAAAGCGGAGAAGTGGGTCGCACCCGCGCGGTCGCCCCGCGGAGGACGTTACCGTTCTTCCTTTTTTTTTTTTTTCCCCCGCCGACCGGAGGGAGCGAATCCTTTCTTCGAGGGACGTCGAGTGGTCGAATGCGTTCGCATTTCCGGCGGGGAATCTCGTCAGGGATTACTTTTGCCGGAGCGTCGATTCGCGTCGATTCGAACACTCGCGCCGATCCCCTGGACCGGAAGCGGGCGTCGCCGGGGTCGCTCGAGGAAGAAATACAGAACTTCCGGCTCTTCCGCGAGCGGCCTCGATTTTTTTTTTTCTTCCGCCCCGACGAGCGGGAAGGACGCCGCGGATCAGGCGCATGCGCGCTCGAATCGGCCCGCTGCGTTAATTAACGAGGAGAGGAAAAAGCGGACGAGAATGCACACGACAATTGACTCATCCGCTTGGCTCTTCTCTTCCTCCCCGGCGCGTATCGCCCGCTGGACGTATCACGCGGAAGGTACGCGCAGTCCGCTTTGCTCGCTCGGCCCCCCACCCGGGATGCGTCACTCCCGACGCATGGCGTCCCGGCCTCTTTTTCTTCTCTTCTCCCTACGCGGGCACGGCAAGGTGTGCGAAAACTCGCGCCATCGGGACGGTTCAACCTCGCGGCGACCGCTTACGAAACGGCGGATGAGAATTTACAGGCCATCGTTGACTCGTCCGCTCGCCCTCCCGTTTGATGTTTGCTTAATGTCTGGTCCCCCCCCTTCCCTTCCGTTCACGCTTCCGCCGACGCCGCATCTCGTCTCCCGTCCGACTTTTCGTTTGCGTTCGAGTCCTCCGCGGGCGGCAGGCTGGGAATTAAAGCGGAACGCAGGGAGTCGCGGATCCCTCCGCCTCGCCGAGGAGCGCCTCGTATCTTTCCGTCTCCTTTAACCATGCCCGATTTTCCCTCGAAGGAGACTAACGGTTCTTTTTCGTGATTTCCAGGGCACCAACGGACCGCGGCCGACGTACGCGGGGGCCAACAACGGGAGCGCCGGCGTGGGCGCGGGGGCCGGAGCCGGCGCGGGCGGCGGCGGAGGCGGCGGCGGGGCCGGCGGCGTCGGCCTGGGCCCCCAGGCCGGGGGCCACGGCCTGAAGGGCGGCACCGGCAGCGGCGGCGCGGGCGGCGGAGGCGGCGGCGGCGGGGGCGGCGGCGGCGGCGGGCCCCGGGGCGGTAACCCCGTCCAGTACCGCGCGAGCGGCACGGCCGCCTGGGGCGCCGCGCCCTCCCATGCGGCGGCGGCCGCCGCGGCGGCCGCAGCCTACCCTCCCTACACGAGGTACCCCAACGCCGCGGCCGCGGCCCAGATGCCCGTCGGCGCCCAGCAGATCCCGCCGGCGGCCAACCCCTACGCGGCCAACACCTACGCCCAGCACGCGTCGGTTGGTATCCCGGAACGGAGGGCAGCCCCCCGAGCTGCCTCCCTAGGTGGAGGGCCCGAGGTCGCTCACGAATGTGCGTTTCAGTACGGCGGACAGCGGGTACCCACTGCCTCGTCCCCGGCGAACACCAACAGCAGCTCGAGTAGCGCGACGGGCAGCCAAAGCGGGACTATGAGCACCAGTCTTAGCAATAACGCGATGCAGGGCCAGCAGATGGAGCAGCTCTCCAAGACGAACCTGTACATCCGAGGCCTCAACCAAAACACTACCGACAAGGACCTCGTTAGCATGTGTTCTCAGTAAGTGAACCGCCGAGTCGAGTCCCGGTCGTTCGGAGTCGCATCGACCGACGCTAATGCCACGACGCCTCTGCTTCTTTGATTACAGATACGGAAATATAACCTCTACAAAGGCTATTCTGGACAAAAATACGAATAAGTGTAAAGGTACTTGGCTCCGTTTTATCGTACGCCTTGCGGCTTAATCGCGGGGGCGAGGAGGGGTTTCTCGGAGAGCGCATCGCCCAGTCGATGGCGTCGCGCTCTCTCGCGATCGATTTGTCGCGCCGTTCGGGATGTTGAGGACCGGTCGCGAGACTCGATCCTTTTGGCATCTTTAATTTCCGTTCCTTGTGTTGCAGGTTATGGCTTTGTAGACTTTGAATCACCGGTGGCGGCAGAGGGTGCTGTGAAAGCACTGGTCGCCAAGGGCATCCAAGCGCAGATGGCGAAAGTGGGTATCTGGTTGCTCCCTAGACTGGACAGTGTACGTTGGTTGTGCATGCAAGTACAGTAATACCAGAGTAACAGTAAACCTCTTTCTCACTTTCATTCTTCCTGATTCTCTGAGTCTCTCCCTCTTACCGATCTGTCGATCCCTCTGTGCCTCCCGCTATTTCCTTTCCCTCCGGCCTGAGTCCCCTTCTCTCTTTCTCTCTCTCTCTCTTTCTCCCCGATTTCCCCGTTTAAATACCCTTTCCATCGCGTTCCGCCCTCGACGCCTCTCCGACTGGCACTCGGGTCCACGGTAGCCGATGCCACTTGTCGAGGTCTCGAGGGCCTGCCCTCTCCAAATTTCAAGCCTCTTTTTACGGCGGAAAAAAAAAAATATATATCTTCACCCGCTTTGAGCGGTTTTCAACGGACGATTCTGGCCTCCTTCGAAAGAGGATCGTTTACGCCTATCGTTACTTTTTTTTTTTACCCGGTTGAAAATTCGTTCCGTCGATTCCTCTCGTCTCGACCCTTGCCAAAAATCCTCTCCTGGACTTCTCTGTCCTTCCCTTCCAACCTCTCTCTCTGTCTCTGTTCTCGCCACGTGTCTCGCTCTTTTAGAGTCTCTCTAAAGTTACGGTCTCTACTCTCTGAATCTCTGTCTATAAAACCTATCAACCTGTCGATGCTTGCTGCTATACCTCGGCCACAAATTGCTGATACTGCTATGTCAAACACGTTCCAAGTCATGTCTGAGAATTGCATTCGTTTCAGCACTAATTTAAGCCCTTAGCGAGTTATATTAATCGTTCGCGAGCGTCTCCATGAACGCGACGGGAGGGAAGCTAACGAGACCTGTGCCATACTCGCGCGGATTCACTATATCTCACGACACGCGGAAAAAAAAAAAAAAAAAAAAAAACTTAGAAGCGTTGATCGGCAATTTTAGGCGCGATTTCCTACCGCCACTTGAGACAGCTCGAAGTCACGGATTCGCTTTGAAGTATGGCAGCATAGACATATATATATATATTTACATATATATACATATATCACGTTTAACCGCTCATTTATGTTACACGCGGGACGCGTCTCGACAATCCCTGCGTCGCGCTTTCGATCCTTTTTATTCTTACGACACTCTTTTCGAAGAAGCTCAAGAGTTGCGGTTTCTCTAAAGCGTCGATTCGCGTTGTTCCGAAAATACCGCGCGGAACAAGAGGCTCGGCAAACGGGAAGCGAGGATGAAAACGAGTCGATCACGGACTCTTGCTCGAAAACTAGCTTGGAACGGTTCCTCTAACCTGGCGCGTTTAAACGCACGGGGGTGCCATTGGCCGGCTGTGTCGAAATGCCGATCGCATGCGATATATGCATATATATATATGTACCGACACGTGGCGTCGAGGATAAACCGAGACTAAAGAAAAGGGATCCGAGACGGTGGCGCAGTTTAAATGAATCCGATAACACGGTGTACCGTATCCGGTAGCGAGCATTAGGTGATGCCACGTCGAAATCGGGCGCTGTCTTTGCCCCTGGGGTGTTGGTTAGCTCCGATCGACGCAGACTCGTTGGCTTTTTTTTTTTTATCGCATCGCAAAGACAAATAAGGAAGAACGTCCCTAGGTGCGCGTTATCGGCGGAAACGAGAAAGGAGTAGGTGAGGTGAGGACACCGCGTTGGGGGCCGAGGCTAAGGTTCACCTAAAATCACTCTTTTTTATTTTTTTTTTTTTTTCCCCGAGAAATTAATGCACCCTTCCCCGAGCCAGAGCGACGCTCGACAGCTGGACGAAATCGACACTGGGCCCCGAATCTCCCCTTTGTCGGCGGTTTTAAATTTTACCCTGTTCCAGGTAAGGACGAACGGGACTAGTAAACGCTCCGAGGGGCGGTTTGTCCAATTTGTAAGGATTTTTATGCGAAGCGCCTCCACGCGCGGTGTCCTCGCCGTAATTACCGCTCGACTATATCGCAGGCAGCCCTCCACCCGTAAAGATATCCGTTAAATGTATACTACCTCGTCGTATATTTATATATACTATGATACATCTGCACACGCATATACATATATACGTGGGATACGAACACGATATACGTAAATACGTGTCCATATATATATACCATGATAATGCCATCAGCTTGGCTTACATACCATAATATATTTTCATTATTTATTCTTTTTTCTTTTAATGCATTCGCAAGATTGAAGTAAATTGTCGTAAAGTATAAGTATATTCAAAGTAATAGTAGATCCTTTGATTTTATCTTGAGACTTTCGACTCGTTCTTCTTTTTTTTCTCTCTCTCTCTCTTGACTAATGGTGGATCTCAAAATATGCTCGAGGGTGCGTAACGTATGTGGCGATCGACTCGCGCGGCCTGACGTACCTCACATACGTACACACACATGTATATATATTTATATATATATCTACCTATCTGTCTATCCGTTTACATATATTTATATTAATTTACTCAAGCCCGATTACCGACAACCACGTACTTGCCTGCGAAGTACTCGTCCCCTCCCCCTGCCCCCTGCCCGCCCCCGCCACCCCCCTTGTTCCAAAGCACATTTATTCCGCGAATGTGTAATGCGCATTGTGCATAATTGTCGAGTTTTCCATCGTCGGAGCCTTCCTTCGCCGTCTTGTCTATTCACCGGTGTAAATGTACGCGTGATGATGCACCTGTGCTTTGTACTTTTGCTTGTTTACTACTACTACTTCTTCTTCTTCTTCTTCCTATACTTCTCTCTCTATCTCTCTCTTTCTTTCTCTCTCTCTCTCCTTGTGTTTTATATATTCATGCGTATATATATATATATATATATTTATATATATATAGTTTTCGTTTTGATACGAGTTTTCTCCTTTGCCGTTCCTTTGATTTCATTCTCGATTTACTGGAATGTCAAAGTGCGTCCTATTGAACGACTATTCGTAATTGCTTTCGATGGTACGTCCTGTCTCCTGATTACGTGACGTCGTATGTCCAGCATCGTGGAACGATCCTCCGGAATTTGCATCGTAATTCCTGTGTGTATGTACTCGGGCGCTTCCACTCTGTGGCACCGAGTATGGCCATTCTCTGTGCGAGCCTTTTTTAATCCACCCTAAAGAGGAAGAAATTGTCGATTCGATCGTCCCTTAACGACCGAGATTCTGCGTTACGTTTTAACCCTTTGATCGTTGGGTAGGTCAGTTGTCACCCGAGCTAAGGGTTCCGGTGCTGAGACGATCTGCATTTTTTTTTTCTTCTTATCGTTCTCGCCGATTTTTGTTCACCTCTTCCTGGAGAACAGGATGGATCGATCATTCGATTTTCTGGATCGTAACTTTTCATCTTCGACCCCTTGGTTGTTCCTCCCTTTCGAGGCGTACGGCTTTTTTTCCTTTTCGATCGACCTCCCTTCGTTGTACTGTCAGTTCGACTGTTTCAATGTGTGTGTGTGTCCTCGCGATCGCTGTGACAAAATTGGAGATACACTTTCAATCGATCGGTGTCGATACCGAGATGATAGGTTCGCTCGGGATGCGAGATTTCTTTGCGACTTTTCGGTGGAAAACTGACGGCGGGAAAAAAAAAAAGAAGAAATTTGGAGCAATTCGCATTTCCGTGGCGCCACGTTACATTCGGGCTTCTCGAAGTCATCCTAGAAAGCACATTTGGAGAGCCACCAGAATGTGGTAACCGTGTTATGCCCCTGAAGCATGAACGTCTACCGACACTCCGAGGACGACTACATATCTCGACCCACGTTATTATAAATCGTGTTTTTATTTCTCTTTCACTATCTACCTCTTAACGTTTCTTAATTTGCATTCCTGAGATTAGACAGAAACATAATTATTACCATAGCTTAATGGTCTCCTCTGTAGCTTATTACTGTCGTAGATAGACGTCGTTCTCTTAACGTTTCATCTAAAGAAAAGGAATAGAAAGTAACGACGAAGACTCTTAAGTGAAGAAGCGCGAGAATTGACGAACGTCGAAAAGAGTTTCCGCAAGCGTACGAAGATCTCGGAAAATGTTCGACCTTTAATATGATTTCGTCGAGCAAGACGCCAGAACGACCGCCGGTCGGTCGTTCTGCGAATTCGTTATTATGGTTTATATTATTTATTTTATTATAGCGTAACGAGCAGGAGGATCGAGCACCGGTTTAAGTTCCCAGCAAAGACTCCTTGCGGGGCCGGTGCGGATTTTTTTTTTCTCGATTAAATTGCATCCTTCAAACCTTCGTAAGGTCGAGATTTATTTGGAGAAATACCTCGTCGAACGGTTGCTTGGGAATTTAAGGCGACTCGATCGTTTCTTCTCGCGATTTATGTAAAAACGATCGTGGGGTAATTAAGCATAATTAGTTGCATAGTCCCTTATTCGTTCCTCAGCAACAGGAGCAGGACCCCACCAATTTGTACATTGCCAATCTGCCGCTCAACTACAAGGAGAACGACGTGGAAACGTTGCTTGTACAATACGGCCAAGTTATCTCAACCCGAATCCTCCGCGACACGGCAGGACAGAGTAAAGGCGTCGGATTCGCAAGGTGAGGTCATCGAATTTCCCCAAAAGCCCTTTGATTTTTCCGAGAGCCGAAATAAGCCCGTGCTTCAAGCCTGCGTATCTTTTCCAGAATGGAATCAAAGGAGAAGTGCGAGCAGATAATCCAAATGTTTAACGGAAAGGCCCTGCAAGGTGCCAAGGATCCTCTCCTGGTGAAGTTTGCCGATGGAGGGAACAAGAAGAAGGCCCTCTACAAGAGTACAATATGGAGAGAGGCCGGAGACGTAAGTGTCGGCGTGACTTGCTCGCTTCGTTCTCTGTTTAAGTGTCGCACTGACTTCGACGATAGTCGGCTCTCCGTGAAAACCCTCGAAATTGACGCGTCAGGGTCGAACGTGGCACAATGGCTCGGTGTTTTCACGAGACTCCTCCCAGGCAGGATACGCGGCACCTCGTGGAAGCTTTGGTTCCTATCGCGGGAAGACAAATGGTTTTTACGGAGGGCTGACCCCCCTAACACCTTAGACACGTAGTAACTCTGTAGTCGCTTAGCACCTGTTGTCACTTGGTCGGTCTTTGAACTTTTGGCGGTTCGATTTGTGAATAGAGAAGAAATCCTGGTGTTTTCGCGCAGAACATGACTCTGAATTACGATGCGAGTGGTGTGGGTCAGAACGGCGTAGCGACGGCTCACATGTTACCGGCGGCGACTCTGGCCCAGTATAGTCGTCACTATAGCCAAGCCGTGCCTGGATACAGCGTGCCAGGAACACCCTGGGTCACTCCTTACCTCGTGCAGACCGGTCCGCCGCACATGCAACAGGTCGACGTGAGTTTGTCTCTAGAGAACTTTTATTTGCGACCCGGGCCAGCGGCGGAGGTGTGCCCCGTGTCTCGGGCAGAAATCGTTTGTCAACCAGTGGATCCTCCCGCACTACCGGTGCACACCTCCGATTTGCTATCTTTCCACCTAGGACAAATTGGAAATACGTTCCTTTTTCGTTCTCGTCGAGGCATGCCGACCGGATAAGTCTCTAGTATTTTTTTCTTAGGGATTAAACGAATAACCTTTTTTGTTTTTGATCCGCAGTTGATGCCGTCAGCTGATCCCAACCCGCAGTACAGCATGATTCCTCAGCTTACCACCCAAATGTCTACTCTTCATCTCGGCACTGGTTCCGTAAGTGGTATATGATTTTGATCTAGGGGTTCTCGAGTACGCTTTTAGTTTACTGGATTTTTATCTTCTAATTGCAGTACATCGCTAGCCCGCACCCATATCCGTACACGACTTATCCGGCACCTAGCATCGTCCACACCATGCCGCTGGGTGACTCCGAGCAGACCAGCAACGCGGCATCTCCCGATGACTCCTATCAACAGTACCAGGCTCAGCAGCCCAAGTAGGCCACAGTTTATAGGTTAGACAAAAGTACCTTTTGTCCTACTAGAGCGATTCGTTGCACACTTGCTGCGACCCTTCTAAGAGGCGACTTTTGATGCGGCCCTTTAAACCCATGACTCGCGGGTGAACGTTCATTGCCGTGGAGGATACCGGGAGATTGAAAAAAAAATAAAAAAAATTCACCGTCAAATCACCCAACGGAATAATTCCATTTACTCGGAGAATCTTATCCGACGATGTAGTCGATTCGCAATCGAGAGTTTCATGAGGCAGCAATTAATTTTTCACCTCGCTTCTTTCGAGATCGCTGGGGCCATTTCTTGGCTTCGAATGCCAAATATTATTTAATTATTAAGAATACAATGATGATGATTTTGCGATATTTTCTTTTCTTTTTTTTTAACTCGACGCCGATTACGATGTTTTCCCCCCAGTGAGAGCGTTTCCTCGGAAGAGAGACACGAAATAGTGGAAGCGACGAGCGGACGTCGGTTTATCGAAAAAGCCATAAATTTGGTCTGTTTCAGATACGAGTATGCCGAGGGTGGATATGTAAGTTAGAAAACGAGGTAACCTGTTGACACATGAGAGGGAATAAACATTAACGAAGAAAATAGACCGATAATGAGAGAGAGAGGGAGAAAGATAGGGGGAGAGCGAGATACAGAACGAAAGAGCAAGATAGAGAGTGAATATACGTTTACGCAAAAGTCAGATAAGATTTTTCCTCATGATAAAATTGACTTGCCAGCCATCTTTTATACATTTTATCCACCAAAATAAAAATAGGTGAAAGTAGTTGATATTTTGCAACGATTAGAAGAGAGAGTGCGTCGTCAAGAGTCAGGGCTCTAGGGCCGAGAGAGACAGAGGGGGAGAGATTGACGTCGCTCAATAATAAGAGGGCGTCTTTTATATTCCTTTTATGGATTCGACCCTATAGGGCGTGATTCATGGAGAGGAGGAGACGTCGCCGCCCACCGAGGTCGACGTCGATATAAGACGAGTATCGCTAGGTAAAAGTAATGAAAACCGATAAAATAAAAAATATGATCGACTACTGAAAAGTAGAGAGCCGATGGAGATGTTTTTTAGGGCGTCGAGCTGAGATAGGCTTCCAGGATAACTTTAGGTATTACGTTTACTAAGGCGAAAAGCTAGGAGTCACGAGTCGCTCTGAAGAAAGCGCTAATCGCGAGTAATAGAGAGAGAGTGAGAGAGGGAGAGAAAGCGAGAGCGAGAGAGATGGAACGAATGCGTGTGAATAAATATTTTAACAAAGCGTAAACTCTTTAATCGAGGGCGAAAAAGGACGATACACACGAGAATAGTACTGCTAAGGGTAATGCGAGGGGGCGAATCCTTCACGGGATTAATAAGTAAAAAGTAAACGGTAAACGGTAAACGGCGCAACGGCGAGGAGAAGGACTGGCAGGGAAGAGAGGGAGAGAGGGAGGCTTCCAGGGGAAGGAAACCCGATGACGTGTGGAGAGCAAGTGGGACGAGAGCGACTAGAGACACGGATTCGTTCGGAGGGAAAGACTCGAGATCTCGAGGTGGTGGAGAAATCGCGAAGACCGCGGACGGATACCGGACCAATGGACTATCCGGATAGTGTTGGGCTGACGGTTTTTCCTCCCCATTGGTTCTTGCATATTACGTGCCACTTTGCGTTACTTAGTGCCGGGGATGCGGACATTGTAGCCGAATCGATGACAAATTGCCCGTTGAATTTTTTGATCAGCACAATCGAGTACGGGATCGTGGTTAGACCCTACGGCGATTTTCGCCACGTCGTTGGACATTCTACCGGTTGCTCGTTGCATCGCTAACGAGGACTCAATTTAGAGACGTAATTTAATTACAAGCGTATTTGTAATAGACTTACGATTGAACACTACGCGGAAGCTTGATTACATTTGTGATTTGTTTTTATTTGTAATTAATGTATGTTTGTCAATTAAAGTTAGATTAAAAATCAATTTCGTTTGTAGTTAATTGGTTAAGGCCATCGTGTGATAGTTGTGCTTAGCTGAACGCGTTACTTATTCGGTCGATGCGTTGTCATTACTGCAAGCTATTTGGAGATTGTCAAAATTTCGACTCGAGATAAGCGATCGGTCGGGTCGTTTTAGTCGCAAAGGCAATTTAAACGATGTGTTGCAATTGTAGTTTAATTATTAATTGCAAGAGCTATGGCTGGTTAGTCGGAGTCGAGGCATGGATTGAATATATTTTTCAAAAGTAATGGGCAATTGAAAACAACTCGTAGGGTTAATGATGCAAACGCTATCCGCATCCCTAATTACCGACAGAAATGTCCATTTGGGATTCTGAATAATGCTTTAGGAATTGCAGTTATTATTGCAATATGGACTAATATTCTATTTTATTACGGACCCCTTAATGAATATAAGTACGAGGTAATGTTTAGTACTCGAACGATCGCATGCCACATTCAGGGATGTCATTTCTTCCAGAGTCGAGTGAAAGACTAATGTAGCGTTTTGATCGGCTCCCTGTGTTAGTAGAGACGGGAAGGGTAGACTTTGCCCATGGATAGCGAGTTCGTTTTTTTCGGGGTGACCTGCCGCTCCTCGAATTAACTATATTTTTGATTACGCGAAAATAGTTGAATTTACTTGTTTTCAAAGCCTGTGAATAATATTTATTGAGAAATAGCTTCGAATACGTGCACCGATTTGAAGCGTCGCATAGGATGCCGCAAACGTGACTACTTTTCTCTGTTGATTCGCGTTGTCGCGCCATAGCTGCAGTACACGATCTGTAAAGAGCTTGGTTCGGTTATAAGTTGTGCAAACGATTTGTTAAGAATACTGTAAACAAGGATG
Organism: Orussus abietinus; assembly: GCF_000612105.2. Lineage (NCBI taxonomy): Eukaryota > Metazoa > Arthropoda > Insecta > Hymenoptera > Orussidae > Orussus > Orussus abietinus. Next base: position 29,314 of record NW_019394317.1, read on the forward strand.
CCACAATGCCCAACACTATACAACCGGATTCGCGCCAGCTGGCTGGCTAACTGACCGCCAATCGTGCCGCGTTAGTTTTCTTTCTTTTTCGGATAGAAAAAAGGAGGTGTCGTTTGTTTTTGTAATTTGAGAGAAAAAAAAAGGGAAAAAGAGAATAAGCCACGATTCAATCCGAAATCACTCGATCGGTCCGTCGTTAGATCGTAACGAGACTAGGAAATTAATTCGCATCGGCTGACACCGCTGACGGACTCGTGCCAGCTGGCTGGCTGATTGGCCGCCAATTGTGCCGCCTTTTGCGGCCCGTAATTTGTAATAAGTTTGTAATTTCGTTCGATTACAAATTGCTCGCGTCATTTGTAATTAGATATTAATCGGATTAGTCGAGTAATGTCGCGTATCTCCCGAACTACAGCCGGAATTGTGCCAGCGGGCTGGCCGATTGGCCGCCAATTGCGCCCCGTAATTTCTAAATAAGCCCGCGAGAACTGGCTTAGCGACAAATTATTCGAGTAATTTGTAATTAGACTTTAATGAGATAAGACATGATTAATGTATAGTGTCAGCATTACAGTCGGATTTGCGCCAGCTGGCTGGTTGATTGGCCGCCAATCGCGCCGCCTTCTGGAGAAGCCGCGAGGTATTGCCTCCTCTTCTAGCCTCGTAACTTTTGCTACGAAGCTTTAGTTCAATTGCTGCAATCACTCTCTTAATTCGTATGTTAGGCTTTAACGAGACTAGGAAATTAATTCGTAGCGTACGCCGATGCATTGCTCGAGTATTACCTCGCGGTTCCTTGCACCGCTGCGCATACCGCCCGAACACCCACGCGTTGCGCTCTCTCTCATCGCGTTTTTCGTTTAGTTCTCTTCTTCTATTCTATTCTTTTTTTTTTTCCTTCGCTTCGAATGGGACTTTCGTTTGCAAGTTTGATTGCAATTCCGTAAAGTACACATTCTATCGATGCCAAACGAAATTAATTATTGTTCACGGTTGCCCCGTTTAGCGCGTCGAAAGGACGATTTGGGCGTCCTCGGATGAGTTTTTAGCGTTGTCGGATATGTAAAGTCCCCAAAATGGTCTTTCATTTGAAGGTCCGCGCAGGTGCAAGCGAGGCGTGCCTTTCACGGGGTTGCAATCGAATCGAAATCCGAAAATAAAAATATTTTCATCCCTTTTATAATAGGACATGCTTGCTTTTTATCCTTGGTTAAGACATTCCAAACAGGAGGCACTTGGCGCGGACTAGCGCGTTTCCCCGATCGTTTCTCCTTGTTTCCATCTTCGTTTCGATTCGCTTCGGTTTCGCTTTCAGTCCGCGGACGGCATACGTGTATTTTGCGAGAGGAAATCGCGTTGAAGGGATATATATATATATACCGGACGTCGCGAAAGGGGAAAAAGCTTTATATCTAAAGAGCCTTCGGGACTATGGTACTCGCGTCTATTGCGCGAGCCCGAAAGTGGAAGTAATATACCAAGAGGATGTAACGACAGAAAGGGGAGAAAGAGAGACAGAGAGGGAGAAAGAGAGAGAGAGAGTAAAAAAAAATAGTACTTTTTAGAGCATTATATTTATGAGTACGGTTACTGCGAATCGATGTGTCAGTTTTAATTGTACAGCGAATACAGAATATTTTTTTTAGGATTGTGCCTTTTCAGACAGGTCCGCTGGGAGACAGGGATGTGCTGAAAGAAAACGTAATTATAATATATTTTTAACGTCGGTACACACCACACACGTAAGTCGGTGAGGGAGAAAAAGGGAGAAAAAAAAAATAGGAAAAACGTAAAAACGAAGAGGAAGTAACACTCGAGCCAAATTTTTTAATCTTCTAGTTGATACGAAAGGAGATATTAATTGTTTCCGCGTTGTAGCCACTTTATATGAAAGCCACTACGTTCTCGTTTTTGGTTGTCGATTTGATATAGATTTTGTATTGTATAGTTGCCACTGTAAAGGGACTGCCAGTTTGACAGCTGGCCGGAGAAGCAGCGCGTGCAATCTGAGTCTCAGAGAGAGAGAGAGCGTCGAAGTTAGAAAAATGAGAAAAAAATGAAACGAAAGAGGAACGCCATTTGCGAAGTCGCAGTTATGGCCGTAAGGGATTATGCCGAAGACTTCTTGAAGGAATCACGACCTAGAGTGACCACACTTATTTGTAACAAATTGTTTAGATAGTCGCTACCGGAGTTCAGGCTGGGACTAAGAGAAAAGAGAGAGACGGTAGAAGAATAACCTGAGATTAGAGGAAATCCGACGAAACGTCAGCTGAACGCCTTCATTTGATAAGACACTCGTAATCAGGTTCTTGAGTTTTCGAATTTTACACGTTTTATACCTTACTGTGTAGTTTTATACTGCGTAACCAGCGGGATTATTCCTTTCTTAATTACGCGTTGCGGGGATAAGCGGGTATGCTAGGCGTGTACTTGGATTGAAAAGCCATTCTCGATGTCCGTTGTCGAGCGCCTCGGAAATTTGGCCAAATTCTCGAGGAGACCCGGAGACTTAATGATCGGAGCCGAGTACCTAATTAAAATAGTTTTACAGGGGATTCGCAACGAAATGAAATTCGCACCTCGTTTGGGTTTGACGGCCGCCTCAGTTGTATAATTGCCTCGTCCGAAAGGGGGATCGTTTGCAATATTTTCCGCGAAATTGTCCCGACGTTTTGTACATACCGATGCCCGTTACGCGTGAGCTCGTAATCGACAACCTGGGGGGGGGTCTTAAAAGTCAAATCGCGTTTGGATTAATTTGAACAGGGATTCAGCTACGCCGACGGCTTGCGAGCAAACGAAACGGCCGCCCACGAGGCAGGGAAAAAAAATCAGGACTATGACAATTACAATAGGAAGTAATTGCGATTTCTTACAAAGGAGGTCTGCGAGCAGGTTTTACGATTACTTTGTCTCACGTTAACCTACCGGTTACGCTCAACAACCTTCTACCCTCTTACCGAGATTACAACGATCGTTACGAGACAGAGCCGTTATCGGGACGAGAAGTGATTACATAATGAAATACCTACCGAGAAAGGGATTTGATACAGATTTATCCTGAGATTAGAGGTACAACCCTCGAGCCGCATTTTCTTACGTACATTGAACGGTCAAACTTGTATCGATTGGATATCACCACCACGGAACGATCCGCTTGGAATATCGGGATACGCCGATAAGGAGTAGCTCTATGTCCATTAATTTAATTTCCACCTGGCCGAGTACCGTCCAGAGGTACGATGGTAGAAATTTTCTCCGGGCAGTAAACAGCTGATCGGATCGAAGAGCAAGAGCGAAAGGCGCGGCACGCGGTCTCGGTTTACCGCCGAAAGGCGAGATGAGAATTTAATTAGACCGATCACGTGAAATGTCAATCCGAGCCGACGAGGCAACTGCGCGATAACGGCACGGTAATTTGGTTATCTTGTAAGAGTCGTTCTCTCGGTACGACAAGGACAATGACGAGTACCATCACCCTCCTCTCCCGCGATACCCCCTGGACACGTAAGTGGAGAAAGAAGGAAAGGGATAGGGAAAACCGACGAGATACGAGTTCCCCGTGACCTGCTGCTCTTTCGGGGAAAGGCGTACGAGGTGACGGAGACAGAGGAAGAAGCAAAGGAACGAAGAAAAGCTTTCTACCAAATATTGCGAGCCTCGCGATCGCGCGACGAGTGGCGGGTGTCAGGTAGTTAAATAGAGTAGAGGCGATCGTAGCTATTATTATAATATTACAATAATATGCTGTATTATTATAATTAAACGATTACTATTATTGACGTGTCATCTAAAGTATGAAAGATTTTTACACTGTTGAAACTTGAAGTAAATAATATATTTAGTTTATTTTGGTACATCACAATTTGATGACAAGAAGATAAACGAGATAAGACAAAAAAAGATAAATAAGATGAAAGCGGCGTATGAACTATTTTTTAAGAAGCCCATTATTAAGCTCGATTTGAGTCCATGCGAGAGAGAGAGAGAGAGTTGACAAAATGCATTAGGAAAAAAAAAAAAAAGAAGAAAGAATGACTTGTGTAAGGAGAAAATAATAATACCTATTTGCGAGAAAGAGAGCGAGAACGAGCGAGAGAGAGAGAGAAAGAGAGAGAGAGAGAACGTGTGTCGTTGCACAAGGCGATTGTCACCCCGACTGACAACAAAAATCACATGTGATTAAAAATAGTGAATTTTGAGAATTTTACTGATAGACTTGTACTAAATAATTAATTATTATCGTGACGACCAAAACACGAAGAACGGGCCGGGCACTAGTGCATCGCCCTACCCTAGCGGGAATAATAATTAAATAAACAAAGATACAATTGAGGAGGAGTCGAGCGAAATCGGATTATAACGAAGAAAAAGTGGGATCGTAACGAAGGAAATCGAGAGGGTATCGAAAAACGGGAGTACCTTGCCCGAAGGTGGGATTCAAAGGGAGAAAGAGAGAAACGGAGGAACCAGACATCCCGAGTCTCTGACAAACCGTTTTTGTCCAGCTGGAGGAAGCGTCCTCCCTCGAGAAAGAGGAAGAAGGAGAAATGCAAATACCTCGTCGACCACCTTATTTATCCGGTTGAGTTTAGGGATAATTTTCACCGAGAACCGTGCTCGATCTAATTCTGCTCAAGACCTCCTCAGTGTATGAAAAAAAGTAACGAAAAGAAGCTTCGGCCGACGTGTACAGCTTCGCGACGAAAGAGGGAGGGAAGCGCCTCGAGAGAGCGAGAGGAGACGAGAGGAGACGAGAGGAGACGAGAGGAAGAGCGGGAAGCGAGAGAGGGGGAGTATAATTATTGTACAGAGAGGGAAGGGGACGAGAGAGACGAAGGAACGGAGGGACGCCGTGAAGGAAGGAGGAAGAGAGAGACGCGTAGCTAGCGTTGACTATGAATAGGCTAGGAACTATTCTCGGATTTCGATCTAATCTAGGCTCGTTAACTATAAGGTCTAGGCTAAAACTTAGGCTACGATAGGCTAGGTGATAAGCTAGACCGTAAGCTAGGCTTAAAGGACTACCGACTAGGCTAGTTAGTTAGCGGTTAGTTAGGCTCCGAATAAGGACAACTCTGTCTCTCTCCACGTTGTCGCGCTTGGGAGGGACACCGTTCAGCCTATGCACCTCGCACCCGTCAAGACTGACTGGCTATTCATATTAATGATATAAATATATTATTATTCTACAACATTATATTATATTATATCTACTATAATATAATAGTAAGGACTGCTTGCTGCGCACCACGGGTCGGGTGCAACGGGCTGGCCGGGCGCGTTGACGACTCTTTCTCGGCCGCGGGAGCCCGCGCGCTCCCAGCCGGCCGAATTAAACCTGCTTTCCCGTAAGCTTTTCTTAGGGCTGAGTAATTATTATCGTAACTCGTAAACGATCATCCCGCGCGCGCGAGACGCCAGAGTTTCTAGGGATTAGCCTCCGTTAGAGTTTAGGCCCAGTAGTCTCTTAGGATTAGGCGTAGCGAAACGTAGAAAGTGTTTTTAAGTAACTACACGTTTAAGTGATAATCGGCTTAAGCGAGGCGACCGAGAGGGAGAAAGAGTTTAGATTCGCGTGAAAGGGACCGAGAGAAAGACGGGAAGAGAGATAGAGAGATAGAGAGAGAGAGCTGCGACGAGAAACGTTCGTTGTACTTCGACGTTGTACAGTCCTTAGTTGGCGAAGTTTTAAGTCATTGTTTTACATTGTTAAAAGAGGAGAGATTTAATTGTAACGTTCTTGGTTTATATCGAGATATACCCTGCTCCTTCCCCGAGGTCCACCCCCTACCCGCTGTACGTCTTGTTTCGTATCGTTGTAGGTACTTCCTGCGTCGTTTCCGGGCATGAATGGGATAGGCGGAGAGACCGAAGGTGAATGAGAGAGACAGAGAGAACGGCTTTCGCGGGGGAAATGGCGGAGATGAAAAAAAAAAAAAAATCGTCGACCGCGTTCGTTTGCTTTCCACTTCTATCCTGGAACCGGTCCTCTTCTCCGCGTCCTCGCGCGGTGGAGGAGTCGACGCTTCGGTTCCACTTATTTTCCCTTCCTTTCCGTCGGCGAGGGCAACTCCTTGGGAATCGCGGCGGATGTTCCGCGAGCGTTTATCACGGGGTGCGTCGGGGGTTGCCCGAAGTTCCCAAGAGGTGAATTTCGAGTTTTCGAGCGGTCCTTTCCCCGCGCACCGGAGGGAAGATGGCGTCTCTTCCCTCCCGTTCGGTGCGAGAAACGCGGAAAGGTAGATTAAAGAGAGAGGGATGCTCCTCTTAGTCGTTAATAGAAGAAGAAAAAAAAAAAGAGGTCGATTTAAGAGCTTTTCTTTTTCTAGGGTTACTCTTAAGATGGCGAGGCGTAGCGCGTAGCGAGGAAAATGAACCCGTAGACGTTAAGGCAAGTGTGTCATAGTTAGCTAAGGAACAAAAAAACACTAGGGACTCTTTAGCAGTCGAGATAGGTGCTGTAATAAAACAAAGTTTAACAACAAGGTCAGAATTAGATTTTTCATGAGACAAACAAAAAAAAAAAGTGAATAAAAACTCGAGGTAAGGACAGGGCATACGCCACTAAAAGTGCCCTTAGTTTATTTTGGATCGTTTGGAGGGAAACGAGGGAAAGCGAGAGGGAAGAGAAAAAAAGCTAGTCCTTGTGTGAGAAATGTCAAACGTGGGCTCTTAGGTAGGGTACTCTAAATCGGCGGGTAGAAGGAGACGGAGATACTGGGGAATACGCGAGCAGGGGAGGGACGGAGCGAAAGAGCGAGTATGTCCCGCGTGTTCGCTGACCTTTCCGCGACATACATAGGCACGCATTTTGTGCGAATTCGCGTAGACGAGTAGATACACACGCATACACTGTTAACTGTAAAACTACTGCACGCCGCAGGTGCACGCTCTTGGGACACGTATTAAGACCCTTTTTAAGAGCATGCACCCGACCGATCTTTAGAGTTACTTACGAAATATGGTTTGGTACACTCGTGATGCGAGAAAGAGAGGATCGAATTCCTAATTATTACCATCGTCCCTTATTTTTGATCAATAAAAAGATCTGTTTTGGGGACTTACCGAGAGTTCTTGTTTGAGTGGCCGCTTTCATCCATTGCTTCTGCTATCTCTTCTACGTGGACAATTCGTGGTCTTTCTTCGCTTTCGGAGGACTTTGGAGTTGACTCGTTCGGGGACGATTTCAAAGGTTCCCTCGAGTTAGGGTATAATTCATATTTTTATTAAACGATTAAATAACGAAGGAGACGTTATGGAAGAAGTGGCATGTTGGACTACACAATGTTATCCGTGATGGTAAAATGGAGACGTGGAACGTGTTAGGGAACTTAATCCTTATTATTAACTTAAAAACCAGCCTCGTTCGTATTTTAATCTAATGCATGGCGAGTTTTGATTTGAAAATTCTCACGGTATTGTCTGCACTTCCGGATACCAAGAATTTTGGGTTCGACCAGTCACAACCGAGTACTTTGTCTTCGTGTCCGATGAGATCGTACAGCGATGCCTTCGGGCTGCACATCGTTTATATATTTAATTGGTTCAAGTAATCGTCTTAAAATGATAACTTTGTATATGATTTTAAAATCGACTAACCTGCGTGTATCCCACAATTTAACGTTGTTATCGTATGCACCCGAGACAAAGAGATATTCATCAGTTTTTGACCATCGAACGGACTGCACCCATTGTGTGTGCGAAGAGAATGTCGCCTTAACCATTGTTCCTTCTGCAATAATAATTTTGAGATGCTGTAATTATTTAAATCAACATAAATTAAAGGAGCACGAAGCACTAACCAGTGGATCTGGGATCGTAAAGCCTAATGTGCCTATCCGCTGAAGCTGTTACGAGGAGTCTTGATATCGGTGAGCAGTCTACGTCGAAGAAGCTCTTATTTCCTGCAATTTCATGCTTAATTCCACCCAACTCGGTGTCCCATAATTTCAGAGTGTGATCCCAGGAAGAAGTCACTACATCTGTTTTGCCCGACCAGGAGATTCCACTAACTGCCTCTTTATGTCCTTGCAAAGTTAATATTGGTGTCTAAATGTAAAAAAAAATAGCAATAAAAAATATTTAATGCTGAATCTATAGCAAATGAATAAAAAAAATCTGTACTTACTCGAGTTTTACCATGTTCGGTTTTAAGCCTTTTTGAAGCGGATACTCCATCTTCATTTTCATCCTTCGTTGCTAAGATAAGGAAAAAAATTGTTGTAAGGAATTTATAATAACGATTTTAATATTACCTACAAGTCGACCATATTTTCAGCATCGTATCCCAAGCACCGGTTGCCATGAAGGAGCCATTGTAGTTAACACCGACTGCTTCTAAGCCCCGCTCGTGCCCTTTGCAGACATGAACACATTCCACTGAATTTTGTTCAATATTCCAATCCCATATTATAGCTGTTTGATCTTGAGATGCACTGCAGTCAGAAAATTCAGGAGTTTAAACCAATACAAATTTTTTAAATAATATAATTACTTTTAAATGAACCACCGATTACCTGACAAATGTAGCAGTACTTTCGGTCAACGAGATCCAAGCTACATCTTTTACAGGAGATGAGTGTCCAGGGATGGTAAGACGGTGTTTTCCCTTCGACGTCCAAATGTGTATCGTATTATCATAGCAACCCGTTAATATCCTAGGAAAACGATTTCCTAATTATGGCTCTCATATTTTTTTGAACTATGAATTGAATACCAACCATCGATTGCACGCGGCTACTGCCGATACCCAATCGTCATGTATAAGACAATCGTGAGGTTCTGGCGGTGGATGCCTTTCCAGATACTCGACGTCAATAACATTCTCGGTAGATACTCCTCTTTCATTGATATGTTCAGATAACGAGACTCGTAAAAATTCGTTACACACAAGAAAATCAAAATCGGTCTCCTTACTCGACGATGCTGATTCTGCAAAAATAAAATCAACGAGTAAAAAATCACCAAAGGGAGATCTGCATCAACGGTCGTCAGTACCTTTGAGAAGTTCATTTACTAGGCCACTAAGATCACTGGTCACTATGGTGGACGGTACCGACAAAGGATAGTCTGGAACTGCATACCTAGATACAGAAAGGTTAAATTTGAAATTATAGCGGTTTTCAAAACAACCACGTGGTGACGAGGAATGTACGTTTCTTATAATAAATGTTAAGATTAATTTGCTTACTGTTCCTGTTTCGTTAAAAGCCGTATTTGAATCTGGGGAGTATCGCTGTTTGCACTCGTGTTTGCCATACTCAAATTATGTATACTTTCCTACTTAATATTTAATTAACAAAGTACCGGATTTTCTCCGGCCGCATTTTCTACCATGTGAGGTTATATTAAATGTTGTGAACACGTGATCACGATGTTACCATCCAGGGATAAATTAGGTGCACTTGGAAATTCTCTCCACGCGATCGTGTATATACTGCTCTCTGACGAAATATCTGGAACTAAGTACATATTCTCTGGCGCCACAGAGATAAACCAGATTTGCAAAAAAAAAATCCTGGATCGAATGATACACCACATTATATTTATATTTTTCTGTTATCGACCTTGCGATTAAAAATAGTCGTTGCCTTATATAGCAACGATTACAAAACGAAATATAATACTTGCGTTATCTGTCCACATCAGGGACGCTTTCCTCTACATATAATCGTAGGGGATTTGTTACGTAGTTTTTGTTATTACAAGTCCTCCTTTTTTAACAGATATCAATGTTATGGGTCGGCAATCGGAGTACCAGTAGACGAACCTTTGAAAAGTCGATTTTTCTCTTTGGAAACTAATATCGCATTCGGATTTGAGGCGAGTGATTTTTCCAACGCGAGTACTCGAAGCTCGGCAATTCCATCGGAGGGAGAAAGAGGAAGAGAGAGAAATAAGCCGAGGCGAGGTGTAGAGTCGTGCAGGGCATGCCGGCACCGAGTCGGCTCTTGGTCGGCTCAGGTACCGAAATAGCATGGGTGGCCGCGGTCAGCCCAGAAGTAGCGGAAAAAGAGTTAGTTCCCGCTGCCGCCGCAGCAGCCGCGAAGAGCGCCACCAACGTTCGGAAAGAGGAGCGACTTTGAGCGGAAAAAGAACGGAAACATGGGAAGCTCAGAGAAAAAGAGGACCAACTCGGAGTCTGGAACGATCTGGAGCGAGGCGTTTCTGGACTTACGCAATAACTCGAAAGCTTTGCCTGTAAAATTTCTCATTCTTTAAACCGCTGGTCTAAAAATTCAACTGATTTATAGCTACTTGCAATTCGACGAAACCTAACTAGATTTTTCTCAAATTGCGGGGAATTATCTGGAAGGAACGAAACATTACGGCAGCGATTGCGATGCGGTAGCTTTCCCGACGAACGGAGTTTTTCTGGGCGTTTCTTTCTCGCGCGATGGGCCTGCCAAGAAGTCCGTTATCCGATCTATATTTGAACTTGCACTTGGACCTCGCCCTCGATCGCACCTCCCTTTCGACTTCTCTATCTAGCTTCCGGGAACGTCGAGATATATGCGTTATGTTTTTCAGGTGTAACGCGAAATGTTGAATGCTGCAGTGGGAGCCGCCATCTTGGATCGGTGCGGAAGAGGTGCAAGGTTGGGGTTTGCTGGCCCTAGGAGACAGGATCGTTGGCGATGAAGATGTTACACCCGACAAGATGATGCGACGCAAGTTGCAAGACACGTTGGAAGCTCGATCGTCACGCGAGGAAGCTACATTCGATGCGAAAGTCTAAAAGGATGAGTCAGCTTCAAGGCTCCGTTCATCCCGCTTCGTTCGCGGTCGACGTTGGCCCGGTTTATCTTCGCCCGATCCCGAAATAATCGCGGATTCGGTCGCTTCTTCTCTTACTCCCGTCTCTGGCCGTCAAGAGTCCGCGAGGTTTTGCGACCCTTCCTCTGGAATCGTGGAATTCCTCCTGCGAACAGGTCGCGCCGAGAAGCGAGCAAATGCGACATTTTATACCTATATATTTCACGTCGTAATTTACTCGATAAAACTTTTCTCTTAATGGCGACGAAGCGACGCATGACCCATTTGTTGGCACGATCTTTCGCAAGAATGTCGGATATACGTCGCGGAATTTAACAAGATGCATTCTAATGAGCGCTCCGGTTGGGTGAAGGGGTTTCTGGTTCGACGTCGACCTTGACTGCGGATCCCTTTCCACGGTGAAAAATGTTCGCCATTTGTCGCTCTTACAGGTACATAATGGCGGCACCACGGAAGTAGAGGGCCACTCGGAGTCGATTTTGAAACGGCTGGTCGGATTTGGAGAGTCGGCCTGACCCTGCCAACTTTGATTATGCCAATTCCGAGTTACCAAGACAAAAGTGCTTTCTGTCGAAATGCTCGCTCAATTAACATTCCCGAGGAACGTTACGAAAAACCACGAGGGTGTTCGCACGAGGTAACATTTCAAGATGGCGTCGCAGGACGCTACAAGATGTTGCTCATCGAGAGATACCTAAAACAAACGAATATCGTTTTTCACATAGAATGCCCAAGGGAAAAAAATCAGAAGAAAGTACGGGAGGAGCGACAAAACAGGACGGTTTCGATTCGGTTTTTGCAAGACGACGGTGAACGCACCTTAAGACGGAACAACTGGCCGCCCGGGACGAGAAGACAGAGACGATCGGTATTCGGGTCAAAGGCTCGTTTAGTTCTAGCATGAGTAAGAGCTGTATCCGTGCGTCCGAATGCGCAAATCGTCGCCGTCGCCGCGCTAAAAGGCCCCGCCGACTCGCTCTTGATCGCTCTTTAAACCGATTTCCCAGTAATTCTGTATCGACGAGTCCTAGCAAATTAATTTCTCATGACTTTTCTTCGAGTCGCTCCATGTGCCAATTTTCTCATCTCGCTCGAGACCTCGTCGGTCAGAAATCGGGGTATTTTGGAGCACTTATCGGTTTATATCGGTCGACTTCCGCAGAGCGGGAATTAGATCGAGGACCGAGTTGGCTCTAATTCGAGTCGTTTGATGGATCGGAGATTAATGGTTTGCGGAAGGAAGCGGCAAGAAGAGGGCCGGGTGGACGGCCGGAGTCGGCGGGGCTATGCCATTTTAATCGGCCTAGCAATGAACATCGGTACATAGCGGTGTACGCGCTTGCGTACTTAGGAATCTTAATTTACCGGTATATTGCGCAACCGATCTATTTCCGTGCATTTCGATCTCGCCGAGGCTCAGGCACCGGCGTATCACGTCCCTCGATGACGCGAATACTTAGCGTGCCTCAGGTCCGATCGACGGCGAGGACTAAAAGAAGAGTCGCCACCTCTGTTCCTTCCTACGAGGAGCGAGCGAGAACCTCCGCTCGGTTGTCTCGACGGTTCGCCGTTGCCAGAAGCTAAAGCTTGTTTATGCTCTCCGCTCTCCGATTTTAAGGGGACTACCCGAGGAACGGACACTCGATATGCGGTTCCATCTCATGATCCGACTTTTCCTCCTGTAAAGAGTACACGATTTTTCAGAAATATTCCTTGCTCCAGTATCGCATTCCCTGCTGGATCGGACAAAGGAGGTCCACTTGCCTGCCAGTTCTCTTTGCGATTCGATATTACCGCGATCACGATTTCGGCCGATCGAAAGGCATGGACATCCCGGCAAAATTGAAGGTCTAGGTAAATATTATTAGCGGTTTAGAGGCTTCGTTTGAATGGCCAAGGCTGCTAATCCGTGCAGCACTCTTACCAATCGCTCATCTATTCGCCACTCGCGCTGGGTATGCACCTCCGTTCGGTATATTCGTCGGCTCCCCACTTCTTTCCCGGGTTCTCCTACGCACTCACCTCCACACGGGCTGCGAGTTGCATCTACGGCTGCACACGCGTTCGAATATTTATAGGAAGGTTTTAGAATTCGTCCTTCCGTGGACCAAGTCCGCGGATGATTATCTGGATGACGAATCCGATAGAAATCTCTCAGCGATGTTTCACTGCAATGTTTCACAGAGGCGATCCTTACCTTCGCGTGACGCGCCAGAATTTTTTTTTTTCATACATTGAAGTTTAAATAATTAATTCCACTCGTTTGGGTAAAATTACTTGCCTATTTTAATTTCAGGTGTCATCGTCGGTGCAACGTCCGAGTTCTCGAGCGAACCCGATACCTGTTGTCATTCACGAATATTCGGGAACAATTGAATCGGTGCCGAACTCACCGGTAACGAATGTGGAATGCAGCGATCTGCCAGCTGTGCCAATTTATCGGTCAATACTACTCGAAAGATACCGCGAGGTGTTCCGGTGTCACCTGACTCTCTCGAGAAATGATTTCTGGGACGGCGAGGTAAGCACGCGGTGGCGCGACGCGAATTCTGGTGAGAATTAGATTTTAAAACGATAGAGATGCAAGGGGAGCCGACATCAATTTCGGGAAAACGAGACAGAGAGGGTCAGAGAGGAGAGATGAGAACGCAACTCCGTCTCGTTCGCATAAGAGGACCACGTGCACTTGCCACGTGGCTCAAGCGGAACAGCTGACATATGACAAACGCTGCGGCTGCCACGACGCGTCTCTTACTACTTCGTCCTCCTCGTTACCGCGCGAGAGATCGGGTCCTTCTAGCAGCTCCTATAAGAACCAGAATTAACGACGCGTCCCGAAAAGAAATTCAATTAAAATAAGCGGGACAATATCTTTGCAGCGAAAATCTTGCCTTTTGCAGATACCCCGTTTCCTGATATCCGGGTCTCCAGCCCATTCCCAAAGTTCCGAAGATCTCCCCTTCAAAATATGGAAATAACGATCGGGGTTCGTACGTCTTTCCGGAAGGATTTTTGAAAACGACGAGAGCGGCTCGGGCCGCCGGCGTCCCCGGCGAAGAAAGATGGCGCGGGACCTAACCTAACCCACGCGCAAGGAGCGGCAGAATTCGTCCAGCGTGGCGGTTCCCGGTCCAGCGTCATCGTCGGCGCGAGCTGCGTCCCGCTCGTTTTAACCGCTATCCCGCTAGCGGCAGCTATCGCGCTACCTCGCCGCTCGGCCCGGCTCGGTCGATGGGTCCGTCTCTCTCTGCCTTCTATTTTCATCTCACTTCAAAGGCGCGGCGCTCGGAGGTTTCCGCGGCCACCCCTGTCACACTTTTGGTATCATCTCCACCTAAAAAGGTAGATTGGGCCAGGAACTAACGTAGGCGCCGATTGGCCGAGAGCCCGGCCAATGGGGGCGCGCGCCACAGCCCAGGATCACGTTGCACGCGCTTATATTGGGAGCCTCGGGTTCCTTCCCTGACAGAACGGCTCTCTAACGTAAGTGCACCACGTCGGTCGTATTCTCGGTACCCTGCGCACCTCGCCGAGCGACCCCGTCGACGCGAGTCGGCGCCATCTTGCACCCGGGCATTCCGACCACCCTCTAGGGAGCGAAGGGACCGGGAACTCGGGAGAGAGCGTGAGTGCGAGCGAGCGATTGCAAGGGCGAAAGAGAGAGAGAAAGAGAGGAGCTGGGCGGTGAGCGATCGGCCCCTTTGGCCTTGACCCGAGGGTAACTCGGGTCTCCACCTTTGAATCTCCCCGGCGAGATAGGGAGCCTCCGCCGCGTAAGTGCGCCGACCCAAGTGCGAGTTTTCGCGATCCCTCGGTCCCGGGAGTGCTCTCCAGAGGATCTACGCTCCCGCCACCCCTTATCGTATCGCTAAGCGGGTGGACCGAGCCGACCGCCGCCATTTTGCTTCGTGACCGAGTGACGCTTTCGCGGTTCTCTTGCGGGAGACGGGAGCCGCCACGTGGAGGACCTGCCCAGGACCCTGGACCCCCGTAGAACGTGGTTTCCGTATTTCTCTCGATGTCGACAGTGACAGTGAATCAGTTGATAGACCAGGACGCTCTAGAGACCTGCGAGAACGGCCAAGTAGACCGCCACGAAATGGCCGCGGGACGCCGCGCGATTCCTCCGGGCGGTGAATCATTCTTTCCTGTGGTCGGATCGCTCGCTCATTTTTTCCAACGAATAAGTCCCGAGATCTCGCGCGCGTGCTAATATTCTCAATGTTATGAAATTAGAGGTAAAGGACGGGGTTAAGTTTTTGTTATGTTAACTTGTCTGTCAGATAATACCAAAAATGCTCATTCGATTTTTTCCTCCGTCGAAATAGTTGCATATAAAGTACATTTTTTTTTACCTATTTACCTAGATACTTAAATTTTAAGTTTGGAAAGTCCTGCGAAAATATGAGCGGGTGTTCCGTTAAAACTCGTTCGAAAGGTCGGAAACTCATTTTTCGTTCGTTACGTCGCTCTGGTTATTGAGAAAATTCCCTGTCCCACGAGAAGAGCGAATCGCCACGAGAGACGCGGCGCTCGAAAGGGTTAAACGTCGTAACAACCCCGCCGAGTCGTCCGGCGAGTTCCCGGGTCTTTTTTTATCTCTCGGAAACCCGATCCGGTTCATGTTACGGGCTTAAATTATTTTCCAACCGGAACGTATCGCTCCCGAAATGTCGAATCGGAGCCGACCAGGGGTCGAGCCGCGTCCGATGCCACATCGCTTCCCCACTTGGACATTCTCCATAAAATCCAAATTATTCACTTGTACGTCGAAAGTGACTTTACCGTCCCTTTTCCGAAATCAATTCCAAGTTCTCGAGTGTAACGTAGCTTTACACCCCATCACAAAATTAATATTCGTCTTCGACATCCCATACGATATAGGCTTTGCGCGACCCTCTATTTGATAAAGAATAATAATTTTAGAAATTTCGTCTTTAGAGATCCGAAATTATCCTCGAGCTTAGGATTGATTTATCTCGTTTAATTATTTTTTTCACAAAATGCTTGACATTTCGGAAGAGGTTTCGTTCTTCCTCCCTTGGAGTCGTTTAACGGGGGAGATCTGGTCTTCGGTCTCGGAGCGGCTCGTCATCGGCTTCCGGTCGAGATTCCTGGCGATCGGGCGACGATACCATGCAAGGCCCGGATCGAATTCGGAGCTCGAAGGCCGGAACTCGGGGAACAATTCTCTCGGTCGGGGAAGGCGCGGGAGGATCGGACGCTTATAAATAACGCTCCTCCCCCGGGTGCGGGTGTGCGTGGATCCGCGTGTCCGTGTGCGGGTATTTGTGGACGCCGAGAGAAGGCGCCGGCGGGTGTGCGCCGTACACATAATGAGTTATATATTTAAGCAGGTACACGTATAAAAAGACGGCTAAGGATTGGTCTTGTGTGTTGGTGGACAGGGCCGCCCAGATCGTGCCGCCAGAAGTAGTCCGTCCGCCGCCGACTTTGGTTGCCACCGAGAACCCACGAAAAACCGACGACGACCCTGCTCTAGCAAACTCTCGAGCCCCGAGAGTCATCACCAGGGACACCTCCGGACGACCCAGATCCGGTGATCCAGGATGCCGAAGCCGAAGCCTCAGGAGGGGGAGGATCCCGACCCAACCCCGTACCTCTTCGTCTCCCTCGAGCAGAAGAGAATCGACCAGTCGAAGCCCTACGATGCGAAAAAGGCTTGCTGGGTACCCGACGAGAAGGATGGATACCTCCTTGGGGAGATCAAGGCGACCAAGGGGGACGTCGTCTCCGTTGGCCTGCCTGGCGGCGAGGTACGTCAACCTGGAAGAAACTGACTTCCGGTCTCCTTAACGCGACATTTGTTTATCCCCTGTATCCATCGACAGGGAAGTAGGGACGACCTGCCTGTGTGCTTCACTTATAGGGTTTTTCCGGGATAAAGTCCGGAAAATCAAGTCTCGCGTATCTATGGAGAGTCCGACTTGTTTTTCCAGTTGACGCGAAAATTCATGTTTAGGGGAAAATTATTTTATATATTTCTTTCGGGAAATTTAAGAGGCACAGGGGGTTGTTATTTTGCCGGGCGTTCGCCGCCAGCAGTTTTCCCGCTGGCGGGCTAAATCGGGGCGTAATGTCGGCTTGTATAATCCTGCGGTGGAATGCAGCGTTCCCGCTCGGCGGAAATATTCCGCGATGTAAGGCCGAGTGGTTGGTTACGCGTAACTCTACATGGCTGGGCGCGTACGGGGCACACACGCCCGCGGGTTATGACTAGACGCTATATATAGGTGTAGAAAAAGCACAGGGCAGGGCGTCGCGGCGTCGGCATCGACGTCACCGTATCGGGCGTCCCCGACTCTATTTCGAGAACGGAATAACGTTTCGGAGCTTTCGGCCCGCTCAAAGCCGAGCGCGCGAAGCTGTCGGGGCGCGCTGGGAACCCGGGACCATCGGGGACCATCGGGGACCATTGGGGACCATCGAGGGACCGCCGGGAGACCACCGCGAGGCCTGGATACCGACATTTTATTTTTCGCCCAATTCGAAATATTGACAATTTTTTTCATGATTTCTTTGATCGCTAATTAGTGGGATTTTAAAATTCCTCCGTAAATATAAAGAAAAAGATTTTTTCCCATTGCGTTGTTATAAATTCTGAAAACCATGAGATACCATGAAAACTCATGAAAAATCATGAAAAACCATGGAAAGGCATGAAAAATATTCTTCCGGTGAAATCGGCATTTTTCGAAAAATCGATCCCGGTGACATTTCGTCGGTTCGTGAGGTCAAAATGGTACCGGATCCAGGCTTCCCGGAGCGGGACCCGCGGGACCAAAATGGCGGCCGGGGTGGCACCCACTTTCCCGTTCGCCAGCACGCGAGCCCGGGACCCCGGGGTTACGTAATGGTTCGGCAAACTCTGGTGCCGCTTAGGCTTGTGCCTAAACTCTATTGTTAGCCGGGCCGGCGATAGGACGGGACAGTTAGCCAGCCCGTTCCACCATCGGGTGTAATAATAAATCGAAACGCCACTTCTCGAAACGCGGGTCATCGTATTTTTAGCCATCTCGCCGGTAGCCCGAGAGACACCGGATACCACCCTGGCCAGAGCGCCGATGTCGTCTCGCCGTAGGGCTTACGCAACGAGCTTTCTCTCCGCATTCATGCTTCCCGATGATAACCTCCCGAAGAGGCGTTTCTCTTCGACTTTTCTCCTTCTTTTCTGCTCCTCGGCCATGACGAGGCGTCGTCTCGGTTTTCGCTCTTTTCGAGGGGGATTTAAATTTAAGGGGGGTGATTGAAATTCCGGAACTTTTAATTCTGAACTTTTGCAAGGCTCATGCATCTCGGTGATTATAGTATTTAATGTTTTTATTGTACCTTTTTTTTATATTTATTATATTTTCGTCCCTTTGGTTTCGGGAACCGGATGAAGGCTCTGCCAAGAATACGGCAAGACGCGTCGTTACGCAATGGACTTTCTTAGTCTTCTTCCACTTCATTTTGCATCCGAGTTCCTCTCGCGGCTTGTCTTTCGTTAATGCGAATGAACACGTTGAACATCCGTCTTGTTCATCCGGTGATTTATGCCAAGCCAGACGTGATTTACGTGGACACGAGCCTTGGGCAACGGCTTGCTCTCGCGTACGTCCGGAAATGTGCACCGGGTCGGATCTCTTGAATCGTGGGAAGCAAAACGCCCGTGCCCATCGTGATAAAACGTACGTTGACATCCGGAATGGATGCCCGAAGGTTGACTTTCAGTTTATGTCTTAATTACCACCTTCCTCGCAAGCCGGTTGACGTTCATGGAATTATCGACGGATCCGCGAAAATGGCTATCGTGAGAAATCGTCTTCGGATTATTTTTTTTTTCCTTTCCGAAATTTGTAAGGTCCTTTTCGGAAAATGGCATCGCTACTTTTGATTTTCGAGCGGGTTCTAAAGCCAATTAATTCGTTACGATGTTTACGTTTAGTTACGAATTAAATTCGAGTTGAGTTTGGAACGGGGAATCGCTCCTCGTGGATAATCGGTCGTTACGGAATTTCTCGAGGAGAGGTAAAGTCTCGATGCCGAGTTTAGACGAGATGTAAAATTGTCCTGTTGCAAAATACGCAGACTAAACAGTTCCGCAAGGACCAGCTGTCCCAAGTGAATCCGCCGAAATTCGAGAAGACCGAGAACATGGCCGACTTGACGTTCCTCAACGAAGCCTCCGTTTTGCACAACCTGAAGCAGCGTTACTACTCGAAGCTTATCTACGTAAGTGTCACTTCCGAGATTCCACTAACCTTGCCGTTTCTTCACCTAGACCAAAGACTTCAAGAAGGACCAGCTGCAGCAGGTGAACCCGCCCAAGTACGAGAAATGCGAGGACATGTCCAACTTGACCTACCTGAACGACGCTTCCGTTCTTCACAACTTGAAGCAGCGTTACTACCACAAGCTGATTTATGTAAGATAGACGAGAAGACAACAGAGGCTGCTATCGAGGAGTGTTGTTCGTGTTCACCTCCAACTATGCGCATAAAAAAGAAATATCCACTGTACACATTCATGTCCGCTGCATCCCCGATGTCGAGTGTCGCAGAGGGTCGTGGAATCTCCACCAGGTCGGGCAAAGTGGAAGGCAAAGAGAGTTGGCTCGAATTCGATCCTAAATCGATACATCTTGGTGGGCACTTTGGGTCTACACCTTGGAAACTTTGCCCGGCTACCTGGAGACGGCAGAAAAGTGCACAGGACGACCACCCCGCTGCCTTTCCACGACCTGGAAGAGCTGGCCGATGGTGGACAGACTGACCATGGCCGTGCTTTTTTATATCGTGTCTTTAGCCATGTTTTTGGAGAAGGGGAAAAAAAAATCATCATGAGCGACGAAACCTCCGAGCAGGACTGGAGGGTTCCACCGCGTCGAATCCAGCATGAGCCCCTTTTTAATTATGGTATTCGGAAGACCACTTTGGGAGAAACGTCAGCATGAGGTCGAAAGCACCAAAGAGCACGGGTGCCCGTACCGAGCGTTTTCCATTTGTCCCGATTGTTTAATTTTTTCTTCTCCTACAATTTTGGTCTCATCGGTTGTATGATTTTTTTGCCGGGTTTTACGTGTTCCGTTTGCGCACGCGGCGGACGACTCTTCGAGGCTCGACTCCGAAAAGCGATTACCGCCAGGTCGAATCTGGGAGGTCGTTCCGTCGCGATCTTCCCAATACTGGTCGATCCTTTTTTTTACAGCTGATCTACGAGACGAGAAAGCTGTCCCACCCGCCTCTTTGTTACGTTTTATCTTGTTTTACTCGCCTTCACCATGTTTTCTCGTAGATGTGCCCGACCTGAGTCTCTTTCCCGCTTTTATCACGGCTTACCATTTTCCAGACCTACTCTGGCCTTTTCTGCGTGGCCATCAACCCTTACAAGAGGTACCCCGTGTACACCTCGAGGTGCGCCAAGCTGTACCGTGGTAAGAGACGTAGCGAAGTCCCACCTCATATCTTCGCCATCTCCGACGGAGCTTACGTCAACATGCTGACCAGTGAGTATCTCCCCGTAATGTGGAAATTATTACTGGGGACAATTTCCTCGTGGTGATGGAATTCATGGGACTCGCGTCGACGTTGATCTCTTTTTGCCTTCCAGACAGCGAAAACCAGAGTATGTTGATCACCGGTGAGTCTGGTGCCGGTAAGACTGAGAACACGAAGAAGGTAATCGCGTACTTCGCCACCGTTGGTGCCTCCACCAAGAAGTCGGAGGAGGCCAGCGACACCAAGAAGGGCTCCCTAGAAGACCAGGTCGTCCAAACTAATCCCGTACTTGAGGCGTTCGGTAATGCCAAGACCGTCCGTAACGACAACTCTTCTCGTTTCGTAAGTGTCCTCACTTGGTCCTGTACTCGAAAAAAAAGGTGGTTATTCTCCTATCGATAATACCGATCTCATCGTTTGTCCCCCCCAGGGTAAATTCATCCGTATTCACTTCGGTCCTTCCGGAAAACTGGCCGGTGCTGACATCGAGACCTGTAAGTACTACTCTTCCTATAATTATATCTCACCGCTACCTATCTTCGTCAGGTTTCCACTTACACCGGAAACGTCCATTAACCCGAGAACTCTTCTTCGTTTGCAGACCTGTTGGAGAAAGCTCGTGTCATCTCCCAACAATCTCTGGAGCGGTCGTACCATATTTTCTACCAGATGATGTCGGGTTCCGTTAAGGGTTTGAAGGGTAAGGTCTTGCCGTGTCCAAGTACAGATCCCGCGATTCGGACCCCACGGGTCTGGAATCGCGTCGCGTCTTCCCCATTTATCGGAACTCCCCTCGAGATAGTCCAAAGTAGCCCGAAACTGCCCGAATTAGCCCGAATCCAGGTGGTCGGCCCGTTCTCCCCAACTGTGAGATCAGGAGGGGGAACGTCGAACACGGTGGGACCTCGATCGTGCCAGGGGTCTGGCGATGTCTCCCGGGTACAAGGTGTAGGGTAGATAGAGGACAGGTACAGAGCAGGCAATAGGCATTAAGTAGGCAGCAGGTGCACGTTACGGGGCAGGACCCCTCAAAATGTCTAGGTCTTGGGAAAGACTCCTCACTTTACTCTTGACGTCCTCCTCCCGTAGAGATGTGCTGTCTCTCGGACAACATCACCGACTACTACTTCGTCTCTCAGGGAAAGACGACGATTCCCAACGTCGATGACGGCGAGGAATGCACTTTGACCGACGTAAGGATTACAACGCGTACTCGGTTGTCTCGCCAGCTATTTCCAATTAGCGTATCTTGAAACGCGCATCCGTCGATACGTCCCCTCCACCTCTTTGACCGGTTCGGGAGCGACGTCGCCGCCTAGAAGTATGAGAGGACTCAAGGGAAACCCGTACCCTGGGACCTCCGTCGTGACGGACGGGTTTCCTGGGCTCGTAGGCCAGGTGCACGTGTACGTGTGATGCCCTCGTGTGACCCCCAGTGTGAAACTCGTCTTCTGGTCACTTTTTCGGTTCGCCGGGTCCCCGAGGACTGGACGGACCCTCGGGACCGGACACGGTGCCAGCGGATACGGTGGAGAGAGGGGTGCCGATGCCGTTTAAACCCCTCAAAATTATGGGATTGTTCTCAACTTCGAATTACGTTGATTTTAAATTCGGGATTTAAATTCGTTTCTTCGGCATCGACCGCCACCTCTCGCTTCACCTTCCGGTAGCTTTGGTCGAGTCTATCGAAGGAGAGAAGAGACATCGCTTTGGAACGAACGATCCTGAGAACGGATCCATCGATCCACCTTTCTGGAGCAGCACCGGTCAGACGAGATACGTCTGACGCTTCCGGACCTCCTGGTGCTGGTTCTCCGGTTTTACCCCTTTTCGACGTTTTTGTGAAGTAGACCCTCACCCTGTGCCTGTCGCAATTTGTCTCTATCTCGACCAGCGTCCCACGCCCACTCTAGACATCTCTAGAGCCGAACCCCCCCTTGAACCCCGCCGAAAACCATGAGGAAATATGGTGAGCTTTCGTTCCTGGTTCATCCCGCATGTTTGGTGTCCCCTGCAGACATGTTGCTGCTGTCCAACAACATCAACGACTACTACTTTGTGTCGCAAGGCAAGACCACAATCCCAGGCCTCGATGACGGCGAGGAACTGCTTGTTACAGACGTAAGTGCATGCCTTGGAGAACGAGACTGTATCTCCTGTGAGATCATCCTATGTCCGGTACTCGAACATCCAAATCTGGTCTCTGACGAATTTCTTTTTATCCTTATTATTTAACGTGAGAATTATTCATCGGAGCGCAATTGCCATTTTATTTCGCCGGTTCTGGATATTCGAGCATTACCGCGAGGTGACCGTACCAATTTCTACCTCCAACGATCTCGCTAAGGTCGCTGTCGTGACGTTTTGTTGAAGCCCTTCGTTCTTTCCTTTGTTTCGCTGTGTTTTCGTCCTGTCTCAACAATCGCAGCATTCGCAAAGTATGAGTCTAAACTACAGCTTTGCGCGACCGTGTGGACCTCGGCCTAGAGCAGCTCTCTTTTGACATCATCTTCTAACCGCGCTCGTACATCTCGTTTTTCATTCTTGTAGTTCTCTCGTAGAGTTGGATCTTTCTTGCCTCTGCGTCTCTTTCCGTCTCTCTTTTTCTGATACTCTTAATAGGAATGTTCCGTCTATCTCTTCTACTCTCTACTTTTTTTTTTTCTCACTTCTGTCTCTTCACATTCTTACTCTTCCACTTCTTCTTACTCTTCTTATTCTTCTTCTCTTTCTCTGTAATTTCTCTCTGCAAGTCTAGCAACACGTAGTTCTAATGGTTGACGCCCCTTCGATTGTGAATAATTCGTTTGGATCATTCATCTCGTATTAGCATAGCTTTTAATAATCGCGCCGGTAGCCGCTCCGGCTCTCGCAATTTTCAGCTCTATTCTTAAGAGACTCTCGTTAGGTCGAAGGGGAATTTCCTCTATTTAAACCAAGGAGGGAATATCTTGTCCGGATATTTTTATCCGAATAAATATTCTCTCCGTTGCGACTCCAGAAATAGAGCCCACGTTCCTCGAGGTTTGCAGGATGCACCGAGGTGTGCATATCGATGTTGACAAAAGTGCACTTTGCGACCCTCGTGAAACCGGGATCGAAGATGTTCTCCGGGAACGGATCGAGGGGAAGGATTTTTTTCTATTCTTTTTTCGGGCCTCGGTCCCCTTTCGCATATCCGATTGAGTGCTATGCCAAAGCAGAGATCTGCCTGCTGAGCAACAGGATCGGCGACTACTGGTACATTAGTCAGGGTAAGACCAGAATTCCGGGAGTCAACGACACCGCCAGCATGGAAGAGACGGACGTAAGTCCCCAACTAACGCCGAAGGACTTCTCGCCGCGAGTTTTCCGGGGATTTCCTCCCCGGGGGAGAGCTCGGACGGTCGGCGAAATGGCCGGAAAAAAAAAAGAAGAACCGGGGAAGAAATCGACGGAAATCGGCGAGGAAAGTCCGACTTGCGTAGCAGACCCTGCCCCCCAGCGCTGCGCAGCTTCCGGCCGCCATTGTCGGGGGGCTGGGCTAGTTGGGGGCAAAAAGGGGAATTTTCACGAAAATCCAAGGCGTCCCCCCAATTTTAGCCCGCTCCCCGAGCACGTGTCCGTGTCGACGATTTCCCTCCGTTCGTCCCTTCGCTGTCCGACGAGCGCTCAGCGGTTCGGTTGAAACCCTTTAGACCGAGCTCGGATCCCGATACGTATAATTTCGACTTGCGCGAGACGTCACGAAACGAGACTCTTTATTTTATTCGAGCGGTGATCGTATAGAGATTTGACATTTGACGAGCGAACCGCGTTTCGAATTGACGATCCCCTTTTATCGGATGTGCACGACGGAATGCCCCAACTGATAATACCAATGATTCGCAGACTTGTGTTTCTTGTCGAACAACATATACGACTATTACAACGTGTCCCAGGGGAAAATCACTATCCCCAACGTGGACGATGGCGAGGAGTGTCTACTCACGGACGTAAGTCCCTAGACCCCGGATGTCGGGATTGCCCTGTTACCCTTTGACCCCCCTGAGAAAACGTATGCCCGATTTTACAGGGTTAAATGAGAGATGTCAACCCTTGCACGATACAGCAATGCCCCCCGGACCGTTGATCGAAGGAGATCGATCATGGATCGCCGAACCCTGACCCCGACACGTTTGACCTGTGAATCGTCCAATCGTCGATCGACCGCTAGCCTGGAGTCGATTTCTCCCGGTCGATCGTCGATGCCTTCCGATCGCCTCGATCGCTCTCGATCTCCCGAAAATTGGTTTGCCCGGGTTTTCGAGGGATCGAGAGGGAGGGCACGAGATCGCGGATAGACGCATCGATCGATCTTTGTCCCCCCCCCCCGATCACTGTTTGACCCTTGCACCGTTCGATCGTCGATCGACCGCCGCATTGCGTTCGATTAGCCCCGACTATCGATCGTCGATCGTCCACGACCGGAATTGCCCCTTGAGCGCCGATCGCTGATCAGAGAGAGTGTCCTTATCGGATGAGATCCTCGAGTGAAGCGTCAATTTACAAGGACGGAGTCCGCGAGAAGCTAAGAAACGAAGCGGCTACTTACTTACGCTAAGCTGCGCTTCGCTTCGCTCTGAGTCTCTTTTTTTTCTTTTTTTTTTCTTTTTTAACATTTCTCAATCGGCTCATTTTATGGAAGTCCCGGAAAATCGAGGGACTCCAACTCTACGCAAAGTCTGCTTTAGCCGCAGCTCTCTCTGCCTGTACTCACGCTCTCGTTAACGTCTCTCTGTGTCAACTGTGACCTAAGTGTGCTTCACTAACCCGATCATCTATTATTCACGACTGGACTAACGTAACATCCAGCTGCAAGCCCGAGTGCCCGTCGACCTCCGACGGTTTCGCTCCGTCGAAGCGACGGAATCGAAACCCACGGACTCGAGAATCAGAAATTCCTCGCTAATCGAATTCGATTACTGCCCTACAGCAAGCCTTCGACGTACTTGGTTTCACTCAAGAGGAGAAGGACAACATTTACAAGATCACCGCTGCCGTCATGCACATGGGTGGCATGAAGTTCAAGCAGAGAGGTCGCGAAGAACAAGCCGAAGCCGACGGTACCGAGGTACGTTTCCTGTTTTTTCTTTCGAGATTTTTTTTTTCTTGATATTTCTCTTTTTTAATCCATCTCGATTTTACCTCGTAGGAAGGTGAACGCGTCGCCAAGCTATTGGGCTGCGACTGCCAGGACTTGTACAAGAACTTGTTGAAGCCCAGGATCAAAGTCGGTAACGAGTTCGTCACCCAGGGTCGTAACAAGGACCAGGTCGCCTACTCCGTCGGTGCCATGTCGAAGGCCATGTTCGACAGGGTCTTCAAGTGGCTGGTGAAGAAGTGTAACGAGACCCTAGACACCAAACAGAAGCGCCAACATTTCATCGGTGTCCTGGATATCGCTGGTTTCGAAATCTTCGACGTAAGCATGCCGACAGTTCTTTTCGTTTCACACGGACTATGTGTTCTCGAAGGCTGAAATCACCGATCGATGCCTGTCAAAGGATGGTCCTTACGAGATTACGTGTAAAAAAATAGTAACGGTGCTTCGGGAATTTTCAACTTCGAGGACATCAAAGTTAACATTGGAAATGCACCGGAAGATAAACCGAGAGTCGTCGAGCTAGATTTTGAAAAATGAGTACTGCAGGAAATTTAAAAAAAAAAAATGCGGCACCCTCTGGGACGACACGTAGACGAGTCTCGGTTTATCTGTCGGTTTGCAACCACTTGACAGCACAAAACACAGGAAGCAGACACCCGGAAGGATAGAAAACTCGCAGCGGCAAGGAGTCACCGAGACATCGAATATTGACACAGAATCTCTCATTACCCTTTAACGGTTGACACAATGTTCCATTGCCTGACAGTATAACGGGTTCGAGCAACTCTGTATCAACTTCACCAATGAGAAACTCCAACAATTCTTCAACCATCACATGTTTGTCCTCGAGCAAGAGGAGTACAAGAAAGAGGGCATCGTTTGGCAGTTCATTGATTTCGGGATGGACTTGTTAGCTTGTATCGAGCTTATCGAAAAGGTAGCGCAAGCTCGGCATCCAGGATTCCTCCAAGGAACTGTGCAACATTTGTCAATTGACAACGTTTTATCGCTCCGAAGATAGCACCCCCTTCTAGTTGCACGACCCCTTGGTTCTACATTCACATCTGACCCTTCCCGGATAATGGATTAACGATGCCCCCTGCATCTCCCCCAAGGAATGAAAATTTCTACCCCTGCACTCAGGAAAACTCAAAGCTTCGAATGTCACCTGGCCATGTACGGAAATGTTGCAGAAATATTCTGGCGGTATATTGCATCGTCTAAAAAAATATTGCCGCAATATTTTTGCAACGATGACCCGACGAAATACCTTTATGAATGCAACATACATGAATGCGCTTTCATAAAGGTATTCCAGCAATTTGCAAGGTCTTAGGGTGACTTCTAAAGAGTTGTTCGTTTTTTCCCCTCGTTTCCCCGTTTCGTTTTCTTTGAGATTATTGAATTTCCCCCGTAGAAAAAAAAAAAAACAAATTGGAGTTGGAATTCTGGTTTTACCCGTACATTCCCTAAAGTAATTCCGCACGGATTGGGTTGGCCCCCGTACGACTTTCCCCCACTAGCTGTACTTACCTAATTTTAGGTGTAATTCCCTCGTTAATGAGTTTTCCAACGTTTCGGTTTATTTCATAATTTCATTCAAGACAAGTCTCGGAACTCGCTAAGGTAGCAACAGGGTCCAAGAACCACTCGGTGAGTTTTTCGGCGCATTACCCCCTCGCTGTTGTACCCTCTGCCCAGACCAATTTTTTTACAGCGAATTTTAATTACGGATGACGATGTCTCCGAAGAATTTTCCCCAGTGAGAATTTCCCAATTATCGGCGATTTTCGTACTCCGAGTAGGAGTGTCATACCCCTTGTCGAGTTATTTCCAGCAACGCCCATCGAATGTCAGAGTTGGCATTTTTTTTTCACCTCTTCTGCCCAACCAAAAAAAAATGTCGGAAAATGGTAAAACAGTGGACTCATCGCCGTATATGAAATCATAGTTACTCCCCACAAATCGGCTTCTGATTGGCTCGATTTCGGCGTATTGTCCCCAAAAGTGATGAATGGTATTATCGTTAGAGTAGAACTTTGTGTCTCCCAACCCAGGATTGGCATGAAATCCGCTTTTCACATTTCGTCCAGTTCATAGGAGAAACCCAAAGGAGTGATCGCTCGATCCAAGAGAACGCGTTTCTTCCACCCTGGACGAAATTCTGCCAATTCTTTTTGAACATGCGAGGCTGCTGACCAGCGCAGACCCACACAGCAAGAAACGTTTAAAGCTATTTTTCACCTTTGCTTTGTAGTCACGGATGATACGAAGTGTTTTTATAATTAAATAATATAACGTTAAAGATAAATTATCAGCAATTCCATCCAGAGTTTGGATCGTTAAACGCTGTGTGGGTCATGTCCCCCGTTTTGAACCCTCTTGGAATGTTCACGTTTGTTGCCTCTCCACCAAATACGGTCAAGGGTTACCAAAAAGTTCATGACCCCGAGGGAGATTGTCATTTATGTCAGTGATACCAGCTGATATGGGTGGTACCAGCAATCGAACACCTTCTAAAATGGTGTGTCGACGAAACGGAAAGAAACCTCCATGAACAGCCACGTCCCGACACGTGCATGGATCAGTTTTCTAAATATGCGTCCTCGAGTGCCAACAAAACGGAATGAATTTCCAGTTCGATCGAAATCCCAATTGATAAAAAAAAAAAAAATTTGTTGCCGGGTTAAAAGCAAAAATCAAAGCAGAAATTGACGAGGTCATCATATTTGTTCCTCGTTTCTGTGCGGTTCAAATTTCCCGCCCCCCCAAAGAAATAGAGGAGAATGGAAAAGGAAATATTGTATGGGACGTTGGCACGTCGAGGAGCATCCCCGTAAACGTTTCCGCGAGACAGAA
This sequence comes from Orussus abietinus, assembly GCF_000612105.2. Lineage (NCBI taxonomy): Eukaryota > Metazoa > Arthropoda > Insecta > Hymenoptera > Orussidae > Orussus > Orussus abietinus. The sequence goes on from NW_019394317.1 coordinate 57,580, forward strand.
CGAAAGAAAGGAGACGTTAAGGAGATTAAGGATGAACCTTGAGCGGCGACGAAACAGTCATTTTGACCGCTGTCTTGCCTTTGCTCGGACAGTTCAACAGCTTCGAGCAGCTCTGCATCAACTTCACCAATGAGAAGCTTCAACAGTTCTTCAACCACCACATGTTCGTCCTCGAACAGGAAGAGTACACGAAAGAGGGCATTGAATGGGCGTTCATAGACTTTGGCATGGACCTGCTAGCATGTATCGAACTCATCGAGAAGGTACAGCAGGCCTACTTCTGGTCTCCCGAGAGACCGGAAGCGCCCATCGGGAGCCTCTCGATAAGCCACTGATAACGCTTCTAAACCCTATCTATCGCACTCTATATAGTGATCGTCCACTGTTTTTCTACGTTCTCTGTAACGTCTTTGTCCTGACTTCTTGCGCTCTCCGAAGCAGCCGAGCCACTGGTATTCCTTGCGCACGCATCGTTACGTAATTCCGCATTTTTCTCTACTTCCCCCGATTTCAGTTCCTCCCTAGGTTCATCGATATCTCGACACAAAATGAACATTCATCCCACACGTCTCTTCCACCTCGAAACCCGCGACACCTCGTTCACGCTCGCGACGAATTTTTTTCAATCTCCTCTTCACCCCGGAACATTCAACACACCTCCGATTCGTCTTTCGTGAACAACCCTAGCACATAGCCTCGCTGCTGGCATGCGAATTCCCCGAGTCCCTAAAACCCGGTTTGCCTTTGCTCGAACAGTACAACGGCTTTGAGCAGCTCTGCATCAACTTCACCAACGAGAAGTTGCAGCAGTTCTTCAATCACCACATGTTCGTACTCGAACAAGAGGAGTACAAAAAGGAGGGCATTGATTGGGAGTTCATTGACTTCGGCATGGACTTGGCCGCTTGTATCGAACTTATCGAAAAGGTATATAAGATCAGCGGAGAGAGCCGAACGCGAAAGCCCTCGGTCAAGGATCTACCGAAGAACGTTAGAGGGTGGAGAGTTGTTGCAAAAGTGGAGGGAATGTGCGGTTTGTTGCCCTAGGTGGGGTCAAAGGTACAGATACGAGTACCCTGGTTGTTTGTTGCGCAAATCCCTGATCGTGGACCACCCGCCTCGTCGCAAGATCTTCTCTCGTGCCCCCTGTTGTCTCGTCGTCCCCGATCCCTGGACAGGACCCCCCTCGGAGAGGACCCCCGCCCTGGTTTTTGGCTTCGTCTTGTCAGTCCCGCCAGTCCCCTGACCAGCAAAACGGCACCTGTCGTGACCGTCGAATCGAGCCGACCTCGAGATCGAGCACCCTGACGCCTCCCCGCCAACCCTGACCTCGCACCGAGGACGACCCAAAGTGCCCCAAAACGCACAGGGTGGAGGCCGAGGAAGTTCCTCGGCCCTCGGACCCCCAATCGGCTCCAGAGCCGACTCACCCCTCCAGGAAACGGCACAAGCAGTTTTTTGACCACTGTCTTGCCCATTTCTCTGTCCCGCACGAACAGTTCAACAGCTTTGAGCAGCTCTGCATCAACTTCACCAACGAGAAGTTGCAGCAGTTCTTCAACCATCACATGTTCATCCTCGAGCAAGAAGAGTACAAGCGCGAGGGCATTGAGTGGACCTTCATTGACTTCGGCATGGACCTCCAACAAACCATTGACCTTATCGAGAAGGTACTCCGAAGGGAGCCGACCGCCGGAAAAGACCATTTACAGCGGCCCGGTCGCTCCGCGTACCGCATCCTGCTCGAGCATGACTCTTTTTTTTTTTTTTCATCGTAACTGAACATGCGATTGTTATGACATTACAGTGCACGACTAACCCCAGGTAACGTCTTTGGTGCCCGGAGTCTCGAGGATTGCTCCGGACATCGTCAAACCTAACGCTTTCGTCCCCTCCCTGGAGGGAACCTTGGTCATCCCTCCTCGTGTGATGATTCCTGGAATATCCAGATTCTGAAACCTTCCTCCGACTCTCGACTTAGAATCCTAACCCATTTCGAATTTTTATTCATATTTTAGAATTTTCTTCCTTAAGAAAAAATATTGGAAAAAATTCTGGCGAGGGTCGAGGAAGGTTCTCAGGGGTGGACTGGACCAGGACTCTGAAAACACGGCAGACGGACAACTTGAGAGACGTGGAAGATCATCGGGTCATCATCGGTCGAGAGGAACCGACTTCCGGCCCTACACCTGATCCAGCAAAACGCGTTACGAGACACGAGCTCGTCAACTTCCTTTCTCATCCTTGAGGCTTTTTGTGTGCGTTGCATCTCTCTCCTCGATCACTGTGGCGAACTTTGGTTCAACGATTTTGAGCGATCCTGTCTCAACTTTATGGACGAGAAGATGCAGCAGCGTAAAAAGAGCAGAGGAGCGCGATGGGGAGGGTATCGCTTTGAATTTTGTAGAATTGAGACGGAACGTCGATCCCATCGAGAAGGTAAACGCTTGTTTAAAAATAAGCCTAGGACTAATTCCACGTTGCAGCTAGTGGCCGATCAGCACGAATCTTCTCCGTTTGCTTGCAAACGCTCGTCTGTGTCGTTTGTGTCGAAAGCTTGCTTCGTGGTACGTTTACTCGACTAACTTGGGAGTGGACAACTGCCATTTTGGAGGAGACCAATTTTAGACTTGTCGATTAATCAAAGGTCTTCAAGGAAAATTTAATCCGTCCAATTTCCCAGTTGTTCACTCCTCGATTAACAAAATTACGATAAAATCTGGACGATTTGTATTAGGATCTTTTCTCTTTTGCCGCTCGTCGCGATTACGTCCGCGATGAGAGCAAACGAGGGCAAAAATTCAATTTTGATGTCATGTTGGAAGAATTAAATTTTTTGGATCTTTATAAAAAAGAAAAAAGAAGGCAAAATATTGCCGCCGACGTTAGCTCCAGAGCTGCAAAGTCCAAATTGGTGATATCAGGACCCAGACTCATCCTGGGATTTTTTTTCTCCTTCGAACTAGCCCATGGGTATCCTGTCGATCCTTGAAGAAGAGTCTATGTTCCCGAAAGCCACCGACAAGACCTTCGAGGAGAAGTTGAACAACAACCATCTGGGCAAGAGTCCTAACTTCTTGAAGCCGAAACCGCCGAAGCCCGGTCAACAGGCGGCTCACTTCGCCATCGGCCATTATGCCGGCAACGTAAGTTGGAGAAATTGAAAAATGAACCTTGAAGACCCTGAAGAGGGACCTGAGGTCCTTTGACGAGGGACGGTGAAAAATAATTACTTGGCTGACTACAGGTACCATACAACATCACCGGCTGGCTGGAGAAGAACAAGGACCCGTTGAACGACACGGTAGTCGACCAGTTCAAGAAATCCACCAACAAGTTGCTGGTTGAGATCTTCGCTGATCATCCTGGACAGTCCGGTGACACCGGCGGTGGCGGCGGCGGAAAGGGAGGTCGTGGAAAGAAGGGAGGTGGCTTCTCCACGGTGTCCTCGTCCTACAAGGAACAGCTGAACAACCTGATGACCACCCTGAGGGCGACCCAGCCTCACTTCGTCCGTTGTATCATCCCCAACGAGTTGAAGCAACCGGGCGTGATCGATTCCCACCTGGTGATGCACCAGCTCACCTGTAACGGTGTACTTGAAGGCATCCGTATCTGCCGTAAAGGGTTCCCCAACAGGATGGTCTACCCTGACTTCAAGCTCCGGTGAGGAATCGACCCGTTTTTACCATGGACACTTTACCCAGACCCTGAAGACGCGACACGAATCCACTCTCGAAATTTACATCAAGGAGTAGAACTTGTAGAAAAATCGTTCATTCATTTTGGAAGTAACCAAGTACCTTGCCACCGATGCAGATTTCGAGAGAGTCCCTGAAGTGCGACCCGAAGAGGAGAATGGCGACTTGTATGAAGTCGCCATTCTCAATCGGGTCGTATGAAACACGTTTTGAATTAGAATATTATAGGGAATTGGAAAGTTCGAAGATCATTGCCCAGGAGATGATCATTTCGCCTGATTTCGGTATCTTTTTCGCGTCTAATCAATATACAGAGGCAGGCGCACTTTATCGATCCTTTTAACGGTGATATTTCTTGGCGAACAGTTACATGATCTTAGCCCCGGCTATAATGACGGCAGAAAAGGAACCCAAGATAGCGGCGGCTAAATGTCTCGAATCCGTAAATCTCGACCCGGAAAGCTACAGGATCGGTCACACGAAGGCTAGTTGAACCTTTCAATGAGATACTGCCCTCGGGGAATGGTTTTACTGGAGTCTTGAAGTACATAGATGTTAGCCCCCGTGCCCCAGTGTCTCGAACCCCCCGTTGATTTGGAGCCCCCCAATTTGGAACCTGAATGAAACGACCCCTTAACGTTGCCCCACACTAGAAATTTGACGGACCGAGCGTACGCTTCCCCGGTGTAACCCTTACAGAGAGAAAAGAACCCTCCAAAAATTACGAGGAATTTTTCCTAGTTCATTCTCTAATTATTCAGGATAAGACTGGGGTTTGTACGTCATTGCCGTCAAATTTCGCCCTCACACACGATGCAAGGAGCCCAAAGTAGTCATTTGAACCCTGATTTTTAAGTGGCCGGTAATCGAGAGTAGCCCCAAGTAGCCCCCGTAGATTCGTTTACCTCTTTGCTGTGACTCCTTGACCCGGACATGTCGCCCCGTAATTATTGGAAGTACAGAGCCCCCGGAAGTATCGGCCAGGTCAAACGATCGGAAGCAGCGTCAGCAGCGGTTTTGGACCTTCGACGCCGACCACGTAGAGTCGTCCGCCCGTGTAGTAGCCTACTCATGAGCACCCCGATTAGCGGATAGTTTGCCCGACTAATGCACGTACTACCTTTTTGCGCGTGAACCCGACATTTAGATACAAGATCCTGGCGCCTCAAGCGGTCGACAAATTAGCGAGCGACCCGAAGAAAGCTGCCGAAGCCGTTCTGGTTGCCGGAGGGCTAGAGCCGGATCAGTACCGTCTAGGACACACCAAGGCACGTCTTTTTATGCCGATCGAGAGGATGCGCCGATCGCGCCAGGCGATTTATCGTCTGGATCAGTTTGCCCATGTGTCGTAACTTAACCAGCCCTTAGAATGAAACCGAATATCCGGAGCGGCCATGGCGCCGGATCGAGTACATGTGCTTGGAAGTCCTCACCTCGGACTCTAGAGAACCGAGGCAGCCCGTCGAACGACGTCCACGTCGAAAGGATCTAAAGTGACATTTTTTTCCCTGAGTCGGGTTTCGAGCAGCCCCCGAAAGCTGCGAATGATACAATTTCGGGACGATTTTTAAGAATAGATCGCGTCCGGACGATCGTGGACGTCGGCGCGGTTTTATCGTTTAAGGAAATTCCCCCAACGTGTTAACGACTCTCCGACAGACCCGCCACCCCGTTTTTGTCACCCAGCCCTCGTAACGGCCTGTGCTTTATTTTGTTTTGTCGAACGAACGCAGATACAAAATTCTGTGCGCACATCTTATCAAAGACCCGTGCGATCCACAAAAGGCAACGGAGAAGGTCCTCGAAGCCATCAACTTGGAACCCGACCAATACCGTTTGGGTCGCACCAAGGTATCCAGTACCTTTGGTTCACCTAACATGTACAGTAACGATCTAATGTCCTAACCAGAGGCCTCGATTCGATCCGGCCCAATCGACCAGGGCGAGAAAAGACCACCGACGATCGCGAATCGAATCGGGCCTCTCACAGCAGCCATTAACGCCTGTTACCGTCTTAACCCGAGATTAACAGCGATTAATAATTCCGAGAAAATCCGAGCGAATCGACGAATTATTCGAAACTTTGGATTTTCAATTCTTGTTTATCGGCTTCAAAGACGGTCTCGTCGACGGAGGGCTCGATCGGCTAGTCGGGACGATCGAAATCGATCGATTCTTATTTTTAAGAGGTCTTCGGTCCAATTAAAGGGATGACGCCTCGCCGAGTCACTCGTATTAAAAATGACCCACTAAAATTAAGCCTTGACTAAAGGGTTTACGCGTGATCGATTGCGAGCCGTTCGATATAGACGACGGCTCGTCATTCGAGACTATTGTCACCGAGTGACCCGCAAAAAGAGCGGTCAACAGACCGGTCTTGACCGACATCGAGAGCTCCGTCGACGGTCGTCGTTGCGCCGCAGGAATTTTTTGGCGAGGCTTCGGTATGCCGTCCGAAGTGTGTCGAGTCTCCGTACAGCGTCAAAAGCTGTTGGTAACGCGACACCTTTTAATAAGCCTACCAGAAGCTGGCCAAAGAGCACTCGTCGGAGGCTTTGCCGGGCAACGCCTTTGCATGAGGCTAGGGGGGTTGGCCCGCGCTATGGGGTGCCATTTTGGTACCGAAGGACCCCGGGATGGACTCGTCCAGGACTCTAACGACCGTTTCCCTCTTTCGCGCGACTCCTCTAGGTGTTCTTCCGTGCCGGAGTCCTGGGTCAGATGGAGGAGTTGCGAGACGAGCGACTCAGCAAGATCGTCTCCTGGATGCAAGCCTTCGTCAGGGGTTACCTGTCCCGCAAGGAGTACAAGAAGCTCCAGGAACAGCGCCTTGCCCTCCAGGTGGTACAGCGGAACCTCCGCAAGTACCTCCAACTCCGCACTTGGCCCTGGTGGAAGCTCTGGCAGAAGGTCAAGCCTCTGCTCAACGTCACTCGCATCGAAGACGAGCTCGCCGTAAGTATGGCCGAAAAAGGGCCGAGACTTTTGCCCGGATTTCTGGCAAAGCGAGGAACTCCGGCGTCGACCGATCGGAAGGCCTCGACGCGTCACCGGAGGCGCCTAAAATTCACTTTCAAGCTCGACAAGGCCGGAATAAAATCAAAGTACTTCGGGCCAGATGCCGAAAGTCGGAGCCGGATAAATAAACGAAATCGGAATTCGGATTCGGCTCGAGGAACGCCACGGAACCGACGTCGGGAAGTTACGTAAAGGCGAGGGGATTTTTCTTCCGCGGGAGGGCGGTCCAAATCTCGCGTTCCGCAGAAATCCTCGCCTTGCCAAAAGCCATCCGAACTCGGACAGCTGTAGCAGATTTTACTAATATCTCCGGCAGGTCCGCACGATATCTCGAGTAAGACGTATAGGCTTCGGTCTGCGGATCCGCGTTACGCAAACGGGTCGCTTCTTCGACGGTTTATCCGCGACTTCCGAAAGTAAGCCGCCTCTAGCGGGAAGCCTCGTTAAATTATTAACGGAAAACTCGGTTACTTTCGCTAGGCGTGGAAGGGGTGTTATTTCATCCAAGACGCGTGGCTGCCGCGAGCAGCTGCAGGTCTTGCTAATATCTCGAGCAAGACGTATATCCACCGCAAATAGCCCCGGCGGATCCTGTTAAAGCCTCGGCAAGACTTATCGATATTAACCCGCCGATCTTCCGCGGCCATCGAGGCTGGCCCCTCTTTCGTTACTTCAAAGGGATCGCCGCGGCCCCCGCGCTTCCACCCGGATTTCCCCCCTCATCGGGGCGGAATATCGAAATCTCGTCGAATTACTTTCCACTCCTCTTCTCGTCCTCCGCAAATTTCGTAGGGGGCACTTTTCGATATTTCGCGATTCCGAGCCGGGAAATCGGATTTATATCGGGGACGTCGCGTGGATCGCGAGCGCGACGGTGGCCGCGCATCGGCCATCGTGGCGGACCCGAGGAGCGAACACCGGGTTCCTTGTCTCCTAAAACGCGGCCCCGTAATCAGATAAAGCGGCAATTGCGGTGTCGGAGACCTGGACGGAATCGGGACCGGGGCGTCCCGGTCTAGATCGGAGGCGGAAGATGGCCTGGAACCCAAGCCGAGGCGCCGATGCCTTTCTTAGCGAGCTCCTTCGTTCTGGAAGGAGCAATCGTATTTTTAGCCCGGCTCCTTCGCCAAAGCGGAGGAGGGAAGAGTCGCGGGCCGCGAACCGCGAGCCGCCACCTCTAGAGCGACACCGGTTATAAATATTTTTACGAAGGCGGCTTGGAGGCTTCTGCCCCACCCCGGGTGGGGATGTGCAGTCGGGGTTGGTTCACGACCCACGCGCCTCGCCGCTCGGTTTTGGGTAGAAAAGTTGAGTTGAGTGGAAAGCATAGGCCAGTCCGCCGACCGAACGCGCACCTCCGACACCACCTCCTCCGTCACCTCCGACATCACCTCCGACATCGACTATCGGGGAAGCAACACGAATCGCTGCGAATCTCGAGACGCCTCGAAGAAAAAAAAAATAAATAAAACCCCCCTGCGAAATCGATCGCTACCGAAGAGACGACTCGCGATCCCATCCCTTGCCCCAAGGGGGTCCTCCCCCTTGCTTGACCGCAACAGAAATTCGGGCAGGTCGAATCGACCTCGACGAGCAGTTTTCCGCGTCGGGACCCCCGGATTTCACCTCCGGAGGACCGGTCAACCGCCACCGTGGAATCGGTCGAGGAGAAACCCGAGACCGCCGAGCCAGTCGGCAAAATGGACGATCCGGTCCCCACGGAAAACTCGGCCGAACGACTGACCAACGGTACCGACGATGCCTCTTTGCAGAAATGGGAGGAAAAGGCCCGCGTCGCCCAGGAAGCCTTCGAGAGGGAGGAAAAGGCCCGCAAAGAACTCGAGGCCCTCAACACCAAGCTCCTCGCCGAGAAGACCGACCTCCTCAAGCAGCTCGATGGCGAGAAGGGCTCTCTCTCCGAGTTCCAGGAGAAGGCCTCCAAACTGGCTGCTCAGAAGTCCGACCTGGAGTCCCAAGTCATGGTGAGTAGATTTTCGAGTTTCCCCTTCGCGATCGATATCCTGGAATTATCGACGTCCTGCCAATAGCGTGAATCGATGAGTGATCGCTCGACTCCGTTCTCGCACCGAGAAAAAAAATGTCACTGGGCAAGAGAAAAAATTTGTTAATTCAAGGAATAATTATTTGACTCTAATAAATTAAATGCAACGTTTCTTTGGAATTACGACGATTTGTTTGAGGTTATTCGAGTGAAATAATTGTTCTTCGAGTCGACGAAATATTTCTTTGGTTCAATGAATTCTTTTTTTTTCGACGTGGGATTCTTTTCTTGAGTGGACCATCGGGGGTCGCAAACTTAAGAATGGGTATTTCGGTCGCGGAGTACAGGCTTTCTTGAATGAGCTGGACGTTTCTTTTTAGCTCGCAATAGTGGCGATCTCGGTAATAATAGTCGAGGAAATGGCAGGAACGGTAAGAGTAGTTAAATCCGGAGAGGAGTCATTAAATTCCAAAGATTTTTGGCACGTGCTGGAGATTTCGTCGGGTATAAAATTCAAGAGCAACGACCGAATCTTTAGCGACTCGCTCTAAGACATTGCTTCATAGTCGAGCGCTAATTCGCTATCCCGGGTTAGGTCTGGACTAGTAAAAAAAAAAAAAAATCGAGCGCATTGTGAAATTCCAAAAATTCACGAACAACTCATAGTAGAAGTAGAAACAGCCACCGCGAAGTTCGGCTGTTCGCAAGTAGAGCAAGAATTTTCTGATCCGCCAAAGTAGTCAAAATAGTGTTCCTCCCTTTCCGCCAAATTGCGGCATCGATTTTCAAGTTTTCCTCAAGTTTTGTACGATTCGCCATGTAGAGGTAGACATTGTTAAAGTTATTTCGCAGTCAGGTCGAGGTGGTAGAAATTCGAGAGGGATTTCAGGTCGAGGTGGTTGAAATCCGAGAGCGATTGGCTGGAGAAGTGGTTACGGTCGACGACAGGGCGGGCGCTCTCCAAGTGGCACGAGGAACGACCGGGCGGACCGAATAGGGATTTCTCCAGAGTCGCGATTCCCGTGGGAGCGAGGTTACGTCTCGGATGCCGGCTATTTCTTTCGGGCGAATCATCCGCGGTTATTTTGGAATTTATTCGGTTATTTTTGCTGCGACTCGTAACGCCGTCTAAAATTACCCGAGTCGAGTTTCACGCTGGAGCGGGACCCCTCTCTCTCTCGGCAGGTCTTTCTCGCTCTAAGTGCGAAAGATCCACGGAGGGACCACCTCGAGTAAAGATATCATCGGCGCGGGTGTATTCGCCAGGAATTCCAGAGCGAGATCAAGGGGCACGCCGTCGACGGTCTGGAGTCGCGGATTCCGGACCCCCTCCGTCGGCGAACCGTCATGGAAATAGCTTTTCGCCGACTGCGCCGTATCTTTGTCAGCGGGATTTTTTTTTCTGCCCGCTGGAAAGGGAGGATTATATTTTTCTCTCTCTCCGAAAGAAGATTCATTGAATGTCCGCCCCCGCGACGCTCGGCGGAGGGGGAGGGTCCATTTTTAAACGACCCATAGACGGATTTACGGCTTCCGGATTTGTTGCACGTTCCTGACTTTAGTCACGTATCACCGGCTGTTTGGAATTCCTCGAAGGAAGGATATCGAGAACCCGAGGAAAGTCCTCAGTAGCCGAGAATTGAAATTCGAGCGCTCGTTGGACGATCGTTCCATCTACTCGTTCCGTCAGCTGTTGCTCTTCTCGGACCAGGTCGACCAGGTTCTCCAGAGTCCCTGGATCGTCGCGCACCAGGAAACGGTACCGGTTTTGGAACCTCGGTGCAGGGTATCCTCAATTTCCTGGCAGCGTTCAATCGACCTCGCCATTTCCGGAAGTTGCAACCCCTGGTGGCGGATTTCTCCCGAGTCGTTAAAGTCGGATCTAGGGCCGACTCGAGGTATCGGCTACTAAAGGTCTCCATTTACGGAGAGCTCGACGGCTCGCGTATAGCTGAAGAAGGGGATATGACCGCACGGCGGGGCTAAATATATCGGGCGGCCGGCGGATTCCAGGTTATTAAAAGTAGGCGTGGCCCTGGAGGAGGCGAGAACGAAAGAGGGAACAGGTGTAGCGCGTATTTATACTGACAGGAAGGAGAGTTCGAGAGTTAAGATACTCGGAAGGGGCCAGATGAACCCGATAGGCTGTGACCAGATCCAGGACGGGGGAGGTACCGATGAGGGATGACCCTCTGCGTCATCCGCTCGAGTAGGTCCCCGGCGACCTCTTGGCTCGAGTCTTCCTCGACGATGATTCCCTCGGAGCACTTGGCACTCGTCGCATACTTTGGGAATTAATTAGCCGAGGGTAATCGGCAAGCAACTGTGTACGCATCTTCTTGGGTCGTTCCAAGTTTCGGACCATCGGTGAGGGATGGAACGCCTACATTTTTTGGTACCGGATCGGATCTTCCAGATGAGAGAGTCAGGATGACTTCGGAAGCTCTAATGGCAGTCGAGTTCGATGAATTTCGAGGGAATGCGAATGGGAGGTTAGGGTCTTCCCGGGGTGTCGCAACGGTCCACGGAGGTCGGGGACCGACTCGGAAGGGGTTTTAAGGATGTTTAAGAATTTTTTGTACGCCTTTTCAGGATGCCCAAGACAGACTCCAGCAGGAAGAGGACGCCAGGAACCAGCTGTTCCAGGCTAAGAAGAAGCTGGAGCAAGAGGTCGCCGGACTGAAGAAGGACGTCGAGGACCTCGAGCTCAACATCCAAAAGTCCGAGCAGGACAAGGCCACGAAGGACCACCAGATCCGTAACCTGAACGACGAGATCGCCCACCAGGACGAGCTGATCAACAAGCTGAACAAGGAGAAGAAGAACCAGGGCGAGGTCAACCAGAAGACCGCCGAGGAGCTCCAGGCGGCCGAGGACAAGATCAACCACCTCAACAAAGTCAAGACCAAGCTGGAGCACACCCTTGACGAGCTCGAAGACTCCCTCGAGCGCGAGAAGAAACTTCGGTAAGGAGCAATAGAATTAATTACAAACGTATTAAAAGTACAATCAAACGATATCTCGGTGGAAAAAGATCTTGCTAACCTGACGAGACCTCAATTTCCAGCGGCGACGTAGAGAAGACCAAGAGAAAGGTCGAGGGTGACCTGAAGCTGACCCAGGAGGCCGTGGCCGACCTCGAGAGGAACAAGAAGGAGCTGGAGCAGACCATCCAGCGCAAGGACAAGGAGCTCGCCTCCTTGACCGCCAAGCTCGAGGACGAGCAGTCGGTCGTGGGCAAGGGCCAGAAGCAGATCAAGGAACTCCAGTCGCGCATCGAGGAGCTCGAGGAAGAGGTGAGAGGATTAGTCACCCGCGGTTATTAATATTATCCGTGAAACATCGGCCATTTAAATCGGCCCGCGCTGGCACCGGCCCCGTCCAGCCGAAACCTGGCGTCTTAAATCGTTGCATAATCTTCCGATATTAACGCGGACGTAAGCCGACACCTCTGGCACCTGGCGCGATTTATCCTGACGGATTGATCGCTTCTTCAAGGTCGAGGCCGAGCGCCAGGCTCGCTCCAAGGCGGAGAAGCAGCGCAGCGAGCTCGCCCGCGAACTCGAGGAGCTGGGTGAGAGACTCGAGGAGGCCGGAGGTGCCACCTCTGCCCAGATCGAGCTCAACAAGAAGAGGGAGGCCGAGCTCAGCAAGCTCCGCAGGGACCTCGAAGAGGCCAACATCCAGCACGAAGCCTCGCTCGCCAACCTCCGCAAGAAGCACAACGATGCCGTCGCCGAGATGGGAGAGCAGATCGATCAGCTCAACAAGCTCAAGGCTAGGCAAGTATCTCTTCGAGGGGGTCTTTGGGGTGGCGGACGAAAGGACAAATCGCGGGAAGACTGGACGCTATGCCATGCCTCGTGCATTAGGCCATTTCATGATTTCACGATTTCATGAAGAGATCTATCACGCATGTGCATCAGCTGGGACATTGGTCGGGCTGACCCACCCTCGCGGGAATTCGAATTTTCTTAAAAAATCGCGTCTTTTCAATAGGGCTGAAAAGAACCGCGCCGAAATGCACAACGAGCTGAACAATGCTCGCGCAGCAGTCGACCAGATCGCGAGGGAGAAGGTAGAGAACGACGACCCAGAGATTTTCTTGCAACGTTTACGATGTTCCCTTGCACCGTTTCTTATTTACCTTGATCGTCCGATTTGTTCGATGTACCTCGAGCGGAAGGATCGCCATGTCGAACCGATGGTCTTCCGGCTTCCCAAAATTCGGGACCGAGAGATCTCGGCTCGACAAGGCTGATCCGTGAACGTTCATATTTTCTGGAACGCGTTACTCCACTTGTTCGTATTCGTTCGACACGTTGCATCAGTTTGCCCTCGTGGCCCCACCTGACATTGTTCGGTGTATTTTTTTTTTTTCACCCCAGTACCTCATTAATAGTGCATCCCATTCAAGCACCGAGACGAACTCTCCGGGGGGAAGACCTTGAAGACTAAAAACCGAGAATGCGTCTAATCAACCCCTCGTCTCGTATCTTTCCATGTTCGATACAGGGTCGAGAAGGAGAAGGTTCAGTACTTCAGCGAGTTGAACGACCTCCGTGCGACCGTCGACCATCTCACCAACGAGAAGGTAAAGCCGAAGTAAATCCCGGTTGGCACCGGAAGTGCGCCGAAGAGCTTAGCAAAAGGCTTCGCAGAGCTTTCGGAAGCTGAAGAGAGAGCCACGGAAGGCTACAAGCTCCAGAAAAAAAAAATCAAAGCCGCAATTAACGTCGCTTAGCCGAAGAATCTTCGACCCTGGGCGAGAGTCTAACCCCTACCCCCTGTCGCACGTAGCCGGAACCCCGAAGAGTCCTTCCACCCTCCCTTGTGCAGTCCAAAAATATTTCGAGTAACCCCGAAGCTTGCAGCGTGCAGAATTAATCCTTTCTCGCAGATTCCGAAGAGAATCTCCCTTCGAAGTCGACAAAGGGAACTAACGAAAATGTTTTCCCAGGCCGCCCAGGAGAAGATCGCCAAGCAGATGCAGCACCAGCTGAACGAGGCCCAGGTCAAGCTCGAGGAGGTGAACCGCACGGTGAACGACTTCGACGCGGCCAAGAAGAAGCTGTCGATCGAGAACAGCGACTTGCTCCGCCAGCTGGAGGAGGCCGAGTCCCAGGTGAGCCAGCTCTCGAAGATCAAGATCTCGCTGACCACCCAGCTCGAGGACACGAAGAGACTGGCCGACGAAGAGGGTCGCGAACGCGCCACTCTCCTCGGCAAGTTCCGCAACCTCGAGCACGACTTGGACAACATCCGCGAGCAGCTGGAGGAGGAGGCCGAGGGCAAGGCCGACCTCCAGAGGCAGCTGAGCAAGGCAAACGCCGAGGCCCAGCTCTGGAGAACGAAGTACGAGTCCGAGGGTGTGGCACGCGCCGAGGAACTCGAAGAAGCCAAGCGCAAACTCCAGGCTCGCCTGGCCGAGGCCGAGGAGACCATCGAGTCGCTCAACCAGAAGGTGATCGCCCTCGAGAAAACGAAGCAGCGCCTCGCCACCGAGGTCGAGGATCTTCAACTCGAGGTCGACCGCGCCACGGCGATCGCCAACGCCGCCGAGAAGAAGCAGAAGGCCTTCGACAAGATCATCGGCGAATGGAAGCTCAAGGTCGACGACCTCGCCGCCGAGCTCGACGCCAGCCAGAAGGAGTGCCGCAACTACAGCACGGAGCTCTTCAGGCTCAAGGGTAGGTTCCTCTTTATATATATTTTTTTTTATTGAGATACTTAGTCGAGGTGGGAGGTCCATGACGAGACATTTGCCCTTTTCAGGTGCCTACGAGGAGAGCCAGGAACAGCTGGAAGCCGTTCGCCGGGAGAACAAGAACCTCGCCGACGAGGTCAAGGACCTGCTGGACCAGATCGGAGAGGGTGGACGCAACATCCACGAGATCGAGAAGGCCAGGAAGCGCCTGGAGGCTGAGAAGGACGAGCTCCAGGCGGCTCTCGAGGAGGCCGAGGCCGCTCTCGAGCAGGAGGAGAACAAGGTCCTCCGCAGTCAGCTCGAGCTCAGCCAGGTCAGACAAGAGATCGATCGACGCATTCAGGAGAAGGAGGAGGAGTTCGAGAACACGAGGAAGAACCACCAACGAGCTCTCGACTCGATGCAAGCTTCCCTCGAGGCGGAGGCTAAGGTAAGGAACTCTCAAATTGGGCTTTCGTCGTCGAGATCTCGACCTTCTTCGAAATCACTTAACGGTCGTCCGTGAACCATCTCTTCAGGGCAAGGCAGAGGCTCTGCGCATGAAGAAGAAGCTCGAGGCCGACATCAACGAGCTGGAGATCGCCCTGGACCACGCCAACAAGGCTAACGCCGAGGCGCAGAAGAACATCAAGCGGTACCAACAGCAGCTGAAGGACGTGCAGACCGCCCTGGAAGAGGAGCAACGCGCAAGGGACGAGGCTCGCGAACTCCTCGGCATCTCCGAGCGTCGCGCCAACGCCCTGCAGAACGAACTCGAGGAGAGCCGCACTCTTCTGGAACAGGCTGACCGCGGTCGCCGACAGGCCGAACAGGAACTCGGCGACGCCCACGAGCAACTCAACGAGCTGAGCGCCCAAAACGCGTCCATCTCGGCAGCCAAGAGGAAATTGGAGGCCGAACTCCAGACGCTGCACGTAAGTCGACTCTCACGTCTCGTTCCGTAAGTTTGAAAAGAAAATTTTTAAGCAAACTTACGGAGCGATTTTTGGTACCCGGGGAAGAGGGAGATGAGTTTAATCGGTATCTTTTCGCAGTCCGATCTCGACGAGCTGCTTAACGAGGCGAAGAACTCCGAGGAGAAGGCGAAGAAGGCCATGGTGGACGCAGCCCGATTGGCCGACGAACTCCGGGCGGAACAAGATCACGCACAGACCCAGGAGAAGCTGCGCAAGGCCCTCGAGACGCAAATCAAGGAGCTCCAGGTCCGCCTCGACGAGGCCGAGGCCAACGCCCTGAAGGGAGGCAAGAAGGCCATCCAGAAACTCGAACAGCGCGTCCGCGAGCTGGAGAACGAACTCGACGGAGAACAGAGGAGGCATGCCGACGCCCAGAAGAACCTCCGCAAATCGGAGCGCCGCATCAAGGAGCTCAGCTTCCAGGTACGGAGATCGACGTCGACTATAACATGGCCCATCCGGGGTATACCTTGAAGAAAGTCACCGTCACCTCTCACGTTTCAGGCTGACGAGGACCGCAAGAACCACGAGCGCATGCAAGACCTGGTTGACAAGCTGCAGCAGAAGATCAAGACGTACAAGAGGCAGATCGAGGAGGCGGAGGAAATCGCCGCGCTGAACCTTGCGAAATTCCGCAAGGCGCAACAGGAGCTGGAAGAAGCCGAAGAGAGGGCGGACCTCGCGGAACAGGCGATCACCAAGTTCCGCACCAAAGGGCGCGGAGGAAGCGCAACCCGTGGCCTCAGCCCAGCGGTAAGCAGGTTTACCCCTGAAGAGGTAGAACCTAAGGCGACCTAAGGCACCGTTCTCATGCGACGCCCCACGTTCTCCAAAGACACCCTGTTACGTGCAAAGCGACAAACGGTATCTTGAGCACGACGCTCACATTTTCGGTTTATCGCTCTGCCCATAACGACCTCGTTTCGAGGGGTACCTTGGAGAACCGAAACTCGCCTGGTCCCGGTTAGGTCGGGTTAACATTAATTGCCCCAATAGTAGCGCAGGGATGAAGGAAACCGGGGAAAATGGAAAAGAGACACCTGTTACGATTAGCTGCAGGCTAAGTAACGCGGGACTGACGAATGATTTCCTTGTATGTCCCATGTAGAACCAGAAGGGTCGCAAGGCGCCCACCCTGGAGTAGCCCGCTAACGCCGGTCCATGTAAGTGCGTTTACGTAGACGGGGTGCGTGCGTGTGTGGTTGTGTGTCTCATCGTGTCTCATCGCTGGCGTACATTGCACCTCCCCCTATACATGCATATACATGTATATCCCCGTCGACGCAAGTACGCACACACGCACATACGCACACTGCGCACGATAGAGCTCGCATCTCCCTGGTCCATCGTTCCATCGATTTTCTGGGGAAATCGAGCGATCGTTCTCACACCGTCCGAACCATCACTAGCCCGTGGGTCGCGATAGAGGTCCTCGGGGAGATTTCTCAACTTTTGCGGATTTTTGTCAATTTTTCTCCCCCCTCCCTTGCCCCGAACGGCGGAGGCGACGGGAAAAGACACAGCGAGCGTGTCGAAGACCCCCTTTGCCCTGTCTCTGTGTGCAGTTTCCAGGGAGAGACGTCTAACCGTCTTGCACTCGAGCGGTCCAGCCGAGTTGGAAGTTCCTAGAAAAAAAAAAAAAGATTGTCACGAGGTGGTCTAAATGAATTTCTCTTCCTCTTTACAGCCACACCGACCTGCGTTCAAACCCCAGCTCGACGGTTCCGCATTCCCGCCACGCTTCGACCTACAGCCCGATGGTGATTTCTAAGCCGGCGACAGATCGACATCCTCATCGAGAAGCCTCGTCCTTCTTCCACCGCGCCCGAGCGATCACCGATTGACCGACAAAACAAAGGGAGAAATGAAGGAGGAGCCGAAGCACGTGCGTCCGTTTCGTTCTGGAAGCAGCGCCGCCGACCTCGAGGATCCTTGAAGAGGACCTCGAGGAGAAACAGCGGCCGGATCGGACCTCGACCTACCTAAATCGAGACAAAGGTCGTTAGAGAACGACGAAACGACGACGAAGGACTCGCCGAACGAGGGCGACGAAACGGACGGACGGCGAGCAGCTCCCCGGAAGGACGAGGACATGGACAGCGTCAGAAAGAGAGAAAGAAAGAGAGAGAGAGAGAATGAGAGAGAACGAGAATGAGAGAAGAGGGACACGTCGGAAGAGGAGTTACAGGAAGTCGAACGAAGAGGGAGACATATATACTTATAAACAGGCGGGACACGCACGGAAACGCGAATCCACTATTGAAAACAGGCACGAGCGAACGCTATTGTCGTCACCGCGCGGATACACTGTCCTATCCTATATGAAGTAATTTAATTTATAAACTACGCAATATGTATTTATTAAAGTAACTAAGCAATAAAAAGGTAAAGGTAAGAACTCAATCCCGTAATATGTACGGAAGGTGCGCGGTGCAAGCTGGACGCGGAATAGAACCGAAAGTGTCCCGGTCGGTCCCGCGAGGGCCCGGAAGAGTCCCCGAGGACCCCAGGGGTCCCGGGGACCCTTCCCAGGGGATCCCTCGGTCGCCCACCGACGTGTATGTACATATGTAGTATCGAGATGCCGTGGCAATGTTCTGTATGTTTACATGTACCCTCGCAAGCGACTGTAAAACCCAATAAACGTGCGTGCACCCGTTTTCATCCTGCTGGTAACGTATGAAGCGCGAAAACCGGAGGGTGTTAGGTACGCGGGGGATGGTCCCACCGGGAACTCCCACGGCTGGAAACATCGATCTGCGGATTGAGAGCCTCTAGGAAACGTTCGATCCCCCGTGGACGTCCGGCGAACGCTCTCCGGACGACGGGGCGTGCACTCGATACTCTTGGATGTCCATTGAGCATCCCGAAGGTGTTGAATAAATGCATTTTGAGAGTAGACACACACTTGGACGTTGCTTGGATTCGACCCCTCGACCCTCTGGTCGGAATTCCGGAAAAGGGAGTCAATGAACGTACGTAGGTTCCGATGCCTTTGGGCTTTTGGAAGTGACCCGAGAAGACGCTATTCCTGGACTTTGTTCGGTTTTAGGCCCCCGGATCTACCGCCAGTTCTTCTTCGGCTCCACCCTGCCGAGCTGCTCGAATTGCCCCCCGACCAGGGTCCAGTAGTTCCACTTGGTACAGTCGATTCCGAACTCCTTGCACGTCTCCTGGAAGGCCGGGTAGCAGAGCGGGAGATAGTCGTGGTCGACCGTGGGCAGAAGATGATGCAGCCCGTGGGAGCCGAAGCTCATCAGGGTCAGGACGAGCGAGTCGTCGATCACGTTTCGGTCTCTCACGGCGTCCATCTCGAAGAGGCCCCAGTCGAAGTCGGACCTGAAGATAGGACTTAGGAACTAGTCATATACTTTTTTTATCTCGAAGGACGTACCTGAAGATATCTCCCTCGTGGAAGATGTCGGGGTGATGGTGGGCCGCGTTCACTCCGATGAAGCCAAAGAAGAAGCCGCCGAAGAGGATCACCAGGAACCAGGTTTTGAGCGTTATCAGCAGACTCGACGTCACCAGGTACATGGATAAGGGAAGGATCAAAGGGACGACGTCGCGAAACTCCACCACCCCGTATGCGAAAATCGCGCAGACGATCCTGGAGAACGGGGAAGCAGTTCATACGTGAACGAGCCTCCTTGATGAAGAGATTAATCGCTTAAATTTAATTAAATGGTTTTATACCTCTGGACTCCTTGCTGGAAGAACGTCATCGACCAAATCAAGGGACTGCCCAACTTGGGGAGGAACTTCGCAATCAAAGACTTGTCTTTGGCGGGCAGCCATTGAATGAAGGGCTCGTAGGCGTATATCTCATAGTCCCAATGAGTGTTTGGATACATATGGTGGCTCAACACATGGGTAATTCTCCACAGCTTGGAGGATAGCAAGCAGAGGTCCATGTAGTACATCCTGAAGTTGTCCCTCATGTGCATATAATTGTGTCCTGCTGATGCCGTCCACGCGAGGAAGAGTCCTGAGAAGAGGAGGCTCAACGTCAGGGTATTTTTTAAATCCTACAGACTTTTATGTCGACAAGGACTCACCGGCAATGGCAGCCAGGATCCACGACTGGAAAAATGCTGCCATGACGCAGAATGTCACCGTCGATGCGACGATACTATCGGTGACGACGTTAGACCTCGTCGATGGACGGTGGATGTTCACGTCTTTTAACGCTTCCACCGCTCGCCTTTTGAAACTTTTGTAGAATCCGTTCGTCTCGAATGTCAAGGGAACGGATCTGGGGGTCTTGGCGTCGCGAATGTAAAATTTCGGCAGCATCCTCTCGGCCTTGTCCGTCAGGTGGTGTACCTTTAATTAAAAATATCAATAGAGGCATCGACCGATAATTAAAAAATCGGGATATTCCGGTATCGAAACGTTCCCGGAGACGTTGACGAGTCACCTCGAAGGCTTCGGTTATGTCCGTCCCTTTGGTGAGGCGAATCCATTCGGCACCTCCTGGATGAAAACTGGCGAATCCGTTTAAATCGTACAATTTGTCTTGAACTCGCCAAAGGTCCTCCGCCCCGTCGGTTTCTCTTCTGCTCTTCATAAATCCTGCCCCTGAAAAGTGCGATGAGCAAATATAACTATTCAAGGACTCGAGCACTTTTTGTAGGGATAAACAAAAATTGGTATTTTTGAAAATTTTCACTCGCCTGTTGCAAACCCATCATCGCGAGCCGGCAGATAAGCGAGGCCCGGTACTCTAATTAATGACTTTTCGAATTTTGAATACACCATATTTCGCTGGAAACTGGATTAACCGCGCGTATACTCTTCTATCACTTGCGCAGCATTTATGTACTTCCCCCTCTCGTCGCTATTTATGCAGGAACTAGAAAAAAAAAAACAAGTTTTAAATAAATTATCGTCAAACGAGAAATCTCAACATTGAGTGGAGGCTTTGCGGATATTTTGTCACCGTTCACCGAATGCGAGCACGAATCACACTGCGTGATTCACAGTAGGAGTTCTTCACGTGTATGTAACTCTTTTTTGATAACCTCGGGAAGTGATATCGAGTTCAAGCTCGACGCAACATGAAGGAGGGGCATCCGTATCGGTCACAAATAATGAACTCGCACATTTACCCGCTGCACTTACGAGTCATCTCGTAATTAACAGACGTAAAGCGCAGCGTAATAAATAATAAGGGCGATTATTGCGAAAATGCACCTTCACGAAATTACAATTGAGATGCAGGTCAACGTGGTTTGCCTAATCGTCTCGGTCACCACAACAAGGAAATACTGCAATCGCTGCCCTTCGAACTCTTAGGCAATTCCTGGCAATATCCCGCTGCGAATGGAATAAATTCACGAAGTATCATCAGCGTGAAAAAAAAAAAATGACCACGGAATGCTGAATATTTCCTACATGAATTTTTCGGGGTTAAGCTCGAAGAAGAAATCCGTGCCTTCTGTGACCCGACCAAGCGAATTTAATCGGTAACCAAATATCTCTGGTAATTATAATACCGCATTTATTTCACACTAGTTACAATTACCTTTCACGACTGGCCGCTACTTACGTAGGTGCACTTCGATAAGTAGGCTTCGGAACGGTTAATTTGAGAACGGCGAGGCATAATTACAGCACAGAGAAGAAGGAACATAAATAAGACGGAATAAACATTTACAAGACTGTATGCACAATTTACAATTGAACCCTTAGTCATTACCGCGCCGGCCACAGAAAGCACCAAGAACTCGAGCTCCGTCGTCTCTGGAGGAGCAAAGGAGCCGCAAGAAGAGAGTTTTTGCACTTTTCAACCGGCTAGCATGCGACAACTAGGAATAAAGTAAGGACGCAGCAAAGAGGGTCATCAGCAAGCTGAGGGTGGAGGTCTTCGGCTCGTTTCCCCCGGAACCAATTTTTACAGATGGGTTTCTTCTAGTGGAAGTCATCAGCGACCTGTCGGTGGTGATAGCTAAGCTTTCCGAGAAGCAAACGGTGCCTCGAACGGCTTCCAAGGCAGATCCCGTCAGGATTCGGAAGTTGTAGTCTTCCGGGTCCAACTGTCCATACATGAAGATCGGCAGGCGGTCGGACAACACCCAGACGTTTCCTTTCCGATCGACCTGAAAATCGCGAGGAATAAAAAAAGGGTTAAAAGTGTTCCTCGAGAGAAATCCTGGTGTGCAAGTTAAGGATACCTTGAGGTCGTTGGGGAAGACCATGGTGACGTTGTCCATGTACACCCGGCCTTGCTGTCTTATCTCGTACTTCGTCCCGCTTTTCCAGCAGGCGATGGCGTTCAAATTAGCGAGGGAGTAAAACAGAATCCCAGTTTCAGGGTCGAGGAAGCTGACTCCGCTTTGGCCGTTGGGTCCTCTCGAGCCCAGAATCCGGAACTCGTGAAAGCTCTCTGCAAACGGCAACAAGGAATTTTTATCCGGTCTACCGATAGGTAGGAACGGGAAGTCGAATGCTTCTGGTGCACCAACCTGGGGAATTAACCAGCTCAGAATTTCGCAGCAATTTCGTGTCGACGGAGAATTCCATCGTGCTGGAGAGGGGGTGGAAGTAAAGGGTGCTGAAGCCATCTTTCGCAGGAGCAAGAGCCAGGCCAAAGATCCCGTCCGTCCATTGGAAGGTGACGCCGGATACGTTGAATTCTCCACCCTGAGGAATAAAATTCTCAAAGTGACCTGCAAGTTCCAAGCCTGTTCTACTTCCATCAACCGATGGACCATCGAATTCAGTTAAAAAGGAAACGGAAACCTGGGGGTCCGGATGGAAGAAGTGATGTCGAACCAGCCAGGAGCTGTTACTCTTCCAGGAATACACCACCAGCCCAGGACCTCCCAGATCGCCTAGATAGGCATAGGCATCCTCACAGGACTGATCCTCGACGGCGATATTCGCGAAAAAGGAGTCCTGGGTTCGCTGGTCGGCCGGAATGGCGTATTTCCGGAGCAGTCGGTCGGTCTTCAGGTCGTAGATCAGAACAGCCGGAGGAACCACCTGTTCGGGACTACCCAGGATATCCGAGAGACCGGTATCCAGGACCCACAGTCTGGAGCAGCGATCGGCTCGGACGCGGAAGGTGGATACGACTTCCGGTACCGACCCCGAGGTCTGCTTGTGAGCCTCCCAGGAGGGATAGGGAATCATGGGCGGTGACGTCCTGGAGTCTAAAAAGAAAAACGCACCGGCTTTGATAAAAATGACGGAGCATTGACAGCAGCATCCTGGACGCTCTAATATTCGATTCGCCCCGT
This sequence comes from Orussus abietinus, assembly GCF_000612105.2. Lineage (NCBI taxonomy): Eukaryota > Metazoa > Arthropoda > Insecta > Hymenoptera > Orussidae > Orussus > Orussus abietinus. The sequence continues at coordinate 80,208 of NW_019394317.1, forward strand.
AGACGCCGTTATCGCGCCGCTTCTAGATTGGCTAGCAGAAATTGACCTCGATAGGACCGTAACCGATCTCTCGAGGAACGATCCCGGCGTTTCTGTCCATTGTCGAGGATTTCGTCAGCGACTCTCACCGTTCAGTCTGAAGTAATTGAGACTGGCGGCGACGCCGCGCTTGAATCTCGGCACCGTGACGAAGAGTCTGTCCTCGGTGACTTCGATGCCGAGAGGCAGGTTCTCCTCCCTCTTGTAGCCAGGGACAAGATCGAGGATCTTCCCCGAAGGGGGGTCCTCGAAGTCGAGCTCCTTCCACTGGAAGGCGACCCTCAGATTGTCGATGGCGAGGGTGCGCCGATTAGCGACCCCGACCAGGAGGAGCCAAACCAGGGGCAGGAAAAAATTCCCCGATGGCCCCGACCTCCTCGGGGTAGCCATCTTCGGCTGGCGAGGAACGCCTTCCTCGTTCTCCTTCACCTCTATACCGGAAGAGACCAATGTATCGAAATGAAACAAGAGCATAAATAAAGCGCGTAGTATTTCAGCGGAACCTGCGACCTTTCGAGTTGAACGTCCCCTGAATATACATCTCGTGCACCCGGAAAGCCGGCACGTCGACCTGCATCGAAAGTTCCCTATTCAACGGGCGTCGCGACGCTCGGCGAATACGCAATATCCCTCCATTCGCCGATATTTCCAGTCATTTCAGCGAGACTCTCCCATTGAATTTTTTCCCCTCGACATAAATCCCGTCGACGATCAAAGGACCCCGTCAAAGTTCTTTATTACGTTCTTCGCGCGATCTCTCGCGCCTTCCCGGTGCCAACCCGTCCATTTCTTAAAGAAATTCTGCAAGGTCCCAGGTTCGAGTCTCATTCTCGGGCATAATTGAATTTTCTCTAGGATTCTATAACGTACCCTTATTATCGCTCTCGAAGATATTTGGTTGACTGTCGCAGTCGGGTGCGCCGTTCGGCGCGGACCGGCGAGAACCTCCGTTAGCCGAGCCTCTGCCTCTCTCTCGCGCTCGCGTACCGCGGGCGCAAGGAGTCTCTCTCGCACTCGCAGCGGCCTTGGCGGGCCGAGCCCAACCCAGCGGCGTTCCCTTCGTCGGCCGCGTCCGGGACTCCTGCAAAGGACGAGGCCCCCTGCGGCGACTCCTGGTCCGTCTTTTCTCCGCTTTTCGCACCTTCCGGCGCAAAAGGGCTCGAAATATCGCGGGTCCTTATCTCGGGAGCCGGGGGCGAAAGAGTCGGCTCGCGCTCGATCGGCGGTTCACTGACTGACAACGAGCAAGTCGGACGGTAGAAAGTTGGCTGGCCGGCTGGCACGGGTTTGCCCGAGGTTCCGTGCCCAGTGCCGACAGGTATACCGCTCGAAGGTGGAAGGTGGAAGGTGGAAGGTGCCGCCTTCGACTCGCTCTCCCGGGGACTATCGAGCGAGCGGCCGGCGTAGATCGCGCCCGTGACAAGCGTTTACTCGGCTCCGCTTATTTTTCTCCCCGTCGATTTTTCCCCTTGGAAAAATATCGCGAGCATGCCCGCGTATCGATACATTCCTGGATACATGCGCCGCGGGACTCACCTGGAGGCCGCTCGGAGAAGGGCACGGGTGTTACCTGTGAAACTGTCGCCTTATCCTCGTATACCATTTTTTCCCGCATTTTCCCGTCTCGCGACACTTCATTTAATTTCCATTTACCGCGGATGGTTATTTGTTTCTCGCTGCGCAGGGTACGGTAGATTATCGGACGAGGCACACCTTTGACATTACATTGTACTGCACCTATCTGCACCTTTACTCGGTACTCCAGGAATGCGGTGCGTGGAATACCGAGCGCTTCTCCTCTGCTTTCAACCCAAGGGACATTATACCTTTACCGCACAGACGTGGGGATTCATTCCGAGACCCCCCGAGACCTCCTCCCAGGTAAACTGCATTTACTTCGCGGTAACGGTACCTCCGACGTTTGAAAAACGTCTCCGGCAATTGATCCATTACCCGTTCGGGTTGACGTAATCGACTCGTATACATTTAACGAGAACACATACACGGTTTCTGGTTCACCTTGGGTGTCGCCGAGACGCATAAGAGTTTCTAATTCTGGCCTCTCGGAAGTGCAAACGGCGACATACGTAGAAACGCACAAACCGCAACTTGAGACGTGAATGGCATATTCTCCACGAGTAAAAATAAAAATAAAAATAAACAATGTCCCCAAGTTTTTTTCCCCGCAGTATTCTCGTGTTCCTTATTTTTGTCAGATTTCTCGTTTCGACGGCCTTTCGGAGTCCCCCGGTAAAATCGAAAGTGGCGATCGTTCCCATCGCCGAAGGCCGTCGATGCTCAAGGCGGAAGTGTAACGCATCTAAGCAAGAATGGCTGGGAGAAATAACAGTCTCTCGGTATTTCCAGTTAAATGCGTTTATTCTTGTGGGCGTGATCAGTCGCCCGCCGATCTAGCATCCTGCAAATTAATTAAGCAACCGCCGAGTGGTCTAGACCTCCCGTTGCGTTAACGAACACTTAAAGGAGACGAGTCAAGACTCGGCAGAAAATAAAAAGCCACAAAAGTCTAGGACAGAGAATTATAGATAGAAACAGAGGAAAAAGACGTAACAGAGGTGTACTCCATGCGCAAGCCGACCGACGGTCTAATCGGAGACCTTTAATGGGAGCTTATCGAACTTTTGCGATAGTTTTCGCGAATGCGAGTCGCGTAAAACGCCGATAGGAAGCGAATCGTATCTTCTTATCAATTATCCACGCCGAGTGCAGTCGGAAAGAGTAGAGGATGCGCGCGTTATCGCGTGGCGGAGTTTACGCAACTCGAAGAAAAAAAATACATATAAATCACTCGGGCGTCGCGTGAAATAAATATTATCCGCGGTGAAATCGTAAATTCACTTTGAAGACTTTTTACGAGGACTTTTCCGAGGGATCCGTTGCGCAATTCGGCGACAAGTGCATTCCGCAAGGCCGAAGCGTTAAGTCAAGTCTCAAGCAGCCGGTCAAATGGCCTTTGCCTTTCCGTCAAAGGCGATCGCCGGTTAGGATCGACAAGGGCAAACCAAGAGGTCTACTCGAAATGGCTTTACGCGGCATAAATTCCCCAGAAGAAATATTTCCGATTCGCCTTCACTTCCACGAGCCGATTAATTAATCCGAGTTCGCTCGAGGTGTCCCTCTCGCCGAGATGAAATTTAATTTCCCAGCTGGCTTGATCGGGCATTTTTAACCAATCGCCGACCGGAATACCTGCCGATTGAAAATAAACCGCAGGTTTCGCGTAAGCCCATTGGGAGTAGGCACCGAGGTCTGGGGACCAAACAAAGATAGGAAATGGTAGTCTTAGCCGGTACGTACCTGATGCAAGGCGAAGCCAAGGCGAGGCTTCGCCGCTCCACCCGATTACCTTTTTACGTCGGCGACAGGAGGAATTCACGGAGTCTCGACGAACGCTCGAGGCGGATCTTCTCGTCCCCGATGTATCGGATCAGGGATCGGCAAGGATCGTCGGGGGGATCGGCTAAGATCGGCGAGGATCACCATCGATCGGGGCACGGATCTCCCGCCTGGGAAAAGGCCGATCTTGGGCTCTGTACCTTCTCGGATCTGACCAGGAATCCGGAAAGCTTGATTTTCGTTCCATGCTACGCGGAGACGTTGCACCTATGTGCGTACGATATCGCAATCGTAACCTCGCTATTTCGGATAGAAAATTGCGGCGTCTCCGCGGGGCACGAAGAAGCGTCGCACCGGGATGTCCATATTTAATATTTTTCCCCGGCCCTTCCGCGGGAAGGACTGCGGAGGATCATCGACCCCGGAGTCCGGGGGATGCAAGGGAAGCGCCGAGAAAAATCTAGGACCTCTCGAGGCCGCTTTTGGTGCTCTCGAGCCGACCACCCTCGGAGGGCTCGAGTCGGCCGAGGCGCTCGGGCGGAGCCGGCAATCCGGTCGCCGAGGACGCGACTCGCTACTTCCATTAATATTGTTTCTCGGTCCAGCCACGCGTACGTCGAGCCGAGATCGGCATCCTCGATGTCATCCCAAACAGTCCGGAGTCGTGGCCGGGTCTTCTCTCGGCCATAAACGCTCGCAAAAGGGAGCAACCAGGGATGGCACCTACGCATGGCAACCTGCGCGCGATACCTCGCACGTGCGGATCCACTTTACGTATGCAAAATCGTCGTTACGCGTTACATAGGAAATGTGCACGCGGAGGAGGTAGAGAGTGAAAGCGAAAGAATAATGTAACCGCCTCCGCGCTAGGGATGCGCATCGCGCATCGGAAGCGGCCTCGCTAGCGGAGTCGCTCCGCCACTGGGAGTTTCCGTCGCGCGCCCGGGGTTTGCGGAAAGCGAGGGACGAGCGCCGTTTTGCGTCCCTTCTCGGCGGGGTAGTTGCCATCCCTGGGCCCATCCTAGGAGGAAACGAGCCGTCTCAACTCCACGACGGTAGGTCCAAACAATCGCCTGCCTCGAGGCAAGGGACCGGTGAGGTCCAACAGCGGTGACAGCTGTGATTGGTTGAAACAATATGTGGCTGTCGCCCGCCGTCTTGGGAAAACTCGACATCGGTGCCGCGGATCCCTGCGCGCACAAATCGTTCCCAAAGTCGGCTCGGATAAGTCCTATCCGTCGAGCGGACGTTTCGGAGCGGAATTCCCGAGCGAGGAGAGGAAAAGAAATTTCCGCGCCGCTTCCCAGGACGGCAGGCTATGCCCAATCGTTCGAGCTTTCCACAGAACGTCTTTATTCGGAACAGTCGATAGTGTGACACTCAATAATAAATAACAGAATCTCTACATGACCAATTCTGTCGTGGGATTGTCCTGCCGAATCTGCGCGCTCGGTCGACCTCCTCTCTCCGTGTCCTCCCCCTTTATTTCTTTAACTTTTTTCCCCTAGTTTTTCAAATTTCTCCCAAAAATCCGAACGGGGATCCTGAATTTTTAGCTCAACGGTTTCCTGGATTATATGGGCACGTTTCATTGGAAAAAAAAAAAAATATATATATGAGTAAGGATTTTTATCCAGCTAATTCATCGATCTCGCGAACACTATTGACGACCATCTTGTCAAGGGACGGGTGCATCAATTTATGTAATAATTCCGGAAGGAGGTCGCGGGGAGGACGAGCGTCGCTTCCGGCTCGCCGAGGGCTAGAATAACCCGGAAGCTACGAAACGATCGATCCGTCGTTCCTTCGTCAATAGCGGCGATTCGGAAAGACAACCGTTGCAAAGAAAACTTTATAACAACGATGCGTAGGCAAATACGTACGCGTGTTACGCGGCGTTCGGTGTTATCGGAGAGTGTCGATTTCGGAGGCGTTTAGGGCGTTTCCAAGGGGGAAATAGGAGGACCGTTACCGGACAGAGTTGGACAGTTAGATGCACGGACTAACAGACAGACGGACCGAAAGGCAGTCCGGTAGACAGTCAAAAGTAAAGCGAACAGGCGGATATCTGCAGGTGAGGTTAGTTGACCAGGGACGGGCGCAGCCGAACGCGAATCTACCGTCTCTTTATCAGCACTTCGAGAATCAATTTCGTCCTTGTCGGCCAGTTCTACTCTAGGCAGGTTGTCTGGATAAGAGACTCGACCCGGAGAACGGATCGAACGAAGCCGTTCTCCACCTTGGAGAAGACCGGAAGAGGTTTCGCGACAACGATAAAATTCCGAGATCGGGACCAGGACCGAAGCGGTCGAAGAGGACAACCCGATAACTCGTCGCAGTCGTTCGCCCATCTCTGGCGGAAAATGGAGGAGAGTAAATGGACTCGACGCAATATGAGAAATGGATCGTAAAACTCGCCGATTTCCGGCCACCACTGATCGCGAGATCCGGGCAATCCCGTGAACCCCCTACGAGTCGCCTCGGCGGTCTCTCAAATTTCCCCTAAAATCGCGTCAACGGATGCAGCCCATCGTTGATCCTCCGAAACTTGCAACTACCTTTTACGACCCATTTACAGTAGCGCGCGGTTACGTCTGCGTAATATCATGAGCATTCTGAGAGCAGCACTGGAGAGGGCGGGACGGATACTAGGTATGAGCTCAGGGTACGAAGGAGGACGAGCCGCGTATACCAGTGACCCCATCTCATCGTCCACGAGGAGCGGACGATGTCTCGGATGAGCATTGCGTCGCTTCAAGGGGAGGGAGCTCTCGCTTCTCCTCAGCTTCCGGAGAAACCCAAAAACGGATGTGTCCATTTCTAGCCGGTCTAGTAATCGACCGATTCTCGTCTTCGTGCCTCCTCGCCGGGTGCCCCTTGAGTCCACGTAATGTTCATACGAGACACTCTCCGACGACGAGGGATAGAGGAGTCACTAGGCGTGGTCCAGCCAGGGCGGGGAGGCCTGACGGTACAAGCAGAGGGAAGCTGTAGAAAAGAAGAGATGAGAAGAGATGACGAGACAGAAGAGAGAAAGAGAGAAACAAAGGAAGAGAGAGAGAGAAAAAAATAATAATAAACCGAGGCGAGAGAGGCGGTGGGTGAACGGCGTGAGTCGAGTCGAGCTTAGAGAGTCGGTGACCCATCTTGCGAGCACCCTTCTCCGTACTTACCACTCACTCATGCGTCGCCAACACGTTTCTTCCGAGGAAAGGCAGTACATTCGGGTCGAGTCGATCCCACTTCCGTTTTCCAGGTCGTCGTCGCCGCCATCTCGAGTCCGGCTTCCGAAGTTTCCTCCCATAAGACTCTTGATCGGAAGCCACGCGAGCGACCAACCGCGTGACTAAAATTCGCGATACCCCGTAATAAAAAAAAAAAAAAAAAGAGAAAAAGAAATGGGCAGAAATTTCTGAAGACTCTCAAATGCAGAACGAACCCGGCGCCTCGCCTCCGTCCTTTCTCACGAGTCTATTAAGTACCACCGGCATTGGAATCTAGGAGTCCGCCTCCTAGGGCAGAGCCTCAATCCCCATCGACCTGGGAAAACCGAAACGCGAAAGGAGACTTTCACATACTAAAACCGCAGGAGGCGAGGCGCGAGGTCCCGTCCTCGGAGTGTACCCAAACTCCTGGGGACGTTCCGTCGAATAAAATCGTCAACGCGGGTCGGTCGCTCGCCGAAGACGGCAGGCAGCGTAGGGATCGCCTCGACCCGAGGGGTGTGATACTAAATAAAATGTGGCAGAAACTAACCTGGGGCGGCAGGCCACGACGCTGCCGGCAGAAGGGAGGGAGGGTCGTCCCCTTCGGGGTGCCGGCAGCGCGGGTTCGCCACCCATCCGCGATCTTGCCCCTCTCCAGGAGGCAAGCGCCACGAGGCCCCTAGGGCTCCCTTGGCCGCGGCGCCTCTACCCGTAGAACTGGCGTGTCTTTGCTCGTATTTTAATAAGAAAAACATAAAGATTTTGCTAACTTCGTCTTAACGTGGGAGAGGATCTTCGGGCGTGGCCGGCGTTGTCTCGTCGCGGCGGCGGCTGCGGCTGCGGGCAACCCCGAGGACACCCTTAGGACACCCCGAGGACCCCCCGGGTCATACCCCGGGGCCACCCTGGGGACTCCCTGAGTACACCTGGTTAAGGGCGGGCCCAAAGCACGAAGTGCAACGGCGGTTCGGGCCCGTCCGTCGGAGGCGATCATCTGAAGCGAGGGTGCATCATGGGTGCCAGCATCGGGGCGCCCGGGAACCCCATGGGAGTGGCGAAGGCCGGGTGCATCGCGCCCGGCGGCAGAGCTCCTATCATCCCTGGAAAATACGAAACCACGGGTAGGTCAATGGAGTTCGCGCCTTCTTCGGGGTCGGGTGGGGGTGGTCTTAGGGGATACCCTCCGGGCTACGAGCAAGGATCCTCCGCTCGGTCGTGGTGCAGGTGCAACCGGGACCCTGCAACGCCGAGCGGAGACCGCGTCGTCGGCTCCCGTACGAGCACGCTGTGACTTTTGGTGGCTCTAGAGAAACGGAGAGAGTGAGAATACATATCGAGAGTGTTACGTACCACGTACTATACACTTATCTAAGTAGAGTTACATGCTGACGTTCTACAGCCACACCATGCTCGTATGTTCGACGGGGCCCCGGATTAAATAACTCTTTCTCTGGGTTCAAAAAAACGTAGGTGTTCTGCATTAACGAGGAACGCCGGATTCTCTTCGACTGAATACACGGTACTCAATTATCGTGAAGTTTCCGGATGGGAAAGTAACTCGCCCGGTGAAGGAGCAAAACTCGAGAGCGTTCGCCTTGCGCGCGGATAGATATTACTAAAGAATTACCTTTTTGCAAAATTACCTTCTCCACGTGGGACCCACGGAGTCAACCGAGTTAACACAATCAAGATGTACACGTACTTACCTGATGGGAATGCGTTCGTTTACAATAATTAACGCCTACGCGCTCAATGCTTCAACGAATACGGGGGTCGGTACACCCCGACCGCGATAACCAGATTTATCTTTCCGCTAGATTACGCCGAAACGAGGATTAACCAAAGCCACTTAACGTGCGGTTATCGTAGTTGCGACCTAACGTTAAGATCGTGCAGAAATTGGGACGGTTACATGTACCTTATGTGTCCGAGGTATACGCGTGCTACGCGTTAACAGGAACTTACGGAACGCACAGGATACGAGAGTGGTGGGACGGGAGAGAATTAAAGCGGATTATGTCGGAATCGGGTCCTTTTAAACCGAACGAATCGATCCTCTCCGCATAGGACAATGCTCCGAATTATCGGAGACAAGTAACGTTTTGAACGACTACGTTAAATCGTATCACTGTCCGCCAGATATAGAATTTATTCGTTTGGATGGCAGGGGTTTGGCCGCAGAGTAATCACGAGTGGCGTGAAAAATGTTTCCAACAAACGTGTGGATCACGAGGACGAGGACGAGGACGACCACGATGGGAAACGAGGGAAGGACGGACTCAACGTGACGGAAGGGCAGGAGGGCGGTACTCATGGCGGAAACTTACCTGGTGGCAGGCCCATGGGGGGCGGTCGCATCATGTTACCTCCGTGAATGAGCGCAGGTGTAGCCAGGGTCATAGTTGGCCGCATAAGCGGTGCCATAAGCGCTACGGAACTGACTGGTATCGCTGCCGAAGCCGGCACCATCATTGCTTGAGGGGGCCTTTGAAATCGCTGCTGTTGCTGCTGAAGAGCGCTCAACGCGGCCTGCTGTCGCTGCTGCTGATCTTGGAACGCGGCCACTGTTGCCGCGGCAGCCTGCTGTTGCTGCTGTTGTTGCTGCTGCTGCTGCTGTTGTTGCTGCTGCTGCTGGTGCTGGTGCTGCTGCAGGGCCGCCGCTTGCTGGGCAGCCTCCTGCTGACTCGACCGCGAGTCCTCGTTTTGTCTACGCTGGTATTTCGGTAATCTCGCCCGAATCTCTTCCTGCAAACGACGGAATGGAGCTAATTATAGTTTCGGTCTTTTCTATATCAGCCTCTAGGACCCTGTCTCGGGTGATCCACGAGCTGTCCAAATGCTGAAAAGGTGGTTCGAAACTTACCAGACTGAGATCTTCGGGTGGGTGAATGATTTTACTGGCAGCACCCGTGGTCGCGATGAAGTTGATTTTTTGGTCAGAGGATGGTTCGTTGTTTGACCCGGAATTACCTTCCCCGCCTCCATATGCTGGAAAAGTGGGCTTGATAGGACCGATCGAACCACCTGCTACCGACGTGATAGGTTTGAAGTCAGCTCCGAGAGGTGTCGATACAGAAGTTGAAGTTGCTGCCGTTGAAACAGCAGCAGCACTAGGGAATAGCGGCCTAGATGGTGGCATATTGGCCGCGCTCACCGGTGGCTGCATTCCAGGGGGCATACCTGGCATGCCAGACATCATGCTATGAAATAAAATTAGGTCGACTGTTTAGTATGAGCATTACCACTGCAAAAGTACGCAGAGGTTATTATCTATACGTCAAGCATCTTATAACGAGACATTTGTCGATTTGGAAATATCTTACCCAGGTCCCATGAAAGGCGGTCCCACGTGACTCATCGGTCCCATCATCGGATGCATGGGTGGAGGATATTGACCCATCGGTGGCATGCCTGGATGCCCCTGCATTCCAGACATTACTCCAGGCAGCATGTTCGACGAACCCGACATGGCACCTGGTGCAGAACCCAGAAGACCTTCCGGTTTAGATTTTTTCGGAGTAGGTTCATCCTCTCCTGAGCTGGGTGTTCCTGGCCTACCGCCATTCCTTTGCCTCTCGTGCTCTTTGGCATCGTTCGGCGGGATACCTTCCATACCATAAATTTCTATTTCGATATTGCTACGATTTGGCAACGAATTAGGTACTTTGTCTATCGCTTCCTTATGTACCTGTAACGATATCGTACGATTAAACAATGGATCCATCTTAAAAATACTTTAAGACGATTGAATCGTTTTAAAAATTGTAATGGCTTTACCTGCATACAGTGTATACTAAGTCCCGGCCCCGTGTATAATTTCTTATGACAAATATGGCACTTGAAGTGCTTTGCCTTCTGGTGCTGAATTAAAATCTTTTCGTCGTCAAACTCTCGATTACAATACCTTTAAAACTTGGTTAAGGAATACTATATCCCTATTGCATATACTATACATTCTAGAACACTTCTTGGTCTTCCTCGATTATGAAACACCGAATAAAAAAAATCGTGCCACAGCCATATCCTCTGACAAATATGAACAACACAAACAACTTGGTTATTTTAAATTCTACCACCGTTAAGCGCAGTTGACCGCATCAACTATCGATTACTCCGTGTATCCGGTCAATCCGCTTACCCAACGAGCGTCCTCTACTACTTGAGAGCAACGCAATTAATGATATAAGTTATGCTGCAATAAAAGAACCCGTTGACGATTTATGCCCAGCTGACTGGGCTCGCCTAAAGCGACAGAAAAGCTCGAAGAAACCACTGGAAAAGTCGGGGGAATCAGTTACGTAAAAATGTCCTTTTCTGGGTATTCGTTAGGAAAGGATACCAGCACCATGGCCTGGACTGCTTCTTCTTTTTCCGCCCCATGTTTTCTAGTTTCTCGATTAACGTAAACCTCACAAATACCGATTTATCGCGACGCGATAGAGATTAATCCACTTTTAACGACGCACAGCGCTTGCACATACATTCGAGTACAAATCGAGTATACAAAATGGCCCCGACACTTCTCCCGACTGTCGAAAATGGCGTCGCAGGTCTCGACGTCTCTTATGCGGCAATGACGACATAAGCACGAAGTAGGTAACCACTAGAAGTCTACTACTAATGGCAGAGTGAGGTGACATCTGCTTTTCGAAACATAAAAATAAGTATATTAACTGTTGAATGTCAAATGGATAGGTAAATAGCAGCACCACTACTTAAGAACTAGTTTCGATGGAACGTTTTTATAGATGAGAACAACAATCTATAAAGCAGAACGACGTTGATACGGATGAACTGATAATGGGTATTTAAATTCACATGCATGTATGCATGCATGCACAGGTAAGTCATGAAAGTGTGTCCAGGGGTCCAGGTCATGTCAAGAGAGAGACGGGAAAGACATTGAATATGTATATTTGTTTTCCGCTCAGATAAACCGGTGTAATTTGCACTTTTGCCTGTCAGTCGAATCAGTTTGAATGTGAAGTGGTTGCGTTAACACGTTCAGTGGTAGTACTGACAAGCTAACAAAAAAACATATTTGAGATTAATAGCAAATTAAAATGCCGGAGAAATTGCGATTTGATGACCGAGTCGTCATAGTAACCGGAGCTGGCGCAGGTGATTATTTTTCATGTTTATATGAATTTTATTTAAATTGGTAACGTAACTTTGAACGGAATGATTAAATTCGACCTTTGATCGTAGGGTTGGGCCGAGCTTATGCACTTCTCTTTGGTAGCAGAGGTGCGAAGGTTGTTGTGAACGATCTTGGTAGCAATCGTCATGGAGGTGGAGCAAGCTCTAATGTTGCTGACACTGTCGTTGCCGAGATCCGCCAGTCTGGTTAGATTTTTTCCTCCATACAAAAATGTTGCAAATATGGTATCAAAGTGTAAATCTGACTCAGTGTTTATCTGTATATAAAATGTTTCAGGTGGAAAGGCGGTAGCAAACTATGATTCTGTCCTTAACGGTGATAAGATTGTAAAGACAGCTATTGATGCATTTGGACGTATTGATATCATTGTTAATAATGCTGGAATTTTAAGAGATAAATCCATTGCTAATATGTCCGATGATGATTGGGGTGTGTGTTATAATCCTAACGAAGCTGTAAATGTCATGATAACAGATATTGATTATGTGATGTTTTATTGTAGATATTATTCATGATGTCCATGTAAAAGGAGCATTTAAAACAACAAGGGCAGCATGGCCATATTTTCGTAAACAAAATTATGGCCGTGTAATAGTTACTGCCAGCTTGAGCGGTCTATATGGTAATTTTGGCCAAGCAAATTATAGTGCTGCAAAAATGGCTTTGATTGGTTTGGCAAATACCTTGGCAATTGAAGGCGGAAAATATAATATTAATACTAATGTAATCGTGCCTACTGCAGGATCTCGTCTTACTGAAGATGTTTTACCTCCTGGTTAGTTTTTTTTAATTCATTTCTATTTAACTGGTACGATCAATTAATCAAGAAAATGTCCTTTTCAGATTTTCATACTCTGTTAAAACCTGAATTAATTGCTCCTATAGTTTTATGGCTTTGTCATGATGATTGTAAAGAAAGTGGTTCCATTATCGAAGCAGCTATGGGTTGGGCTGGAAAGTGTAAGTTGTCCAAAAATCTTTCAAGCACAGTGAACAATGAATGCAGTTTGCATTGTCATACCAGCATTTTAATATTATCTAATCTAAGTGGTATTCAGTTACAATGTTCAAGGTCAATTCTGATAACAGTCAGCAGAACAAGTACAGGTTTCCTTAAATAGATCTTAAAAATTGATTGGGGATAAGAGAACTGTAAAATTAGAATGAACTTCCATAAAATATAATAGTAATTAATCATATAACTTTTATTAGATCATTTGGTCCGTGCATCAGGGTGTGTTCTCCGTCAAAATATAACAGATTCAGTTACACCAGAAGATGTAAGAAATAATTGGACAACTGTTACTGATATGACTGATGCTAAGCATTATAATTCAATTCAAGTAAGTCTTTATACTGAGATGATAATATAATTATATTAACAGTTAATAAGATATAGTTCGATACATCCTGTATTTCAGGAAGTAACAGCTGAATTGTTTAATGTCGCTGAAAGGCTAAGAAATGGTCAACAAACACCCGTATGTATGCGGTTATTAGCTGATATGTTCGTTTAAATACAATAATAACATTCATGTTACATTAATATACTATTTCTACTTTATGCAAAAAGGAACACATCTATCGGCACTCGTACACCTTCAGAGATACCATACTGTATGCACTTGGAGGTATAATGTTTATCATACAGTAGAATTTTTTTCTAATACTAACATATCACATAATATATTTTTTAGTTGGTGCAACACTCGATGAACCATCAGATATTTGTTATTTATATGAAAATCATGAAAATTTTGCTGTCCATCCAATGTTCTATACAACTGATGGTCCTGTAGGTGCTATGGCAACAAATATGTTACACAATGTCATTCCAAAAATTGAATTGGACCCTACAATGGTAAATTAATGATTAAAAATTATTAATATGATTATAATTCCCTTGGTAGAGCATCATGGTCATTTATAATTAATATTTCAGGCGGTGCACGGAGAACAATATTTGGAGGTTCACAATCAAATACCGACAGATGCCACTGTGGAAACTCGTTTTACAGTACAAGATGTCATGGATAAAGGAAAAGGCGCCATCATTTTATTACACTGTATGTAACTGTCACTCCTTTTTCTACTTTAGTACAAATCCTAATCAATGCTTATTATTTTTTGAGGTGAAACCTATGATCTGAAAAGTGGAAATAAGCTTACTACTGGCCAGATGTCTATTTATGTAAATGGTGCTGGTGGATTTGGAGGCCCAAGAACGTCCAAATATGTTATTCCACCTATCGATCCGCCAAAAAGCAAACCCGAAAAATCAGTTACTCAAAAAACGTCTGTTAATCAGGTATTGAAATAAAAATAAAAAAAATGGTGTACATATTAATATATTTACATAGTACTGTATTGTAGAAGCAAATATTTTTAATGTTTTAATTTCTCAGGCAGCATGGTTCAGATTGAATGGTGACATTAATCCATTACACATAGATCCAATTATTGCTCACTTAAGTGGGTTCAAAAAACCCATTTTACATGGGTTAAGTTCACTTGGTTTCGCGGTTCGACACATACTCCAAGCATATGCCAATGGTAATCCGAATTTATTCAAATCAATCAAGGTACGTTTATCAGTAGGTACAGAAGGTACGCAGCCAACGAAATAAAAATATGTTAAGTAATCACGTCCATATGTTCAAAAGAACATATTAAGAATGTATTTAGAATGACAATGAGTAATTACCATAAATTAGCATAAAGACATCTGGTATACTTATACCATATATAAATTTGAGTTCAAACTGTTTTGCACATGTTGAGAATATTTTTAGGTCAGATTTTCAAAGCCAGTATATCCAGGACAAACACTGCGCACTGACATGTGGCGTAATGAAAATAGAATTCATTTCCAAACAATTGTTACAGAAAACAACAGTGCTGTTATAACAGGTAATATTGATGTTTCAGCTCCTGTGATAAATAGCAGGTTGAAACTATTTTCAAAATATTTACTATAAATGTTAAACATCTTACAATCGTCACATGTAATTATTGCTACTAGGGGGTTATGCTGATTTAAAGGCAATAGAAATTCAACACATTGTGCCAAATCCTCAATCAGCAAAAGTAAGTTTAGAAAGCGATGCAGTATTTGCTGTAATGAGTGATTACGTTAAGTCTAATCAAGATGAGGTGAAAAAAATTAATGGAGTCTTCCATTATATAATCACCAGTAATGGAGAACCCAAGTCTTGGAGTGAGTTCTTTTTTAGTCCTTGATTAATCGCATTGGAATGCACGAAATTACGTACGTACATGTAATTATTTTTTTTTAATATTCTGTATTCTCTAGCCTTGGATTTGAAAAAAGCAGAGATCTATGAAGGAAAACCGAAGTCTGGGACACCCGATACAACACTCACAGTGGATGATAAACACATGGTTGAAATCGTACGTACTTTAATTATTTATAAATTTGGGAATACTTAAAAAGAGCTATATGCGAAAATTATATTGAGATATTTATAATTTTAATTTTGTTTATAGGCTTTGGGCAAACTGAACCCACAGGTGGCATTTATGCAAGGCAAGTTAAAAATTAAAGGGAACATTATGCTGACGCAGAAACTGAAAACACTTATTGATGCCAATAAATCAAAATTATAAGACTTCGAAACAAAATGGTTCAAGGGTTCTCATTGTATTAGGCTGATTTCCAATTTTATATGGAAGTGGAAGATGTGCAATATGAACTGAATCTATAGCAGTCATCCTTTTATACACACTGGTTACAGCGCTCTTCCTCTATTTAGTTTAATAGTATGACACATTTTTTCTACTCATGATTGTTATATACTTATATGGGTTTTTATATTGGAAAATAAATATAACTATTTCTATTAAGTGTCAATTTCTTGTATGACCTTCGAATCATAATTTTACCGAATTTGAGAAATTTAGAAAATCTATCCTTCTACGTTATATATTTTAACTCATTAATCAAGGGTAGGTAAGTAAAATACCCTAGGGAATTTGCGTATTCTTTTACAGTCAATTACTAGGTATTTTACGTCACGAGTTTGACATACTGAATCACAAAGTGGCGGTATCTGCACCCAATTTTCTAACTACATTGTAGGATCTGGTAGATGAGTTGCCCAACTATATAAGTTAGTTGAACTCGGTCATTTAGCATCCAGCGGATTCCATCCGGTTCTTTTGTGGCTCTTTCGCTCTGATCCAAAGCACGCTCAAACATGGCCGAGGTATAATATTTTCATTGACAAATTGTAATCCGCAAATATTACAGTAATCTCTGTTAGAAAGCGAAAATGAGATTTTTAAGGTTAATGTATCAACCTCGCAAAGCATGAATGAGAGGTTATTTACAGGCTCGGTCGAATTACTTTCCTTTGACAGCTTTGAATATTAATATGCTACCAAAACAAAGTTCTTTAATTAATTTTTAGGCAGAGGAGACTATGAAAAAGAAGAGGGCCTTCAGGAAATTTACTTTCCGGGGTGTGGATCTAGATCAACTTCTAGACATGCCGAAGTATGTATATCCTTTGCCAACATAATCTAGAGTGATTAATTAATTTTCGTAAAATGCAGTCTCAATTTTGTACCTGTGTTATTTACCATATTGCTTCGATACAAAGAGAAGTCTACTTATGTTGACAAGAATTAATCTGATCCGTGATTTTTATTCCAGTGAGCAGTTAATGGAACTTATGCATGCTCGGGCTCGGCGACGATTCTCTCATGGATTAAAGCGTAAACCAATGGCACTGGTTAAGAAGCTCAGAAAGGCGAAGAAGGAAGCGCCGCTCAATGAAAAACCTGAAATTGTCAAGACACAGCTGCGTAATATGATCATTGTTCCAGAGATGGTAGGATCTATCGTCGGAGTATACAATGGAAAGTCTTTCAATCAGGTTGAAATTAAACCTGAAATGATTGGCCATTATCTGGGAGAATTCTCTGTCACTTACAAGCCTGTAAAGCATGGAAGACCGGGTATTGGTGCCACTCATTCATCACGGTTCATTCCTCTGAAGTAATTGATAATAAAGTCAAATTAAACGAATGAATTGTATTTTCTTTTCAAAGCGACTGGTGTTTTATTTCTGCTACCTACTACTACTACTATGATTTTTAATTTATAAGTCAATATTTTTTAAATATTTTCACAGTAAGTTTGTCATACATTCAGAAATCAGTTAGAAGTGCTCGCGGGCTCGGTCACGCAATTGCGTTCTATGCTGTCCTCGGTAGAGAATGCGAGCGGCTCGTGCACTTGCCACCTAATACTCCCAGTGGCAGCTAACTCAGGAATCCTCCTTGATACCGCCTCGTCATCTACGAAGCCTCCCTTGCACCTCGTTACGATCTCTGAATGCCGTCGATTGAGAATTATTGTTGAATTATATTAATCTCTCATCTCTGGCTCTGCTCGATCCACCTGCAGAAAAGTGACCGTGATTGGTTCTTCCATCGACCAACGGCCGAACTCTGACGGAAATAGCCGACCGGATTGCAAATAGCTGCACCAATCAGAAATCGAATTCTTTCGTCTGTACTTCACCCGCAGATTCTCAAGTAAACTGTTCCTGAAAGATTTAAAGAGATGACCTCACACGATTAAGTCACAAACGCGTTCGATTCCAGTTGAATGGAGTGACCATCACATTTCTGGTAAATTTTCTAATTTGAGGTAACATTCTCATACAATTCTTGCCACCAAAAACCGTATTTCGTAGTTGGATTTTTAGTCGTTCGATCATGGATGACGTTTTGGACGAGGTCGTTTCTTCAGAGGATTTAAAGGTGAGATAACAGTCAGTTTGATGTAACGTTTTTGCTAACATTTTTCTATCCACAATATCCTCTTGCAATAGTGTTATGTTAGATCAATGATTGAGATCATATTTTCGGGTTGATTGCTCAATGGGATAAAATAACCTAAAATGTAGGGAGCTATCCATCAGAATAAGAAATCTACAAACGTATGTATGTAAGTTTGGTAGCGATTGCGATATGAATGATATATTTTCCAGAAATTTGAGTGTAAATATCACGACCACCTTCGCACAGGGGATGTTACGCCAAAAGTGCAATTCGAGTATGCGTGGTGCTTGGTCAGGAGCAAGTATCCTGCGGATATCAGAAAAGGAATTATCCTGTTGGAGGATCTTTTCAATAATCATTGCGACAGTGAACGGCGAGACTGTCTATATTATTTAGCAATTGGAAATGCTAGGATAAGGGTAATATATGATTTCTTTTGTCCAAAGAATGGAATTATAAGTAAAATGTGTTATAGATTTGTAATGTGTCATAATGACTTGCAAATGTCACTTGCCGACAGCACGTCTTTGTTGCACGTTTCTATGTAGTTTGATGACTTTCAAGTATGATTGTACATTTAATTTTAGGAGTATCAGAAAGCTTTGGGGTATGTGAGAATGTTCTTGCAAGTTGAACCATCTAATCAGCAAGTACAGCACTTGGAGACATTAATAAAAAAGAAAATGGAAAAAGGTAATAATGAAAAACTTAATGTTTGAAAAGACTATTAACCGATAAATTATGTTTTTTATAGAGGGTTTCAAAGCAATGGCAGTTGCTGGCATGGGTATAGTTGGAGTAGCTACCGTTCTTGGACTTGGTATTGCAATGGCTAAGCGTAAGGGGTAACTTTGTATGAACCGTGGGATTCTTCTGATATCGTAGATTTACCAAAAATTGAATATTTAAAAAAAATGAGAAACGCTATCACACTATACAGAAAAATAAAAGCATTCGAGCAGGACTTTAAAAGCGAAGATCATACGTTAAAGGCACCAAATGGGTTTTGTTCCATCCAAGAATAGTAATAACACCAGATAATGCCTTTCTTGTTATTGCATACCTTTTTAGACTACCTTAGTATCAAAGATGATAGTTTTCAGACATTAGTTTTGCATTCTACGTGGTTTGATTTTATACAAGAGAGAACTCATAAAATTTTAATTGTTCTCCATAAATTTGATAACTTATTTTGGAACATTCCAAGAAATGTTTCTTATACGACTCCTTTCAGACCAAAGCTATAATGATACGTTAATTAAGGTTTGTACAGAGTGCAGATATTATGTAAAATAATTAGCCCCGCGTTATTACGATTGCCAAGCAATAAACATTCATAATTTGCCCTCTATCTACAATTTCTTATTCGAGTGCATGAATTCAAGGTTTCGGTAAGCCTAAGACATTTTGTCCAAAGATAGAATACCGAAAATTAATTATCCACACGATTATAATTCAAGTTTTTGAATACGACGTCAACATTTTGGATGTTAAATTATAAATTTATGATCGATGTAATGTAGGGAATATATTATTATTTATCTTAGTTGTAGGACTTATTAATTACATATTATGGATGATGGGAATCTGCTTTGTCTTTTGTAAACATTCGTGTATTTCTATCGTTCAAGTACAGAATTTGGTATAAAATTAAAAGGGGTAATACAGGATTACATAGCATGTATGTCTTATATTTAGAAACGCGTTTCTATTTTGTATCGTCTAACAGCTAATAATGAATGGTGAAAATGTTGAAGATCTAATTCACTTCTTTACCAGCTCCCGTGAGAACCTACCTTCTACTAATTAATAACGATTATGATAACGAATTGGATCACTTAATAAAGTGATGGCTTCAATTTTATGCAGAGTCGAGTTTTAGTAGTTCTGAAATTCTTTTAAGCGACGAGTAACGCGAAGGCCGTCTTGGAATCTCGAAATCTTGGAAAATCTCCGTGAAATAAGCGAAACTTAATGAAAGCAGAAAAATGTATCTTGAGATTTCCGGCAAGTTGCCAAATAGATTCGCATAAAAGTTGGGGCGAAATCACATTTCCGGTGTGCAGCATTATAACGGAATTTCGTTTCACGGGTTTACGCAGGGGCGAGCACTAGGTTAGAGTCATTTTTTTAAATTGGGAAGGTAGTTGGAATTCGAGTGGAAGCGCTTAAATGCAATTCCTCGGGCCGCACGAACCGGATAACTACTCGGAAGCCGTTTTAACAAATCCCGGCCACCTCGTAAGAGCGGATAGGAATTTTTCTCACGGAGAAGTCACTCGAAAGTTCCCTTAAAAATCTCAAGGGAAGACGAGGGTGTTTACCGAAGTTCGGCCATTCGTGTAACGGTCATTCTTGAACGGGTGGACTTCTCTTTCGCAGCCTGTCTAGCGGGGCGATGCAATCTCGAGTATCGCGATGGCGAATTTCTCCTCGCGGGTTGATTTGAATTTTAAAGAGATCAAAGCATTATGCCCTCAAACGCGAGACTGCGCGGAGTATCTCGGTCGATTTTCTTTTGTCTCGTTACTTCGCCATTCGCGGATTACAAAACTGTGTGGTCGGATAAACGGATGAAATCGGAAGTACTTTTCAAAGAGCTTCTTTCATCACATCCCTCAAAGAGGAAGTCGTACCGTCGTTCTCTTTGCCGAGCTCAGCTGATTTCTGCTGCAGGCGAAGTACATCATTGTTGATACATACTTATCGAGCTTCGCGGCACGGCCGGAATTCCTTGCCCGAGAGCTGTAATAGAAAAGAAACATATCAGTGGAATTAACGACGCCGTGGAAACGCGTCGCGGATTAATTAAATCCGGCCCTTAAGAAAAGTCGCATTTTCACGGCGATGGAAATCCCGATTTCTCGCCGTGAAAAGAACGAGGGGTGAGAGGACTCTCGCGCGTCCTCGAGGGCGTCCTCGGTGCACCCTCCACGTGAATGCAGCACGTAACGAAATGCGGGACGATGCACCATTAGGAGCGCCCGGAGAAAGAGGGCCGGAGACGCATCCGCGTGCGGCAGGGAGGGGGGGGGGGGGCGGAAAGGAAAATGAAAGAGTCGCGGGCTAATGCGGGGAGGGAGGGCACGAAAGGGTTGCGAAAGCCCCAAGGGACGAAACTTCCCCGACGTTTCTCGTCATCTCAAACGAGATATCCCAACAATGCCGAAACCACGGTCAATGCAAATTTCCCCTCCACGGGTGGCACCAAGCGCGCACGGAATGAAGTTAGTCGGGTTGCATTTCGCTCGCGTACGGAAAAGTTCGGCGCTTTATAAAATTCCGGGAAATGTTTAGGGAGTAAACGCGTCATTCAACGTTTCGATGATTGGGAATCGGTATCGATACGACATGCAGAATCGTTTCTCTCTCGGCGGATCGTGACACGCGATTTTATAAAAAATCTCCTCGGTGTCGCGTCGTCGATCCTTGTTTCCGATCGCAGGTTCCGCAGAGTGCTGCGAGAGGGCGCCACCTCCGCCGTTCCCGTGAGCCACCGCGCGCTCGGCGACCTTTGAACGAGTCGCGGGAAGGCGTTTAAGGTGGGATCGGTCAGCGAAGCACCGCGCGGCAATATGTGCCAGCCATAAATCGCATCGGGGTCGAAGTCGTCCTGGCATCGGTCAAGGAGGGAACCCGCGGAGAAGCAGCGAAAAGGGTGAGCGCCACGGCGTCGGGGCTATTAGAGCGAGACGGCTAGAGGCGCGCGGAGCGCGCGAGAGAGAGACGCGACGAGCCGGCGGAGCGGTTGGCCCGCCGGTGGGCGGGAAAGTTAATTCGGGTAAATTAGAGCTGCGGATCCTAACCTCTCGTAGCTCGACGCTCGACTGAAAACTGAATTATTTATCAAACGCTTCATTTGCATATATATTAGCGCGTCTCTAGGCGGCCGCGGTGTCGGGCCACGCCGGATATGCGTCGGGCGAAACCAGTGCTCGGCTGGAATCCCGCCGACTCCATAACGATTTCGTTGATCGAGTCGCTCGCGCCTCGCCTACCGTCGCGACGAGCGGGTCGGGGGTCGATCGACGCTAACGAGGCCGCGATTAGATGGAAATACTTCCTCCCGTTTTCGCGGAAATGCCTCCGCCGGTTCAGACTTAATTTCCTCGTTTTATTAACCCCTTAGGCCCTGGCGCCACCTTCGACCGACACTCGGTATATCTATATCTAGAATGTATAAGGATTCGAGTACGTACACGTGGATGCATTCAATGAAGGAAGAAAAATGGCCTGCATCTTCTACCTCGAGGCAAGAATTTAGAGTTCTCACTTTTTTATTTATTTATGCCGAATGAATCCCGCTCCTCGACGGGCTCATCGACGGGCTCATCGACGGCCGACCCTGGTGCACCGGTGCATCGTAATCGTACCAGCGGAAAGAAACGGCTGCATCAAGGGGCCATTAAAGCACGAAGCTCGGCGAAGGCGGGCCGCAAAACAGATAATGCCGAAACGATGGCGGCGCGTCTCCTTCGCGGGTTATTAAACTCGCATCTGGCCGGGGCGGGCGCGAGAAGCCGAACACGTATTCGGCCAGCCGCAGCCCGGAAGCCCGGAAGCCCGGAACTCCGGGAACGGAGCGGTCGAGGAACGGAGGCCGTCGGATTACCGAGGTTTTGGCGCTCGGCAAAAAGCCCTAATATATACGTTAATTACAGGCCGTAATACTCGGCGACCTTCGTACCCCTTAGGAAGTCGGGCCACACCCTGGGAAGAACCTGGAGGAATTACCTGGGAGAACGAGCCCGATCTCGGAGAGGGGAGGAATCGATTCGTCTTCGGGGGATTAAGTTCGGAACGTGGGGGGTCGAGGTGCCGCTTTCGCACCTCCTTCGAGAACCCTCGCCGAGGTAAAATTCCTCGTCGGAGGCACTTTGCTGGAATTTGAACGGCGACTACCCCTCGGGGAGAACGCCAGGGGTGAGAGTTCGAAACAGGGTTAGTTAACTCCCGACATTCGACACATCGAGGGCGAAAAGTGAAACTCCATACTTCGGGAAGTAAGCGAAAGGTAATCTCGGAGGGGCGAAGCCCACTGACCCTACGGAGGATGTGTCGGGTTTGACTTACGAGCTAACAAAACTACGTACAAGGCGCCTTTCGATCCTTGAAATAAGGGCGGGAAGCCAATACCAGAGGGCGGACAAAGTGTGGGAAAGCTGGGGTAAGCGAAAAGTACAACGGGAAGGGGTCGATGCCCCCGGGAAGCAAATACCCTCCTTTAAAGCTCCGCTACTGGGGAAGCATTTTCATTTAATCAAGGCTTCGTTAGCGGAGATTTAAAATTACCCACTGGGTGCGCGCGTGCCGTGTACGAGGTTAAATCGCTTTATAATGCGGAGTCTTGCGACTCTTACTTGGGGGAATCTAGAATCTAAAAATCTGCCCATCTCGCCGATAGGTTAATTAGGCAGAAACCAAGAAATATTTTTACCGAGTGGTTAAACGGACATCGAGAGGGAGGGTGTAATAGATTACTTTCAAGGGGCTCGCTCTTGTGGTGTACACCCATTCATCCGGGGGCGAGACGACGCGTTATTTTTGGAATAAATTCTGGTCGAAATCACCGGATTTTTGTCTTGATTACGGTGACACGCGGAGAGCACGGCTGACCCCACGTGGAAAATAGTTGACAGCCCTTCCAAGTGCCACGGTAATGGAGACACAGCCCGCCCGATTTGTATCCGTCCTCCCAGTCACGGAATTTTTGCAAAACCGGACACGTAATTAGCGGGGCATATTTTTTAAAAACGTATTCGCACTCTGCTCGAGCTTAAAAATAATTCACGTTATCGTTATTCGTCCCGTATTCGCAAATGAAGCCGCGAACTAGTTTGGCGGCGAATACCGACTTCACGTTGTATACCTTTGTCCCGTTCGCCCTGGAAGAAGAGGGAGAGGGGGCTCTATCGATGTCTGGGACATTGTCATAACTTTAAAGCGGATGCAGCTTAATACGAAGTATTGTTCACACGAATCCCTAACTTTCAACACGCGGCTCCCGAGTCTCGACTCCCGGGGGATAGTTTCTTAATTGTTTCGCCTTGCTTACTATTCAGTGCCTCGTTTCGACTTCGGACAGGGACTGTATGCCTTCAGTTTTCTACGTTGACTTAGTTTGCCCCGCGCTTCGTTGCCTCTCTCCGTCTCTCCCTGCCTTCCTCGCACCTCGGAGGTGTCGCCCTGGGCCGGCGTTTGGCCCCCCGAGAGATTATTAACACCGAGGATTAGATTGCGCGGAAGCCTTCGAGCCATCTTCGCGATTAAGGCCGCACAATGACGGCCGGCTCATTGTCCGAATAATTGAAGCGGCGGATTATCCACCGGCAACTTCCAGCCGGCAACTTTTGTACACTGCGAGAGAAACCTCCATTGTCGGGGAGCCCGAGTTCTAAAGGCCGAGATCCTTGCGCACTTCCGCGGTGTCATTTTCTTTTTCTGCGTTCCTTTTCTTTAGCGTTATGCAGATACCGTCACTAGGCTTGCGCCAGGCATCGAGTTTTCCGCGAGACGGCTTCGCGTCTCAAGGATAAAATTCGACGATAAAATGACGAGTTTCGCCCTGGAAGTACGAACCAGGGAGGGCTGTTGCGATTCGCCCGGTACGCGGAATTAAGTTCCACTCGGGGCCGGTCGATTCCGGGGGTGTGTGTTAAAAAGTTAAGACGGCCCGAGTGTCGAGTTACCCTCCTCCGGGGCGACGGCCTCTCTCCCGGCCATACGTTTACGATTTGTTCCCTCTCTTCGATCACGTATTCCGCGCCAGTTCGGCCGTAGTAGCTGCGGATGATTTAAGGCCCCGCGAACTTTGCTCCATCAGCCGGGGCGCTGAATGGCCCGGGCTGCAAAAGTCCGGAAGGCAGGGGCCCTAAGGTGGGGAATTAACTTTGACATACGTAAGGGAGATCCTAACCGGGACATGCTAATTTATTTCCGCCCGTTCTTCTCGGCCCTCCCCGAGGATAAAGTCGAGCTCCCGAAGTTGGCACCGATCGCACCGCGCGATCTGCGGGATCTCTTCACCCCTGGGGAATTTTTAGACAGTCCGGAATGAAAAGATACCCGGTGTTATAAATATTCGATAACGAAAAGGCCTCTTAAAATATCGTTCCCGCTTTCGTTTCTCCTCAAGACTCGAGGGAGTTCACCACGGGGTGATGTATCCGCCGCGGAACGCTACCATGGGGTACGGCCAGAGGCGTAAAAAGCTTAACGAATCGGTGCACTCTCCTTAAAAGCCGGCCCCGGCCGAGCCATAAACCACGTTAATCCGCGGGGGTAATTTTCGATCGAGGATAGATCTTCTCGACGGCTTCCGGCCTGTCCGGCGGCCGGTCGAATTATCAAGGATTTCCGGCCACCCGGGCGGGGAGGAGCACGCGCCCGTTCCGCAAAGTCAGGGCCGCGGGTTTCAATTTATCATTGCTTCCTTTTCCCCGGCCCTCGGGGGGAGAGAGAGCCCGATGCATTTACGCTCGGCCGGGCCGAACGCGAAATGAAAAGTTAATCTAATCGGCCGCGTATCTATTCCGCAGGGCGGCCGCAAAGAGTAGCGCTACCTTTATCGAGGCGATGGATCTACCTTACTTCCGGTCCCCGTGCGGTTCCCCTCGCGGTTCCATCCGGTACCTCCACTCCCCTGCAGGAGATGCCCTCCCCTTTCTCCCTCTGTGCTCTCTTCCACTCTCACCTCCACTTTTACCTCGACGAAACCCACTTTAATATAATTATTCCCGTTTTCAGGGAGGTTTTCCTGCATCCCGCTGAATTTTCCTGGATCCCCTTGGAATCGGAGAGTCGAGAGTCGCTCGAGTGGTCACCGGACGGCAGGGGCAAAATATGTTGGAACTCGAAGAAGGGGTCACAAGTAGCCTCTCTCTCTCTCATCATTTTGCTCCGCCGGGTCGTAAACCCGTGTCAGCTGTTCCGCGGGGCTTCGAAATATCGCCCGTCGTTGCGGCGCGGTCGTTCCGCGCGACTTTAGTGCCGCTCGCGCACGCGTGCACGCAGTTTCTCCCCATCTCCGGGGGAGAGAAAACGCGGCCTGATACGCGAGCCAGGATAACGGGGGCTGGCCACGTTAGACGTCTTTCGGCCGTATATTTCGGCCAGCCTGTCGCGCTATCTGCCGCCTCTCTTCCGCCTCTCTTCCGCCTCTCTTCCTCCTGCTCGCGAGGCCACTCTTCGGCTTTACGACGTTCTACGGAAACGCCGGAAACGCCGCTCGCAGGGCCTCCCTTTTTAGGGCCACCCCTTTTACAGGGGGTGGAAAGTTTGCTAATCGGGCGTTACGACACCCTCGCTATCGTTTGTACGCCCTCGGGCGCTGCCTTTTCTCCCCTCTCGGGGCTTCTTCCAGACCCGATGTATCGGAGTGATATATACTCCTCGAATTCGCTGACCCAGTTGCCCGGGACGTCCCGTACATGTTTCATTATGTAGATTGTTCATCCCGACCCGGAGTTACGTCCAAGAACAAAAACTTTAAATGTACCCCGGGTCTCTCTCGCTCGTACATGTATACGTATATATACGCATGTATATATGTAATGAAATTAACTGCCGCGCCGTATCAAGGGTAGATACGCGATGGACGTACACCGCGAATTCTCCTCCCCGGGACCGAGATCGCCTTCCCTCCCCGAATTTCCCCCAAGTCTACTTTACCGCTCTTTCTACGACCGCTTTTTACCCCCATTCTGGGAGATATACCGGGGCACCTTAAATTAAAGTAAAACTAAGAGGCTAATTTATTATGAAATTATTTTGCGGAGTCCGTGAACGCTCCTGAGTTCGTTAGGATCATCGTCCAAGGGACGAATCGCGTTTGCGTTGGCCAGTTTTCGTCGGCGAAGGGGGCTACACGTGTAACGATAAATCTTCAAGGTTTCTAATCGGTGCGGTTAAACCCTCACGGATCGGTTTGCGCAGCTTTATCGCAACGATTTATCGCTCCGTGTGTAACCACCTTAAGACATTTTCCTCGAGGAAAGGGTCCGTGACAATAACTGCCGTGTACCCTTTTTTTATTTACCTTCATAGGACGACGTTTTCTGTCGTGTCGCGTAATCGCGTGTACCACGGCGAAACTTGCGCACCGATCACGTGGACACGCGAGGTGCAGCTCTTTAGTAGTTAGAGCCGGCAATTCCGTCGTTGGATAAATTTTAATCGAGCGACAAGGATGGCGGAGCAATTGACTTATCGCTCGGCGATTGGTCGCGTAGATGCTTTCTACCGTTTCCGTCGCGGCAAGGTAGAACGGGGAAAACTCGCGCGTTTACCCCTCCGATAAGACTTTTAATTCACGCGAACCAGCGGATCGATTCCCTCGGCGGTTTCCCGATTTGCGGGGATCCTCGAAGTCACGCGCTGACGTAGTGGAGGAGCGGCACGTTTCATATAAGGTATCCACCCTTGCCCGACTCTTACGCCGACCGGGGGCGTGATTTTGCATACATATAGATTCCGAATCAGAGGGACGATTGATATCGACTTTATCGCGAAACATGAGCCGCCGCGTCCCTCTCGAGCCCATAAATGTCGACTCCGCGGAAACTTGGCCCCCATCTTCGGGAAACTCTTAAATAGAGCCCTAACTTCTCTTAACTTCCCTGTAACCCCGTACTCGCATCTACGGCCCGGAAGTGCACCTCTCGAAGATGCACGTGAAACTGCATTCCAGCCGTGATTTCTCGCACGCGCTTGCGTCCCGGTATATTTTTAATGTACAAGTCGGGGAAGAATCAAGTGCTCGGTACTTTAAAGACTCGTTGGGTGTACTCATCGACGCGCGTTGTCGGCTCGCTAAGAGGGTGCAATAACGAGGATTGATCCCGAGAGCGGCGAGGAGCGTAGGCGCGTTGCGTTTTAACGGCTACTTAAACGGGCAGGATGTCGGCAATTGTCAATTCCACCCGGCTAATTCGAAGCTCATTAAGCCCTTCGCCGGCGCTACCTCGGATCGCCGAGTTACGATTAATTTAAATCCGGCCAGGGATCCCTCGGCGATTCGTCGGTGGCGCCTCCGCTGGTCGAAGCTCCGAGAGCAGGAAAATACCGCTCGGGTATTTGCAAAATGGCGGTGTTAAACACTTAAGAGGCTTTACGTCGTCGGCTCGCCGTCGCGACGGCTTCGATCACAGTCTGGTACACGCGGTGTACCGAGCGGACGACTCGCCGAGTACTCCCCGTCTGATAAATCTCGGCCACTTTATCCGATTTTCTGCGTGGGTCCATTGTGGTCCGACCCAATTTCCCGGAGCCCCGGATGTTTGATCTTTCCGACCCTGTTTGTCCCAGCCGTATATCCGATCCGCTTTGGCCCGATACAAGGCGCCGTTCCCCTTCCCTCCTGGTGTTGCATTTTTTATCGGCCGTCCTAACCGCGACCTCGCGACTCCTCGCGGATGAGTCCTGGAGATCGGAGGAAGAGGGCCGAAAAATGTACGTCGAGTCACCCAAGGGTATCGAGAATCGATTAGGCATTTAAGGTCGAATTATCTAGAGCTCTCGACGAAGCTCGCGGGAAATAAAATCCCGTCACCGGGCTCTTCCTCGACGGAGATAGACTCGGGATGCGCTCGATGCACTTTTGCACTTAGCCGTAAAAAGTGTATCTCAAAGAAGCAGGCTGTCTCCCTTGCTCGACGAGAGCCCGGCTATCGTATTCCGTGAATTCGGGGCAAACGGTTCATTCAATAGACTTGTTCTCGGCCTCGCTTAGAAGACGCGGTGTAGATGTGTACTGCTGTATGTAGGGATCTGTAGGTATATAGGTGCGCGGGGATATGTATGTATATCCGTCCATCCCTCGGGCAGGGGATGGACGAAGTGCTCCCTCGGAAACGCGCGGAAAGTACTTTTTGGCAAGGGGCGGAACAGGCGGTATCTCAATTGCTAATGGCGAGTCGAGACGGAAAGGCGGGATTCTCATCTTCGCTTAATATGAAGGAACGCGTCCAAGAAGAAAGAGTCCTCCGGTAATCAGTTTCTACCGGCGGTGCACTCTTCGAGGAACTTCCCCAGGATGCACCGCCTCCTGTATTCCCCCGCAAGACGTCTAAAACTAAGCGTCGAAAGACTCCCGGAAAGAATAACGAGAGCGCGGAAACGCCGAGTTCGAGGAGGCAGGGATGGAAATGGCCATTTTGAGGGGACCTCGGGTCCACTCAAATTTTTTTTCTGCACGCAATGAATTTCCCTAGAGCGATTGTTAACACCCGCGGGGGAATGAAATGCTTCCGATCGTTGTTTGTGCTTTTATTTTATTTTATTTTTTTACTCGCAGGATTCGATCGGAAAGAGGTTTCAAAAGGTGGAAAGCGAATGTCGGCAGTTCCGGTACACGGATTTGTGGACATGCTCGGGACCATGGGGGCATGCTGGCATCCGTTTGGGTTTCCTTCGGTTCGCCGAGCACGGGTGCAACGGAATGTTTAACAATTCTTGCGATTTTTCCAATTTTTTTTTTGTGGTCTTTATTCTCCGAAAATTCGACCGGGGAAAGTGGCGGAGAGGCGTAGAGGCGAAGGAGGTGATTCTTCTCGAGTGGATTTTCTTGGTCAATATTGCGGCCGTTTAGAGCCGATTGTCGTCCCTTGAAAAGTGGGAAAATTCGATGAAAGGCTTTTCGAGAGGTCTTAGCTCGAGATGGAACACTTGCAGCTGGGTGCAATCGATACCCGCGCAACGAGTCGATGCATATGCATCGCTCCGGAAGGGTGGATAAACCGGAGCGCGGATTGAGATTACGAGGATTAATTGTCGGATGGTAAATACTTCACCGCGGCGGTAAATCATCGAGCCTGCTTATTAATACCGGGATTGTTAATAATAACGGGCATTTGACCGAGGACCATTAATAGTTGCGTAAGGTGGCCGCTGGCGCGGATGCAAATCGGGAGGATTTATCGCCCGGCAAATTGAGATGCATATCGGCTTTTTGAGGGACGAGGCCGGGGACGAAAATAAGAGTAACTCGAGGTCGACGGTACTTGCACGGTATCACGTACCGATGATAATAATTTAATCGATCCCGGCTATATCGCCAAGCTCCTCTCTCTGCCGTTTTTTCTTCCCTTCTCCATTTTTGCTTTACTCCTATTTACTCCCGGCCTCTTTCGGACCTCTTAAAAAACTTTATCGGCGGGTTTGCCGCCATTACCGGGGAATATAGCGGCTACTCAAGGCAGGACGTAAAGGATTACGTGGAAGTTACCGAGCTCGATAAAATGCCCGTCTCTCGCGAGGGACTCTCCTATCTGTCTCGTAAACCGAGCCGCGGGTATAACCGGCGATTCGGACTATCATCGATAATTTGATTATTCCGGGGCTATTGCTCGCCCCTATTTTACTAACCTTTACTTTCCCCCTCTTTTACGGAGAACGCCGATCGTCATCCGAGCCACTCACCCTGGTTGCATTAATTTCATCCGCCGACGAGGCTCTCGCGGATGGGAGTACCGAGAGACTTTTGCGACCAAGCCCAATTCGTTCCAGGGGAAGTTTACCGGAAGCCATTACGCGCGAATGTCGAGGCAATTTGGATACATCCTTGGAGGATTACGCTGGAATTATTGCCACTTACTTCGATGCAACAATCAGCCCCCCACGAAACTCGGTCTGGCACATAGACGTCGACGTAAATAATCATTTTGATTATCGCTGATAATTTGCCGGGAATTATTGGGGAGCTTCTCTCTCCCGACTCCCCTATTTCGCCCCCTGTTTCTCCCTCTCTCTCACTCTTTGGACCCTCTTAGTTCACCACAACTCGTAAAACTGGATGAATAATGTGCAGCATTTCACACAAGGGGATTCTCTCCCTATATCAACGCGCAGTCTATGGACTCTACTCATTTCCTGGTTACGAACCAAGTTCCACGCTTGAAATATTCAATGGCTCCCCGTGCACTTCCTCTCCCGCGTGCGACTCCGAATGTAACATGGCGTACAATTATTTCTCCTTGTCCCCTCGCCTCCTGTTCCCATTCCCCTTATCGCTATCGACGAGAAGAAAAGTATTACGCGGGACTTTATTTCCCAGTTCTCCCTCTTTCACGGGAAGAACGACGTTTCCTTGCAATTAGTCGACGAGATGCATCTCACGGTGGAATTTATGTAATAATCGATTTGATTTTTTCTATAGGTCCAACTTCGGTCCACCAGAAGAATTGATTTTTTTTTTTTTTTAACAGGAGGCGACTTTTCTTTACGTGCTCGAAAACGCGAAAGTATCTTCCAACCCGAGGTCGCTTGAAACATTGAAATATTGGCTGGCCTAACTTTGCACTTCCTCTTCCCCTCGGCAACAAAGGGGTAAGGGGCTAATAAAACTGTAACAGATGCGACATCCCCCGGGCTCGCGGATGCGCCACCTGTGAGGTGTTATAATGTTCGATCTTATTTCCCCTCCCGGGGTAATTTATCCGAATCGGCGAAGCGATTTCCCATGAAACATTTTTATTCGACTCCATTCGAGATTTATTCCCTACGACGTAGTACCTACCTTTCTTTCCCGCCGGGCTTTATTGGTTTGTGCGACACAGCCGTGGTTTCTCGAATGGCTCGATTTAAGGTTGCTTTATCGGCTCGTATAAGTATTCCTTCTGAGGGTTTACTAGTATGGCGCCATTAAAGATTTATTGGAAGTAAACGTTATGCCCGAGACATTAAATGTACCTACACGCGGAGGTATGTCAGCGTTCTTTCGGAAGGAAAAATGCGCATTTCCAATTTCACGGTGTTTCTACGCGATTTGCAGTTTACGGGCCGCCTTGGCGTTGCCTAGATAATTCGTGGAAGAGAGAAGATCGCAAATTCGCATTTGGATTAAATAATTCGGTGGGAGGAATCGGGAATATTTAAAAGATTCTCTATTGTATGAGGGAGAAGGAAGTTCATTTTTGGGCCTTTCTATATTTTTTCGAGGAGGGTCGTCGATTCGGATCCGCGGTGCGCGAAAATCCATAGATTTCTCGCCTGGAATCGATTCGATTTAATTTTATTGCCCATCTTTGGCGGGGAAATATGCTCCCGTACGGTGGAACTTTATACAAAATGGGCGCGCCGGTTGCATCGCGTATGCACCTGCCTGCAATGCGAGAACACGGTGTCCGACAAGTTCAATTTCATCCGGCCGAATAAATCCCGTGAATAAATTCGACTCTCCGGCGAGGTCTACTCGCATCGAAGTCCACGACCCCGAGGCTGAGAGTATTTTCCACGAGGCATCGCACGCGCGTTTACGGGCGACACCTCGGTAATTCAGCTGTTTAAGTAATCCCGGAACGGTCCCGAAAATTGACGCTAGGAGTAAAATGCGCAACGACGCTTCCGCGCGATTTCTACCTTTTTTTTTTTTTTTCCCCACCGAAAAAGCCGAAGTTGGTCCGAATTAGGTCACGCAAAGTGAAAATCAATCTGCGCGTACGCCCGGGATATACCTCTCTCAGGCTCGATGAGAAATCCGACGAAAAAAAATCCTGTACCGCGTGCGGAAAAATCCTGCTCGCGGCAGCCTCGGTGACGGGGGCAGGACGTCATTAAATCGCTGGGTGCTGCAGGAATCCCGGGGACTCCACGAAGAGGGACAAAAGAAAATCTGGAGTTGGGAGCAACCCGGAACCTGGTGGACCACCGTGAAGAGGAACCAGGGTTGAATCGAAGACATGACTCGAGTCCATCGCCTCGAAAGTAGCTGACTCTTCGACTCTTTGAACCTCGACATGGCGCGGCGACCTTGCGGGACTCCACGAAGAGTGACAACGGCTGGACACGTCGGAAGTCCCGAGTGGATCCGACGATACACCCGACGTATACAACCAGAAAAGGGATTTCTCATACCGAACGTGCCGTCCGGTGGCATGTCGACGACATTACTCGCGCGAGTACGGCACGAACGATCTCGAAGAGGACGGAGTTCTTCGGGTTCTTCGTTCTCGAAGCGATCGGTCGTTCGCGTTCGGGTCACGCCTCTTCGAGGTCGGTCCTCGGACTCGCCTCGGAGGCTGCCACCGGGAATTCCCGATCCCAGGAACACCCGGGAAGAAGACCGAGACCTCGGCACGCCGGCGAAGATTCATTCCCGGGGTTTACTTAAAGAATTCATATCTCAAACACGCCTCGGACGTGGGCCGTCTCTCGAGGCCTTCGGGGAATTCCCATCGAAATTCCCCGGAAATCGATCCCCCTCGCGGCGGGCTTCAAACTGGCGAAATATGGATTTCGAATTTGCGCGGGCAATTTCGGAGGTCCGGGTATTCTTCCGGGTTACGTCGTAAGCGCTATCTCGAGGGGGAATTCCGAGGGAGGGGTGCTCGTCGGATATATTTTCGGAGCTTAGAGCCTTTCAGAGCCCGCGCCTCGTTCATTAATGCAATTCCGTAATTGGCCGGCGCACCGCCAGTATTTTACGGAAATATGCCCTCAAATTGAATCCGCGCCGTTCAATATTGAGCGCCGCGACGCGCGGGCGTTACCGCTCATGGATTTTTCAATATTTTCATTGATTCGCGACAGCGCGCCCGGCGCGCTCCGCGATTTTACAATTACTTTTATCCACTACCCTCGGTGTTTGGCCGGGCCGATAGGATAAACCGGGAATATTCCCAGTGTCCGAATGAACTTTCCAAAGCGATTAAACGCCGCTTTAGAGACTTGGGGGTCTTCGTGTCGAAATCCGACCGGCCGCATATTAGCGCTTTTCTCTCGAGCCTCGCGAATCGAGGGTGTCAATTCGATTATCGACGTTTTAACGCGGCGAGAAATGTTGCGCATCGAGCAATTACGTCCCGGCGCTCTCGACAAGGCGACTGTAATTGGAGATTTCTTTTTTTTTCACGGCGAGTGGCTTATTTATCCTCCATTTTACTCTGCTTCGAAATTCGACCGGAGTTACCTGTGGCCCGGTTTTAGTCCGCATCATTTGCGATCTCATTTACATTGTTCCGGCCTCCCCGGGCCGGAGGATTACCGCCAGGAGGAAGAGGGAGAATTGCGGTGTTTCCTGAATCCTGTTACCTGATATGAATTTTTACGTCGAAATTCACTGAACACTCCGGGAAATTGTAACGCCCAGCGCCGGGGAATAAGATTACGAGGGCGTGCGGCTACCCGGCGTAAGGATCCTCTAATTTCCGTCGTTTCCCGAATTGGCTCGCCCCCTTACCCATCTCCGATGGAGAAGCGACGCGATTTTATTCATGAAATGTCGGGAAATAATCGTTATCGGAATCGAAAAGTACATTCTCGTTGACGTTTCTCCGTTTCTACGCGACCTCTCCATCGTTACTATTTTATTCCGATTTTTGGGAACTCAAAACGTCCCTTCGCGGGTGGCCAAAATCTGCCCAGCTTTTGGTGTAGAGATACGAGAGCGAAGTCGGAGTCAAAGTGGCTTTGGTTTGATATTGCCGGGCTCTTGTAAAAAATTCTTGTCGATTTTTCGAAACGAGCCGCGGATCCGCGCTTCGGTTTGACGTAAAGTACCTATTCAGTCGAAAGAGAGCGACGTGTGGGGCGATTTGTGCGCCCTCCGCAGCCGGGCGCAATATTGCCCGATTTTTGAGGCAGCTATGAGACACAGTGCTCGACACGTGATATTGACGTTAGATGACGCAAAGCCGGGACAATTTCGGGAAAATGCGGTCGACATTTTTGGAGCCACCGAGCATAGACTGCGGCCTCGATCGCCTCGCCCCTCTCCTCGGGGGAGGGAAATATTTTTGCCGGGAATCGTAATACGCACGTGACGTAAAAATACGTTTTTAATGTCGCCCCTCGTCCTGAAATATGGCTACCTCGGCCCTATCTTTTAATGGCTCCTCGCGGTGTCACGAATGGTAAAGCGCCACCGAGACTCCCGGCAGCTCAATTAATTACACCTGACAGTGAACGAATTAAACCTCGTGAATTTAGAGTGCTGCCTCCTCTTTCCCGCCTCCTTTTTTATTAATCTCGTCCCCGTGTCTCTTCGGCGCGCCGCTAATTACCGCGAAAACGAAAGCCGCGGAAACGCCGTTTGCGCTGTTTCTTCCGCGGCCGCCCCGAAAATAAAAGGGACGGAAATAAACGCGGACGCGTCAATTTCACTCGGCCCGGGAAACGTCGAATTTAATTGCGAGATAAAAATGTCACGACGGGCTCCAGAATTTCCGTTCACCCCCGATCGATCGATGGGAAGATCGATACGTCCCTTTGGCTTTCTGCGATAATTATCACCCCGCGAAGGATTCCCGTGGGGTGCCGATCTCTCTATGGGGCTCTTTCAAAGGCTTAATTCCAGGGTGGTATCCCTGTAAAGGGACTCCTTCCATTATAAAAAAAATTCTATCCTGCCCGTTTCAAAGACCCGGAGTTTGCTCTCCGATGACGGGGAGAACGACCCTCTCGGCTTTTCAATTTTTCACACCCCTATCGTTATCAAGTCGTGCCCTCCCAGGATTTTCAAAGTCCTCTGGGAATTGTTGAAAACTCCGGGAATTTTGGTAATCCTTAAATTTGGTCTCTCGGACAAAGTTCTTCCGGCGTTAAGAGTCAGCTCTGCCAGTCGACAAACTGCCCGTTAAAGCGGTTTAAAAACGCGTCGCGTTAGTAATTAAAACCCCTTTTCCTTTTGAGCGTCCTTAGGGGTGCGGAAGGGGTGCGCAATTGTCACCCCATCTTAGGAGCGAGGGATGCAACGCGTCTCCCTCGCGAAATACTCCCGGCGGGTGGGTTCCCCGTGCAGAATGCACCCGACAACACGGTGGTGCATAAGGTGGAGGGGTGGCTCGGCTCGAGGATGCATTTGAAAAATCTTTTCCACCCGAGCGCGTCCTCGGGCTCGAGATTCTTTCGGTCGGTGCAGTCGGTGCAGGCGAATTACGCCGCCGAGGCGACGACGTCCCCGAGGGGGGCGATTCACCCCTTCTCACCCATCCGTGATGCTCGAGGTTTCGTAGTTAAATGACAAAAACCAAGGGGGATGAAACGGCGCGTTGTCCTGGAACGGGAAAAATCCACGTGCTCGACTAGAAATTAATAGAAATATTTTTTGGCCAACCTTTAGACGAGGGATCGATTATCGGCGAGGCACGACTTTCCTCTCCGTGGCGGGCGAAAGATCCGCGGGAGTTTTCTCGCAGGCCGAGGGGAATTTTCTGCACTTAGAAATCGGGGGAAATGGGAGAGAGTTAGCGCGTTCGCGCGTTTTCTAGAGCACTTCGGGGCGTTTCGCGATTATTGTTGCCGCCACCCTGGACGGGCGCATTGTCGCGGGGGTTGAGGCTCTCAAAACACTCCACCGGCGAGTTACGTTTCAACGGAGCCGACGGCCCGGTTGAGGCTCCAGGATTTTTCTCTTCTAATTTTGGCACTTACGCCCCGGCTGGGACTCTTCAATTGTCGGAATGGAGAGGTCGAGTTCTCGCGCTTTGCGGGCTTTTCCGAGGTATTGCGCGCTCCTGCGCGCTCCTGCCGTACCGACGGTTTTCGGCCGAAACGCGGGTTTTGATTAAACGCCGGCCAACCCTTTTCTTCGGTCATCGTTAACTCTGGCCACGGGGGCAGGAAACCCGGGTCCTTTTTCTCGCCCTGAAACGCGGCTCGCTTAGGGTAGTTCCGGCCCGAGGGTGCCCCGAGGGTAAACCCAGGGCGGGAACTTCGGCTCGGGGTGCGCCCAAAAAATCCTTTCCACCCTCTCGATGCGTCGGTGGAGCCGGCGGCGGCGAATTAGGGTAAAGTGCCGGCTCCGAGCCGCGCTATTAATTTCTCGGGCCGAGTCAAAGAGCGGGAGCGTCATAAGGCTCGGGACGCGCGTGCCCACGGGAACCGAGCTACCTTTGCGGACCGGTCATTAATTACCCCGACGCCCCACTCCATTTAGGTATAAATGCGACTCGAGCCTCCCTTAAATTCCTCAACCCCAAGATACGCGCTCTCCATCGATGAGGAGTAACCCCCCGTGATAAGCCGTAAACGATTGATACTTTCTATGTTAGCAACTTCAACGAGATGGCAGTCGGGAGGATAACGAGAGGGAATTTTGGGAGGTTCTCGATTTTCCCGAGGTCCGACCCGAGGGATCGGAGGGCCAAGGAGGCTCTCGACGCGTTATAACGGAGTGGAGTGCCGGAGAATAAGAGCGGCGCGGAGCGGCCGCGGCTTAAGCGTTGATTTATAGAGTAACCTACATTACGCGGCCGCGTATCTATAACTGTGAATCTGCGCGCTTAAAGCCCGCTTTTCCGACCGCTCCCCCTTTCGCGGGTTTCCTTCCGCGCCGTTTCGCCCGCACGAAACTTCCGGCACCGCGGGCGCAGAAACGCCGCAATAAAAACATGTCGTCCCGGGATTACGGTAAATATGACTGCGGATGAGAAATTGCGGCCCCGCGTACAGAGAGAGAGGGGAAACAAAAATGTGATTTCACACAGCGCGATGTCGCGACGGGATATTTGTCGCCAACGGCGTCCTTGTTCGGTAGCGCCGGAGTGCTCGCTATTGCGCGGTTTACGGGCCGATGCCGCGTTATATCCCGTTCCAAAACCTCTCCGCTTCCAGGAAGCGAGGACGCTTTTTCCGATTTTTTCCGATTTTTTCCCCCCCCTTTTTAACCCCGATTATACGTACCGTCCGCTGCGCCGCGTATCGCGGGTTACCTGAAAAGCCTCGAATGATCCGAAGAAATAGCTGATCGTTCCGTCGACGCCGTGAATTTCGCTTAGTTTAATTTTTTTCTCACTTTTCTAGCGAACCTTATCGGATTTGCCGTTGAAGGGGCCCTTAATCGGCGAATCCAAGATTCCTCCTGAATTTTTGCTGCTGAAAATTCCGAGGTGTCAGGGAATTTAATTGCAGGATTTTCGGAAGGTTTCGGATACCCCGCTCGCGTTCCGAGGAACTCGCGAAAATGATCGACGGATTCGCGAGATAGGCGTTTGCAAAATTGAGGGGCTTCCATTTCGAGTCGACAATTTTTTTTTTCGCCCACCCTCCGCGGTGTCGGTATTAATGTTGCAAGTCCTTTTAAAGCCCGCCACGTTTCCTCTGCGTCAGAATCCGACGACCTCTTCCAGCAGGGGTCCATTGACCGAGGATATCCGATAGCATCGAATTTGCCGTCAATTCGCGTTAAATCTTTCATCCCGCTTTCGCCGAGTACCCAATTAACGCGGGATCTTTGATCATCTATCGATTTTTATTGGACGTCCAATGCAATTAAGCGCTAGGACGTGCCGATGGAACGCGGATTTCATCCGGGGGAAATTTTCTTCTAAAGTTAGCCTCCCTTCCCCTATCCTCTCTCCCCTCAAAGGAGATCCGACTTCGCGCCGGCATTCTGTTTTTTATTTTTCCCTTTTTATCGCAGCCTCGCATTCGAACTTATTCGGTACGAGCGATGTACTTGCCGTTCCTCGTTACTTGTAACTCCACTTTGAAATATTTTAAAAATTCACCCAAACGAATTTTCCTAAAATATGAACAAAATATGAACATGTAATGTTAGCGCAGTAAAATACTCGGGGGGTACACGAAGAGGAAGAGACGTATGAGTCGTTACCTTTTATATATAGATTTATTAATTATTTCTGAATATCCGTTGATAAAGTTGTTTATGTACAAAATAATGCCGAAATATACCTATAATATTATTAGATTCAGTATTCTACATTAGGCGCGGGGACTCTACCAGACGATCGCGAGCGATTGATTGATCGCGATCGTTTGACAGGGACGTCACGTATAGATTTACGCCAAAATACAGAGCCGTCGTGTGTCAAGATCGAAACTTTGACGAGTTAGATCCTCTTCCATCTCGCTCCTATATATACATTGAGATTCATCGAAGTTTCCTCGAAGAGGGCCGGCTATCGATTTCCGTTGGAAATTAACGGGAGATCGAAGCCGCTATTTATATAGCGATCGCTTTGAAACGCGACAGTGTCCATAGATTAGTTAAGAAGAAATCGAGTACAGACGACGAATGATTCTTTTTGTTTAGCTCGTACTTAATATATACTTATGTATAATATGTATGTACAGCGGAGACGCAGCTCCGTTCGCGGGCCGCAACTGCGGAAAGTAATGTCATCGCGCGTGCCGCAATTTCTCTTTCGTCTTATTATTACAAAATAATACTCTAAGTTTTATTTCCCTCGAAGGGAAGGTACCATGAAGTAAAACGGGTCGCTTTGCGAACGACGATTTTCTGGGATTAAATAAACGGGGAAATAACTATAGATTAAAAAGAAATAATGATAAAAAGGACGTCAAGTTCAACGCGGTATTAATTTATCATGGGGAATATAATTTATCGAGAATGTACGTCCATGAAGTGGACGTAACACAGGGACGGTGGCAAAATAGACGAGTGCAATAAAAGTACGTTTTGCAAATTCGTACCGCGGCCTCGAGGCACAAAATCAACGCGGGATAATTTATTTGCAGAGTCCCGGGCGGTAATTTCAAAGCTAAATTAATGGAAATGCAATTACGCGATTTGCTGGGAATGTTATTAATATCGCGTCGGGAATTAAAGATACCCGATGACTGTCGCCTGTAAATGAACTCTAATTCCCGGCCAAGTATCGGGCCATGGGAAATAATTTATTTATCCTCTTTCTTTTTTTTTTTGCAAAATATTCTCCGCTCGCGGCTCTCGCGGACGAGATTTCGGGATGCAGAGCGAATCATCCCCCGGCGTTAACTTTCCCGAAATTCGGTTAATGCTCTCTGAAATATGATTTTCATAACTGCGATGGAAAATCATTTCGGAGTCGCGTTTTTCGGGAAAATCCCGATGAAGGGATCGGAAACAAAGATGCATAAATAATGCCCGTGGTAAAAGAAAATTGTTAATTCCCGCTTGAACGATAGTCGGGGTAGGAGCGATTCGTCCACCTCGAGGCGCCGCACGTACGGCCGTTCCGCGTCGGTATCTCCGGGTAAAAGGAAGAGTCCAAGGGGTTCTAAAGTTACCGGAGAGTTAAGCGGGCGAGGGGGGTCCACGGATGAAATACCGCCGGTGTATATCCCGGCCATTAATTTTATTAAGGCTGTCTCGCCGGCCGTTCGTTCTTACGTGTTAATAAGGTGCGCGCCGAGAAGGGGGACTCGTCCCCGGGGAGAAGAAGGAGCGATCCTTGGACGATTCCAGGATCGTTTGTCCTGGCTCGAGGGACGGCGTCGCGGCCGGAGGACTCGCGCAAAAAGGCTGCCGCACCGGAGCCAGAAACTTCGTTTCGGATCCGCCGTGACGAAGCTCGCGGATAGTTGCGGGGACGGGCGATTCATCTTGGTCGCTTCTTCGCTTCGGGGAATTTGTCGAATTAAGGCCTCGCCTCCCCGGCCGGCGGCTATGGGGGAAAGCTCCCCCATAGAGGGCGAAGACGACCTTTCGTTTCCTCGGAATTTTGGGGGAGTAACCGCAACACGGGATGACGTTAATAACGACGATTTGACGATGATTTAATAACGATGACATTACCGCGGCCTGCGAAGCGGCCTCTTCGGCGGCCATCTTGGATGGCGCGCCTCGTTCAATGTCAACGAAAGGCCGAATTACTTGACAGCGCGAATCGCGAATTATCCCGCGGGATAAGTTAACGCCCCTCAAAATAGTACAAGCTGCTTTTTAGTGACGTACATATTGCTTTTCACGATAAGGCTCTGCTATGCTTTACAGGAATTTACAGTGCTCCTCGGCCCCCGCGAGAAAGTCGAGAGGGACGAGTCCGATATCGCCCCTGAGCTTCTCCGTTCACTGATATCGAGTCTTCTACGAGCTCGGTCTGAGTTTCCACGAGAGATGGAAATCGAGAGCGTAAAAAATTAACGGCTCCAGCTTATCATTGGATAAGTCGAAATGGAGGCCGGCTTGCGACGACTGGACGAGACTCGGCCCGGAAGCCGAGTTTGTCGTCGAACGATGAGCCGGAGGGCAGTGAGAAGATTAGATCGTGCACGATAGATAGACGAAGGTACTGCGACTTAGGCGATTCCTTTCCTCCTTCTCAAGAGTCTCGTTTTCATCAAAATTACGACGGCACGTAACGACCGAAACGAAAATCCCTATTTCAGGCACTGGGGCATCCACGGCGCTGCTATCCTGATTTCCCGATTTATTCCAATGTTTACGGTAGGGGAGAAAATAATTATGGCTAATTACGGTTTCTC
Organism: Orussus abietinus; assembly: GCF_000612105.2. Classification (NCBI taxonomy): domain Eukaryota; kingdom Metazoa; phylum Arthropoda; class Insecta; order Hymenoptera; family Orussidae; genus Orussus; species Orussus abietinus. The sequence continues at coordinate 120,945 of NW_019394317.1, forward strand.
CCCGATGCCGTTTCATTTTTCCACGATGGCGAATTTCGGGGGTAAGCCTCGGTAACGTGTCTCGCGCTTTTTTCGCTCGGTTGTCGGAATTATTAATTTACCCCTTTCCTGCCTTTCGGCTCCGGTTGACTAGCATTACGATACGCTATGATACGATACGATTATACTTTTCCAGTTTTCCCTCCTCCCCTATTTTTTTGTTCGACCCTCCACCGGAACACCTACTCGCATTTTCTCCTCTTTTTTTATATATATTTTCGAGAGAACTTATTTCGCCGACCACGATCGATCCGCTTGAGGAAAGAGCCGAAAAGCTCGTCGCAAATTCGTCGACACGGCTTCGCAGATACGAGAAAAATATTTCCGACTAATCGTGGCTTATCTTGGTGAACGTTAGAATTTACGACGGACTCTTCTCTCGAAAAATGACAACGTTCTGTAATCGCCGGCGCATTACGTGCTATTATTGCTAAATCGCGTCCCCACGCCGAGCAAAGTCCTTCGGTGGTTGAGAAGAAATGGATTTTTCAAGTTTAACGCATTTTCTGTCATTTCGGGGAAACACTTTCCTCGGCGCAGGACAAGCCCTAAATTATATTTACAAGCGCGACGTCCTGGTCTTAAATAAAAGCGAATCCTCGGATTTGTACAGGAGCGGTTTTAAAAAATCGCCTCCCGGCTTCAAATTACGCCCGAAGCTGAAAAAATTGACAGCGAGCTCCTTAAAATTAGGCTTATATTAGTATACAGGAAACAAAGGCGTAAGCTGTACAAGAAGCGTAGATTTTCGGTGAACACAGGGTCTGTCCGCGGTTCGAGGCCGATCGTGGTCGCGCATGACCTTCCCCAACTTTTATCCTGGACGTGCAAACATTCGAGCCGATTTCCCCAGGTCGAGGGCCGTCGAGGAAGCGGTTTCGACTTTTTCAGGAGTCGCCGAAAGGGAGATTTCCCTCCCGGAAGCGTCTCGATGGAAAATGCCTCGCCGCAATCCCGGACGTCCTTCGCCACTTTCCCGGAATACATTCGCTTAGAAAGGACTCGGTTTATTCAGATCGGCACCTTCGCTTCCTATTCCCCTTTGCCTGGCTCCCTGTCCCAAGATCGGTGTCCGATGGCGTATCGAGATTTTCCGGCTCTTGGAAAACACGGCCTCGCGATTTTCCCGGCGTGAGTTGAAAAATTCATGACGCCCCGCGGAGTTCGAAACGCTCTAACCAGACGTCGGAAATTCGACTCGAAATATTCATACCCCTTGGTGGATAATGAAGGTACAAGGGAGGTCCCGAAACTCATGAGATTCTAATTTTCTAAAAATTTCTTCATAGAAGTTTGTAGAAATTTCTTACAAAAAAATGAAATTTCACGAGGGTCAGGACCTTCCTTATAGTCTCCGCGATCACGTTGTAAAGCTTGAAACGATTCGTTACGCTCGGTCCGGAGAAAAGTCTCATGAACGATAGACTCTTCGGATGTCACTTTCACATCCCCTTAATTAAGAGATTAGGAAATTTTCTTCGGCCTTATTTTCCGACTTTTCAGGGCGCCGGTTGCGTCTCGGCGCTCTACAAGGTCCTGCCGCTCGAATCGAGGAATCGATCCGGACCTCGATCCTTCAATTACGATCGGGCACTTCTGTCGATGGGCGAGCGATTCGTAATTGATGAATCGCGGCCATTCCGGCCCGGTTATTCGAGTAGCGCGTTAAAAGTTCGGCCGACCCGGGTCCGTCATCTCCTCGGATCGACTCTGGCTCGATTGGCGGGCGATCCTGACCTCGAAGACGGCGTCCAATTTAAACGTTAAGCCCGACTCGACTCGATACTCGTTACTCGTGCGTTGCGCCCGACGCAAACTCCTCTCCCTGAATCGAAGGTGCAGTCACCTCTCTCTTCGGGGCCAAGATGGCGCAGAAATTCCTACGCGTACACTCCGACTAAGAAGCGATAACGCTCCCTCTTCCTCGCGATCCGGATCGCGAAAAGGGCAATGCACTTTTTGCAAGGCCGAGGAGATCGAGATCGATTTTGCTCATCGGGATGGACGATCGATGCGGGGTATTAAGAAAGAATTTTAGAGAATTTTAGAGGAAAGAGGAATTTTTTAAAATTCATCCGACTCCGATCGATAGTGCCGTTTATAGCGTTAATCGGCAGCGCGTGCCCGAAGACGCCGATCTAGGGACAGAGCGTAATCAGCGTAATCTGTACACGAAGAGGCCCTCGAAAGGGTCACTCCCTTTAATACTAAGAGAAACCTTAGACGAGGTTAATCCAGAATAGTCGAGCGAGCTGGAACGACCGCCTCGCGCTTGCCTCGGCGTTTCGCTCTCGGGCGATTAAACGGCGAGGGGCCGTTTAATTCTCTAGCTTAACTAACGACTACGCGACGACGTCTCGAGGAGTCTTGGGGTTGTCTTTGTCGAAAATAATTTAGAACATTTAGAATGAACGGGCGGCCTCGCCGCTGGCTGGAGGCAGCATCCAGGACGAGCCGACCCCGCCCAGGCCGAGTCCTCGGGGTCCTCTGCGAGGGTCGCGTCTTTCCCCGGAACCCGGAGAACTCGCAATTTTCGGGAGAACTCGAAGTTCGAGGTGCACCCAAAATCGGGAAATCGCCGACATCCGGGATCCGGTCTATCGAACTTGGGCGTTCCCGAAGGTCTCGGGACGAGTCCTTGCCAGGATCCGCTCGTTGCGGACGAGGACGCGTCCAGGCGCAGAAATCGTTTATTACAAAGTCGCCATCGGACGCCGACGAAGGTCCACTCGAGTCGCGCGGATTCGTCGACGACGTTTGCCTCTTCCGAGGCGCCGTGTCCCCGAAGAAGCCCTCGAGGGAGTCCGTCGGGCTCGATCGGCGCTCACTCCGCGATCGGAGCCTCGACCTCGAGTCTCCGGTACAACGCCGAGACGTCGGGAACGCAACGATCGGTCTTCCGGAAGACGGGGGCCGGGCCAGGATCGGCGGGTCCTCGGGCGTCCATCGTTCTCCGGGGCCGGTCGGGGCTCCCCGAAAGAGTCCTCGACCTGATCGGGCTCGACTCGATCCGTCAGAGGGGGTAAAAGCTCCCGGCTAAGCGGGAGCCGGTCAGTCTTGGGCGGCGGTCGAGGCTCCTGGGGGACTCTCCGGGGACCCGGTGAGGCTCGTTCCGGAGGACGTCCGGGGGCGCTGGCGCCTCGGGGCCCCGGGTCCCGGATTACGCGCGGTAGGTGCCGATGCCGTTGCGATCCCGGTTGTCCCGGAGGTCCTGGTCAAGGGCGTCGCGGAGCTTGTCGGGTCTCGGGGGGGGTTTGGGGACGTCGCGGTCGCGGGCGCGGTCCCGGTAGTGGTGGTAGTGGTGGGNGGGGGCTGCGCGGGGGACTGAGGGGTGCGCCGCAGCGAGTGGTCGGGGTGGTGCCCCCTGGAGGGCGCGGCGCCGTTGCCGGCGCCCCCCCTGGGGCCGGGCAGCGTCCCCGGGCGGCGCATCCGCCGCGCCGTCTCCCCGTCGATGTAGGTGAAGCCGTCCGCGGGGGTGGTCCCGCCGTGGGGCAGGAACCAGACGCCGCCGGTCCCGGGGCTCGCCGCCCGAAGTTCTAGCTACAGCTCCGTCACGGGGATCGGCTTAATGCCCGCCGCGACCTGGGCCTGCTGGTGCTGGTGCTGCGCGTGCGCCGCCCGCACTATGTACTCCTCGTCCGAGAACGTCTTCTGGTACTCGTGCTCCTTCCTGGAGATGGCCCGGTTCTTCCACTTGTAGTCCTTGAGGGCGTCGCGCACGCGCCGCCGGCAGCGGTAGTAGAGCACCAGGGCGAGACCGGTCAGGAGGGCCAGGCCGGTGGCGCACAGCGTCGCCAGGAGCGCCTGCTTCCGGGGGTCGGAGAAGGCGCAGCCCAATTCGTCGGCGCTCATGCCGCGCAGGGCGCGGCCCCGCGACTCCGCCGGCTGCGCGCACACCACCGGGCTGGCGTTCCGAGGCGCCAGCACCTCCGCCAGCCACAGGAGGCCGCAGTCGCACGCCACCGGGTTCTCGCTCAGGTCCAGCCGTCGCAGCTCGCCCCACGCCACCAGGGACTCGGAGAACGTGGTGAACGCGTTGTCCCGCAGCATCAGGTGCCGCAGATTCGGCAGCCCCGCCAACGCCCCGTCCTCCAGCACCGAGAGTCGCTTGTTGCTGTTCAGGACCAGTGTCTCTAGGTTGGCGTTGTCGGAGAAGGCGCCGCGCTCCACGGTCGTCAGCAGCTTCGCGCCGGAGACGTCGAGCTTCTTTAGGTTGGACAGGCCCTGGAAGGCGCCCGAGCGCAGCACCGGGAAGGCGTTCTGGCCCAGGGTGAGCTCCTCCAGCCGTGACAGCACCGCCAGCTGCCGAGTCGGCACCTCCCTCAGCTTGTTGCCTCCCAGTTTCAGGGTGCGCAGCGCGCCGAGCCCCCGGAACGCGCCGTCGCTCACGTTGTTCAGGCCCGCGCCCATCGCGTCCAGCACCGCCAACCGCTCCAGGCCCTTGAAGGCGTCGTCCGGCAGCGTGGAGAACGCGTTCCAGCCGATGTGCAGCTCCGCCAGGGCGGTCAGCGGCGCCAGCGCCGGGGACGGCACCGCCCGGAGCTGGTTGTCGTCCAGGTACAGCACCCGCAGGGCGGCCAGCTTCCGGAAGGCGCCCGCCTCGATTTTTGAAATCCGGTTCTGCCCCAGGTCCAGCTCCTCCAACTTCGTCAGCGAGCCGAACAGCCCGTCCTGCAGCGTCTCCAGGTAGTTGTCTCGCAGGATCAGCACCGTCAAGGACTTCAGACCCTGGAAGGTGCGCTCCGACAACGCCGAGATCTTGTTGTGTTTCAGGTGCAGCTCCACTAGCTGCTTCTGCGCCTCGAAGCTCCCGTTCGGGATCGTCAGCAGGTGGTTGCTGGACAGGTCCACGTTCCTCAGGTCGCCGTAGAACTGGAACGCCGCCGCGTCCACGTTCTTTATCCGGTTCTCCTTTAGGACTATCCGCTGGATGCTGGGGTTCAGCGCGATCGGGATCACGTCCAGGTTCGCGCCCACGCAGGAGACCACCAGGGTGTCGTCGTCGCAGGTACACCCGTTCGGACAGAACTCCCTGCCCTGGCTCACCGCCACCGCGCCGAACAGCAGCACCACCGCCAGGAACCGGAAGACGCCCACCTCGCGCCGGGATATCTGCGAACGGAAATGAAAAAATTGAGGTTAGTTCCTAGAATTTCTGAAAGAGGAAGGCGATGCCGCCCTGCTGGGCGACGAACTACCGCAACTTCCGCCACACCCCGGCGAGAAGAAGCCACTCCCGAAGTTCGCACACGCGAGGCATTAAAAATGCATTCGAATGCATAAATTCTATCGCAGGACGAAAATTGTTCGCGGTCTACTCGAAACTCGTTGCATGAATTGCAGAGAAGTGGCCCGAAACTTTCTCAAAAGCGATTCGTCCTCGACGCTTTGGCAGATAGCTCTTATCGGGTACATCGAGTTGGGTAAGAAATTTTTTTCAAATCGAAAACGAGGAAAGCGGGAGCCGAGCTAATGGTCCCTGACGAAATAGTTACGGTTTAGTCGAGTTTTGATTTTTCCGCAATAGCCGCTCGATTTGTCCGCGCGGGGACGTCCGGTTGATCTCGCCGAAGACTTTCCTCCCGGTCCAGCGACGAGTATTCCCGTCATGTAGCTCGTCCGCTTCGACGGGTCGCGCGCGCGTTTTCGGACACGTATTACCGCTTGCGGTGACACGGTCCATTCCGACGGACACGCGATGTCACGGCTTATTGATTTACGACGGCAACGAAGGTATCGTCATGTCCCGTAAAGCCACTTCTTTATGCGAAGTGCGAGCAGCGATCCGTTTCGTCGGTCCTTTGGCATGACGCGCGGAACGAGTTCCCCAGATAATACCAACTCGTGAGATAATTACCGGGAGGTTATTTGGATACTTCCCAGCCTTTTTGGGTTAAAAAAAAAGGGAATATACCGCCTCTGTATTTTTCCCCGGTGAATAAGGAACGCGTTGGCTCGTGGTTCGCGAGCCATCTTGTCGAGGTAACGACGCGGCGTTAGATTTCATTGCCTCCTTCGACCCTCGTGCGTTTCCCGGAGGCGAGGGTGCAGCCACTGAAATAAATGCGGAGGATTTATTGCCCGAGACAATGAAATCCAGTCCCGTGGTCCCGGTTTTTAAGGCGGACGAGATTAATCCCGGGAAGCCCGGGTGTATTATCAAGAACGGAGCGCGGCGCCGGGAAAGAAACGCGATCCGACCAATTGAACGGACGGCGTCGCTTCTCTGCATTTAATGCGCAATAACGACCGTCACTTCTGAAAGTCAATAATCGTAATCGTTGACAAGCTACGAGGGGAGGCTCATGAATTATTGGAAGCCCGAGGAGAAACGATTAAAGTCCGACGACGAGAGTCGAGCTCCGGTTAGCCCGGAAGTCGAGCCTGGATTCTCCCCCGGTCGAGATTGGCCGGATTCGATTTTTAATAATTAAATAATCAACGAGGACCTCTCTTCGGGGATCGCCAGGTTTTAAGGTGCCTGGCCCTGGATGAAATAAATCCAAGGGGCGAGCTAATCCACAGGTCGGATCTCCCGGTTTTAGAGCGAGTCCACCTCGGATAAGGTTACCGGAAGGTAGTCAATTGCCTTTAATGGCTATCTATTTCCGATAACTGCTTGCTCCGATTGGGCCGCGGTAATTAACTAATCCGTCAGGTAAATTTAGTTAGACGATCCAGCGCCCCCGAGATCGCAATCCCCCCGTTAAAAGGCCGAGATTTACGCCCGAAACGAGCCGCGCTCCGAAATTCTCGTTGCGGGACGCGTCAACGCGATAACGAAATATTTATCCGCGGTATATCAGCCCGGGGTTTCCGTTAATTCGCGATTTAACGAGCGCAGGAGAGCCGTCCGGTGGATCTCGCGGGGCGCAATCAGCGCCGGCACGCGGATCGGCGTCGGCTCGGACGCGGAATGCGGAAATTGCGACGACACTCTCCGGGATTCGAGCTCCTCGAGCGAGATGGGTAGAACGGGGTAAAATCGTCGCTCCTCGTCCCGATGTCTGGAGTACCTCGATTTCGACCCCCCCGTGGACGCCCCCTCTCCGCGGCTGATAACGCACGGCCGTGGTTCCCCGCGGGAATCTCTCCGCCGGCGACCGGAGAGGCGGTATTCCGGTCGATCGCGATCGTTGATTAATTTTCCCCGCGACACGTAGTCGGCGCCGAATTCCGAGGATTTCGGCCCGTGATCGCCGGCACGCGCGTTTGACAGGCCGCACCCCCGCGGGGCGTCGGGGCGTCGGGGCGTCGCGCTAAAAACAGTATGTCATTAGAGCGGGATTACAGCATCCGTAATACCGGAATTCCTCGCGAGACTATGCGCCTGACCCGGTTCGCCGACTACATCCCGGGAATTACGGCTTTCCGCTCCTGATTCAGCGACAATTTAACGAAGGCCAGACCGTGCCGCGTACTATTTACGAAAATCGCGCCCGCGGATATTCATCTCGCGGCGGCCGAGGCAAGAGTCGACGTCCCTCGTTAGACCCTTTTTCCCGCGATTTATTATAACACCCAAGTCGTCGTTCAATCGAGGGATGAAAAGTCCGGTGAAAAATGGGAACGGAGCACTGGGGCGAGCTCCTTATTTTTTTTTTCAATCTTAGGATTTTTTCCCCGACTTTTGAATTCTTCCCCAGGTGGACGGGGGGGAGAGACCTCTTTTTTTATCCGCGTTTAGTTTCCAGACTCCGCGGATTCGGGGGCGGATTATCGAGGATAGACGCGGCGATGTTCGAAAGAAAGGCGCCTTTCAGAGGAGTGCCCTCGCACGTGTCGGTGATAGCGCGCGCCGATAAGGTGATGTCACCGCGGTACAGGGAACGGGTTATATTTATCCGGACGTGACGGAGCGCGGCTCCGATTACGGTCTCCGGGAGGAGGATTCTGGGGATATTGCGATAATAATCGCGGGGTCGGATAATCGTCTCGAAAGTTTGTTTCGATATAGCGGTCGCTTCGAACGCGCCGCGCGCCGTGCGACAGTCGACGCGCTCGGTCGGACTCCGTCTCGCGATCGGGAGTCCGCGTAATCCGGCGCGGATCGGCCGTTTATTCCCCTTTCCGTTTCGCCGGGCCTCGGCTTCTTCCCTTCCCCTCCTTCCTGCGGATCGATTCGCCGGCGTTGCGACAGAAGTCCCCGGCAATCATTTTCATAATGTTTTATTCAGGAAGGATAAAGCCTTGGCCGCCGCTGCTTCCGCTGAAATCCCGCCCGTTAAAGGCTCGTTCTACAACTGGCCGGATCGACGCTCCCGAAAGCGCACCCCCCTCGCAAAATACGTTATTAACGACCCGGGAACTCCCGAGTCTTTTTCCCGGGTCATCCCCGGAATCGTTATCAATTTCCTGGGCTCTCCATTTTTATCGGGCGCGTATCGCGCCCACCCCCGCCTCGACTTTCGCGATTCCGAGTCCTTTACGAGGACGACGGTGGAAGAGTCTCAAAGAATCCATCCAGCGGTCGGTTACAAAGGCTCGTTTAACGATAACCCGCCATGGCGCGTTATCGCAGGAATTACAAGATGGCGAATCGCCCGAAAGGTGTCTTCCCGTGTACTTTATGGACGGTACTAAATTAAACCAGAGCATGGCGCGATGTCGGTCGAATGTGTCTCCACTTATCGTGGACACTAATCACGGCCTGGATGATAACGTCGTGCTCCCTCTCCCTGCTTCTCCCCTCGTCCAGTGGAACAGGTACGTCGGAGCTATCGCCGACTAATTACTGCTTACAAATGATATGATTTCGTAAATTCGGAGCTGGAGATTCATCGCGAAATACCGGAATTATCTACGCATTTATGCGGTCAGGGGGTTGGAAATTCGAAATATGAAACCAAGATGGCGGACCATTTCGCTCCCGGCTTGCCGTGGGGTAACGTTGGGGGAGTGTTAGATATCTCAGCTTTGTTGCTTTCTTGGCGGATGTTAAACTTGCGTTATTAAAATCCGATAGAAGCCGCGCGTTTTTCGAGACGCGAGCCGTACGTTAGATGTGCGCAGGATGGAGATTGGACACGGTGGAGGGAAGCTGCGCGGGAATTCCGGGGGCGAGGGTGGAATCCTGGGAGCGACTGAAATTTTCATGAAAATCGGTTAACCGGGCGTAATCCTCGACAATAAATAATCCCCGGGCTAAATAATTCCCTGTATCCCGTCTCGCTGCGTTATTTCCGCGTCTCGTCGGCCCTCACCCTCCGATGGTACGGCAACCCCTTTCAACCGCGCTTTTGAGCGGGCCCTTCGTGGAATGAAACCCGACGTGACCCTTCGCGTTTCCGCGCGGAGGAAAAATCGCGGATTTCCCTTGAGGCTCTTGCGGCGAGGGGGAATTTTTTGAAAATCGGAGACTCGAGGTCTAGGGGATCTCGATTAAGCTCGTAATTTAACCCGTGGCTTTTTAAGGAGGTAGAATAATTTTCTCCCCAAAGTTGGGGTTAAAAAGCTCGCCGATCGACCGGGGTCGCATCGGATGCGTTTTCGGAGGAGGAAAAAGAAGCGCGATTCGATTCCCGACGGGCGTATCGAGTCCTCCTTGATCGCTCTTCTTTTCTTCCAGCTTCGGCCCTCTCTTGCGAGGTTTCCCACGAAGCGCGAAACTTTAACTGGCCCTCTCTCTCGCTCTTGTCACTCCTGACAAATCGTCGCACCACCCGGCGCGTAATATTTTTCAAGTTGGCAGCCGAGCTTTTTGCCGACCTCGCCGCGACGCCGGGCCCTTCCTCGAGGACTCCCTTCTACTTCCTCTTCAACTTCCGAAGGGGTGGAAGGATCTCGAAGAAAAAATCCCAGCGTCCCTGGAGGGCTCTTTTGGGGTCGCTCCGAAAATTCACCCCCTAACCTCTATTTTATTATCCTTTCGAGAAATTATTAGCAAAACACTGGACTTGACAATTTTTCTTTCAACCGATCATCTCGACAGGTATAGGATAAAATACCAAAATAAGAAAATTTCCGCGGATTCCCCGTTTCTAGTAAGTGGAGAGACGAGGTCGTCGACTCGCCCCCGTTACTAGGGGTGAGTTAGCGCGACCGACGCGGCAGCACCCCTTACTTTTTCCTCGTCTACCTCTTCGGGGTGAAACCGCGGAAGAAAGTCAGGCTCGCTGGCGGCATCCCGACGGGACTCTTCCCTCGGGAACGAGTGCTCAGCGGGAGAGAAATAAAGGCCGGACGTCCAGCCCGGAGCGGGGTGGGTGCGGCCGCTTTGCGGCCGGCAAAGAGTCCGACGCGGGGGATGGATTCCATTTCGCCCGTTTACGCGGAATTCCGGACGGACGTCGGCCGGAAAAACGTCGACGCGGACGGGACGACCCTCCCGCCGTGGCTTTCCACGCGGATTCCGCGACGAGGGGGCGCGGTCCTCCCCCACCCCTTCCGTTTGCCATGCACCCGAAAAACCCGCGAAAACTCGACCCGGTGCTCTTATCACCGGCGGCATCCCGAATTTCCGGGGATTTCGAGTCCGAGGACTGCGGAACGGATATCAAGGCTTATCAGTGATAAGCGATAAGGCGCCTCCTTTCACCCCTTCTCGCCGGAGGGCGAGGAACTCGCAAAGCCGAGCGTTATCAATGCGGCCGTTCGTCATGCTTTTCGTGTCGCCAGGAGGGGGGTCGAAATAAGCCCCCCTCCCCCTTTCCTCCCGGAATCTCCATCCCGACTCCCAGGCGGGATTCCCTTTCGTCCCGATTGCGGAAAGTTTCCGCCCCCGGGAAGAGATAGTCGCGCCCCGCGGAATTCCCGGGCGGCAAAGCTTCGAGACAAAGCCCGAGACAAAGCTTCGATAAAAACTTGTGCGAGTGACAGTCATCTCCGTTTTTCATCCCCCACCTCTCGTGACAAAGCGTCGCTCGCGAGTGATAACGCTCGCGCGAGTCCTCGCCGGCGACATTCGAGACTCGCGCAAAAAGCTCGGCCTATCGGTCGATCCGCGGGCTCAAACGAGCGCGTCCTTTTAAAAGCGGAATCCGCGGTAAGAGGCATTCCGCGCTTTGACGGCCGCGAGTCCGGCCGCCACCCTGCTTTGACTTTGTGCGGCCAGGCCGCACTTCAAGAGTCGCGCGCTCCGAGTAACGTCTAATTCAGGTTTCTTCTTTGTGAAATTTCAATATTAAAAAAAAAATGTATTTTTGGTATTTTTGTTTGGAATTAACGAGGGACGAAGGTGTTTCGGTACTTCGCGTGCAAAAGCGAAAGTGGTGAAATATTAGGAAGTTAGTAAAGAGAATTAGAGGGAGGTTTCTATATTTTTTCCATTTTAACAGGGCGAAATGAAATTTGGAGCGAGGCGAGCGGGGATTCCGCGCCTCGCCGCCGCTCGAGACCCGATCGACGTCCGCCGACTGATAATCCCGATAACGAGATTATCGGACTATAAACGACGTGGCGAGGATTTTGCACCCCCGGCGGGGGGCTCGACAAAAGCGGAGCTTCCCGTGCCGGAAGCGGGAAACGGGACAATTACGCGGCGCGCAAAACCGCGGAATCCGCGCCTTAATCCGCCGCCTCGGCGGAACAATAAGGGGACTCGGTTAGGGGCTCTCCCCAGGGACCGCCTTTTGCCCCGTTTCCGCTGTTAATCCGATTGCCTGGAAGAAGAAGAAGAAGAAGAAGAAACGGAGGGACGACCGCGGCCGCGTCGCAAAAAGCTCGCCGCCACCTGGGCAGGGGTCGCAACCCCTCGTTGCGATCCCAGGGCGATCTCGTTATTATTATTTTTTTTTTCAAAAATTCATCTTCCCTTACCCTGAGGAGGAAATGGATGCCAAAAATCGTCGACAGCCCCCGTTCAACAGGTACCCCTCGACGACCCCCAGCGGAGACGGGGCCCGCGTTAAAAAGGACCAAAGAGGGGTCCTCGACCAGGAGAGTCGTCCTCGGAGGGGAGCTCGGCCTTTCTGGCGAAGGGCCAAAGGCATTACTTTCGACGGGAGCGTCGCGGTAGCCCGAATGAATATTTAATCTCGGCATATCTCACCCCGGCCGGAGGATGATCGCGGGCTCGTCTTCGTCGCGGATCCTTGGGGAGGAATTCCTGCACGGGAGCCAATTTTCCTCGAAGTTAGGGGGCGGAAAAAAGGACGATAAATCGGGGTGGACGTAGGCGTTCCTTCTGGACCTCGTCCTTGTTTCCGGAACCCTCTCGAATAAAATTCGGCGCATCCTGGAGCCGCGGGGATTAAATTAGGGCGGCCTCTTCAGGGCTGAGTTTCCGCGGTTCCGTCTTCGCGGAAAGTTAAAAGCGACCGCGGCCAATTATTTGACTTGGTCGGCAGTTAGGGGGATACTTTCCCGAGAGGGAACTTCGCCGTCTCCGCGGGAGCTCGCGTTCCCGGCGCGGAATTCCGCGCCTGGCCGGAGGACCAATTACGTCCAGGGTGGCGCGAAGGAAAGAGAAGAGGTCGAGCAAAGGGAGAACGCGATCGATCGCCCTTGGGGCGGTTCCCGTTGCGGGAGAGGAAATTGAAATCCTAAATCGATCCCGATCGCCTCCTCTATCGGGCCGAAGGCGACGGCCAGAGTCGAGGGTGGTGACGCCTCGACTGGGGTATCTTGCGACGTCGTCCCCCGGGACCCGGGACTCCTCGTTCCGACGGCGGTATGTGGTCCCGATATGGCCGCGACCCACTTTGGGGAACGGCGATAGTAGGTAATCTAGTGGCACGCAAATCTCGTCGGAACCCTGGTCCCGGCTGATCCAGGGGACCAAAGTATCCCGATAAAGACCGGCGCGGGAACCAATCGAGATAAAGTCCCGGGGTCGCCCGATTTGTGGCCAACCCGGGGAGGAACGTTTCTTTTCGAGGCTAGGGTCGGAGGCATTCGAGCGACGAATAATGACAAAACGTCTTGGTGGCAAAATTTGACAGTCCTAACGTCTCATCTCGCGGATGTCGACGTCGGCGGAAACGCGTCCAGGTGACTCGGCGATCGAATTATTTGCTGCCTCGTCGACCTCCTCTCTCTTGGTCCATTCGTCTCCCTTTCCTCCTCGCCGCCTGCGTCTGTTTACGAATCTTGCATTACAACGCGCCCGGGGAACGAGCTCGCGTGCTGGGGGTGGGGGGCTCGCCCCCGGCCTTCGGGAGAGCATAATGGCTCGGCTGACATAGCGGTTGGCTGACTGGTACATTATTAAGTAGTTGAGCGCACGTGCGGTACGAAGTGCCGTCAGCCTCCATCCGGAGGCAGCCTGCATGGAACCCGCGAAAATTTCTAAGGAAAAGGGGTCGAGACGCCGCGACGACGCCCCGAGACGCGGTCGATGTCTCCGGCTCCTTCTGGACCGCATCCGGTACCGCAAGGGTTATCGATACCGCAATGGGTACCGGATAGAGTACCGGATAGAGAATCTGGAAAGATGCCGCACCGGACCCCGGATCGACCAGGGACCAGATAGACGTCTCAATCGTTATCGAAAAACCTCGGTCGATAATGACCATGGGTAATTAAGAGCCGGACCAGGCATCGTTCAGACGCGAGAATTAAGACCGACGTCGGGCTTGGAAAGGAAGGCTGGATGATCGAGGTGGGGTCCAGACCCCGGGATCCAATCTTCCAGTTGACGGACCCATGCTGGTCCGTGGGCTGAATAATGACCCTGAGTCATGCCCAGACAGGAGATATCCATATTGGCCGGATGATTCGATCCTGTTCGTGTGATCTTTTTACGTCGCTTCCTAGAAGGGGTCCACAGGTAAGATCCGCATCCAATGAGGTGGTCCAGCAGATCTCGTCTTTCGTCTCGATCCACGTGTACGGTAAAAAATTCCCCGTTCCTGGACCTGCCAACCCAGCTATGACCGAGTTCCAGGAAGAATCCGGGAGTTTAATGGCTGGGATTTTTGGGGATTGGGAATTTAATGACGGGACTCGTCTCGTGGACGACGCCGAATTTCTCAACCGCGATTTCGAGATCCACGGATGCGTTGGTCGTTCAATTCGGAGATTGGAGGGTCTCGAGATGGCGTATCGACTCCTCGAGATCCCAGGGAAGCGCCAAGACATCGGGCGCGGATTCTGGACCGGGATGCCGGGGAAGATCCGAATGGGGAAGGCGGAGGCGTCGGAGACGGCGCCGACGTCGGCGCTCGTTGTGCACCGGAGAGTAATCCGGTGTGCGGTGCTCTCGAGCTCTCTCGGTAACTCCTATCGAGTAGACACACCAGACCGGAATACTCGAGTTCAATTTAATTTACGCCCGTAACTTCGGTCCGAGGATTACGTCCAAATCGGGGATAGGTATTCCGGATTCCTTGACAAAGCGGCGAAATCCGATCGCCCCGCAAGGCGCGTCGAGGCGTCTAGGAGATCCCCCAAAAAAATGGTTATTCATAATCGAGATTACAGCTTGTACCCGTGACTGGAAGAGATTGATAAAAGGGGATGACGTCGCCGATATCAAAGGCAAAATTTAATAAGGTACCTTGATCGGTGATATTCTCGGATTTTTAATTACCCCCTCGCTTTTCTCCGGAAGCGATCATCTCGCGACCGGTAATTCAATATGGCGGCGCCAGAGACGCTCGGGGGTTAGGGGAAATAATTACGGGTCGTCAGGTTCCCGATGCGTTCTTACACCCCGGGACCCGGTAGCCACCGGCAATCGTTATCCGCATAATCCGGCTAATTATCACCCGGAGCTAACGGCGAAACAACGGGGCTAAACGACTTCCACATATTGCGCCAGCCCGGCGCGCAATTAGAGCACATACGTTCGCGGGAGCAAGTGCGCCGTCACGGTGCTCCATTTATTCCGGGCACCCTCGAGCAAGACTTAAACTCCGCCTTTGATCTCGGGGATCTCATCGCGCCCGTCAGCATCCGCAAGACGGAAGATGAGACGGATCTCGAAGCCCTGATAAGGTATCGTCTGCGCGTGGTCCATAAATTAACGTAAAAATTAAAATTCCTGAAATCCCTTCCTGGGACGTCTTTAAAAATTGAGATGTCACGACGCCTCGAGGACGCCCTTTGATTTTTCTCAAAAAACCCAATTTTGGAGAAATTCATCGAGAGGCGAAAGGAGGCATCGCGACGTCTCATTTCGTACAGGTTCCCTAAATTTCTGAAAAAAAGATGGAATTCCCGAAATCCTTCGCAGGACGTGGGCGGGTCCACGGGTCCTCCATCGACGCCCGTCGACGGCGTCCCGGCGGTCCCGCGGGAGATTACGCCTCGCCTCCCGTAACGAGTGGACACAGCGGGGCTGGAATATTCAGATCCCAATCAGTCCGGCGTCCGTAATGCGATTAAAGATTCCCGGACGGTCGCGCTTTGGGCCGACGCCTACGTGCGTCGCGGCGGTCGGCTCGATAGCGCGACTCGAGGGTGCACCCGGGCCGAGCGGGGCGCACCCGCGATAATAGAGTCACGTAATTAAAGTTGTTCCCCGGCGGGCCGGGAAGGGTTGAGAAGGATCCGGGGGTGTCTCCCCCGGTCTCGTTACGGCCCGGGGGTGGAAAGGGATCCGGGGGCGCGAACGCGTGGCTCTTCCTGAGCTGACGAGTCGGAGACTTCTCGTTGCGCGTCTCTCCCAGAGGACGCGTTTTTTACATCCTCCCCTGAACGACTAAAAAAATATACCTCCCTCTAATTTATCCGTGTAACTATTCTTTTCTCATATTTTTTACTCTCTCCATGTGTCCAGTATTTCCAGTATTTTTAATACCTATCGAGAACCCTCTTTGGAATTTTCTTACCCCCACAGGGAACGGATTTCTATCCTCTGGTATTTTTACAAGTCCATCATTTAGGAGGAGTATAAGAACAAAAAATTTTTCTTTCTTGCGGAATAAAATAGTAATCAATTAACAATCGATTTTATTGAATCGTGCTAAAATGGCAATGCCGACGGTATATTATTTTTACCTGGGTTTCAAAAGGAGAGTCGACTTTCGGGCCGGGGTCAAGACACAAAATGAATTTTCTTTTGACGCGGCACGTCCGCGAGGTGTACTTGTACATGGATTTGCCGCTCGGCTCGCCTCTGTATCCTCGTTACCCGCGCACGTAGGTCCGTGTACTCGCGCGTACACGTGCAGGTACGCGGAGAACGTGTTCCTCCGGAGTGCGTTTTCTCGCTTTTGCGGCCCAGACTTCCGCCCGATCTCGCTCGCTTCTCGAAACGCTTCGAGAGCTAAATAATGCGGCGCGGCTCTTTGGCGGAAAAAAATTTGCGTCCCGATTACGCCGAGTAATCAGCCTCGCGCTCTCCAAGACTGCATCCAAGCCCGATGCACTCGTTAACTGCATTTTCCCTCGATGCATCGACACGACTGTAATTTCAAACCGCTGTTTGCGAGGCCGCGGAAATACTCGAGCGTGATTTTTATCATCCAACAGGTGTAATTACTCCCGTTCCGCGGAATCATGCGTTTCTGACTCCAGCATCGCGTTTTCGCTATTTTTCTTGGTATATACCGTAAAGAAGAATTACTACGTATTTCACGAGACCGATAGAGTATTCCCCGTTTGAAGTGGTCGATTTAACGAGAAAGAAACGATCGCGAAAGAATCCAGGGGGATTTATTCATCGGCATTTATTTAGCCCGGCCGCCCTTTAAGCCGCGGCAAGAAGGTCCAATTACTCGGCGAGGCCATGTAGGCATTACGGTCATTACACCGCGTATTTATGGCTTACTTTATCAACCCGGTCGTCAGGCAAAACCAGCAGAACCAGTCCTAATGCATGGGACCTTCGCATTCATGCGGCATGCACCTCATAGAACCCACCATCGGGTCATATCTGCGTATATTTATGGTAGAACTTTGCGATAAGACTCGCGATAACGCCCTTCAAAAATATTCCGGCAAGAAATTAGTTCCTAATTTTTTTCCCCTCTTATTCGGATCGATAACGGCCGATATTTTTCCGGAAATTCGGGTCGACTTCCGGAATATCGAAAGGCATTCGGGGCACTTTGTTGAACCAACAGCGACGAGCCCCACCGAAATTGGGGAAGGCGCCTCCACTTCGCGGGGGGGGCGCGTCATGTACCGCTCGCGATAATGCAAAAGTTCGGAGAGTGTTATGTTGTATAACATTAGAGCAACATTAACCGCGAGGATAGGGGGTGGGACCGTCCCCGGGTTGGATTACAAATAGTGCACCAAGTATATCAGGAGCGGAGTAATTCCATCCTGTCGCCGTGTCTATAGTGATAAGAGCCACTTTCGGACGACTTTGCCTTGCAGATGGATACCCGACCGGCCGGTGTAGAAATCTCGCGGTCGAGTCGCGATTATGTCACGTGTCGGCGCAATAACGTCAATCGAGCCAGACGAAGCGATAAGACGCGATAAAACGTGGGAAAATATTTTTTTTTTGATAATTATAAATTACTTCAAAGTATTTTTATTTAAGGGTTCATGAATAATTTATCAGTAAATTCATCCCCGATGTCGTATGACGAGGCTCATCCAGAGAAAGAAAAATTCGACCACGGATCCCACCTTGAGGAGCGCTCTTAGGCTTGACACCTTTATTATCAGCCCATAAAGCCGAAGAGATACATCACGAGGACTCGGCCGGCTCGAGTCGCAGGAAGCGTCAGTCGGAAACGGCATTACCTTCGGATGAATTCACTTTCTGGACAAATTGGACCGGGTGGAAGCGCGCGTTAATTGAAATTACCCGATGGCAGCGTTCGACCACCTGTAGGGTGGATTTATTTAAGGGGGCCGGGGATCCGGGGCGAAGGAAAAAGTTTCAGTCTGCACTTAGGGGCGTGCTTAATTTCTAATTCCAGGTAATCGGTGCCTCGGAGAATCCAATTCATGCTTTCGGTTCAAAAAAAGAGTTCCTGAACATTTGTTACAGGGATCGTTTTCATTTTATTCCAAATCTTGGGATGGGGTGGGAAAAAGATCTCACCCGCTTCGGAGGAATTCCAGGGGTCAGGGAATGGATTTTTTCCCATTTTCCGTTTTTCCTCGAGCGAATAAGCAAGTTTTAAGGGCTCAGCGTTGCTCGCTTGACCTCCGACCCTTTTCGCCCCGTCGTTCCCCCAGGTCTCCGACGACCATAAAATCCCCGGGTGTATACTCGAACACATCGAGTGCGCGATGGTGCCGTCGCCGAGAAGGGAGGTGGATGGAAGTTATTGCGGCGAAATAGGGTGAGGGGGTAGCAAGGGGTACGTAATCCGGAAAGCTCATCGTATAATTTCCCTTAAGACCGAGGCCCTCTCCCTCCCTCTCTTCCGCGTCTGCAGCGCGCTATCTTGCTCCTTCTCTCCGGAGTTCCGCCACCGGCAGACTTTTTTAACCCCAGACTACCCCTGACCCGCGACCGCGACCCCCTCCGCCGCACAAGGGGTGGATTTTAATTATGACGTCATCCCTGGAAGGTTCGCGTCGACGAGATTCGCGCCGACTCGATTTTGTCCCCGATTTTCCGCAAAATTTCATGACGACCGCTAACTCATCCCTATTGATTCGGGCAGGCAATCATGAAACTTCCGCGGTTTCGGTGATTTTACCCCGCAATGATTTTCCGCGGGCCTTCCGCGATAAGGAAATATCACCCCGTTAATTATCACGTGTCCGGTGGGCCGGGAAACCCCTCCGAATTATTTTTTCCCCCGATCGTCCCGGGCGTTTCCCACGCAACGACCGGCGCCGCGACGCCACATAACGACCGCAGTTAGCAGTCCCTTTATTCTCGCCCGGGCAGCCGTTGTGTCGCAGTTAGGCATTTTTTGGATTTTCCCCATTTTTTTTTTTCTACCTTTACGGACGCTCTTTTCCCCCGTTCGCGCTCAAAAAGGCCGCTTTGGGCTTAATGGGGAGGTCCAAAAACCGCGCAGGGCCGCGTCGCGTGATTTACCCGCGAGACGTCTCTCCGCTATTTCCGAGTACTTTTTCTTTTATCGAAATCCACTCCGCGGAATACCCATGTCTACCCTGTAATTCCTCGGCGCGACAGGAAACTTTATGAATTTGCAAAAGGGCCGGCTTGGCACATTTTTCCTGATTTTTTTTTGTTCACTCTGTCTCTCTTTTTTTTTACCGGGCTAATCGCGGCGCGTTACGCGTGCTGGCAGGCGCGGAAAAAAAACAAAATGCAAATTCCGCCGATCGATTTTCCCGCCCCGGGCTGCGGGGGGTGTAAATATCGAGGATACAAGGGAATGGCGCAACGATGAGTCGAATCGAATCAATTGTCCGAATTTGACGTCCGGAAGAAAATCTTGCCTCGGTTTCCGCGCGAATATTCGCGGAGAGAGAGATCGCCGCCCTCGAATCGAACCGACGGGATAATCCACGTGGAAAAAGGGCAATAAGTCGTCCCCACCCCCCGCGAATCCTCGTTACTCCCGCGGGCATTTATTTCGTCTCCTGTGGCCGAGTAATCAGCCGATTCCGGGTCTCCTTTTTCCCGACGTTTCATCGGGACCGGGGGAGGGGTCTCGGAGGAAAAATCGGGGATTTTCTCGGAGACCCTCCCGGTTTCCCTCATTTCCCTCGGGCTCCGATCCGAGGGATCGACGCGTCGACAGCCCGGTGTCAATGGAGATCAGAGATTAGCGGATAACGAGAGGGACCTCGGATTTTTTTCGCCCATTTTCTCCCCAATTGCTTCCTCCTGGCTTTGACCGCCGAAACGTCCAAGGGCTCCTGTCGGCTTTGATGTTTCACGGGATCGATCGGTTTCCCATCGGCAAATCACGTTACCCCACCCCCGACCCCTCGCCCTCTCTTACAGGGACGTAAAGAAGCGGGAAGGGAACTCCGGAGAGGGTGGCCGCGACTCGCAGGGCTCACTTTCGGCATTTTTTCTCAACCTTGAATTTCGTAGACTCGTGGTTTTTAAAAATTGTGGAAGGTACGGGGTTGTCTTAAGTACACCTGGGAATTTTTGGGACTCGGTTTCGCCGACGGTGCCTCTGGTGGGAAATATTTTTCGGATCTCGCGCCGCCCGCTTCGCCGATATGAATCTTGTAGCAGTCTCACTCCCGGGCGGTGCATTCGCAATTCCTTGGGCGTCTTCTGGAAAGACGGTAAAATGACAGCTCCTCGAGTGCTCGCCACTTCGTATTCAAAATTCCCCAGCCGGTCCATCGGTTCTTCTCAGGGCTGGCGGCGTTTCTGGAAGAAATCCCCGGGACTCCACTTTGTCCGGAGTACTTTCGGTTTTCACCTCCTCGAAACATTCGGGCCACGGCTTCAAAAATGTCCGGAGACCGGAGAAATTTTCCGGGGATTTGTAAGGATGCCTGAGTTGCCCCAAGATTTCTCTCGCCCCCTAGTCGCTCGATATTCCCCCTTATATCATCCCCTGGTCACTCGAAATTCCGCCTGCGGGCGGAATTACGCCCGCCAGCGATCATCGAGAGATTGCATTCTGAGCGTAATCGCCGGTCAAGACTCGGCGCTGCAGGCGTGCATAGATGCATTTTGAGAGGTGCACTTCGTCGCGTCTTCTGGCAGCCTCCCTTCCGCTTAACGACGCACCTTTCATCCATGGCGATCCTGTCGGGATGCCTTTAATATCCGGCGACGCGTCGGGGTGCAATCCACCCCCTTGCTCTCGAGGGGGGAGCACGCGCCTCGGGAGTACTCGTGTTTCATCGTTATGTAACTTTAACTTGGATTAATTTCTTCCTTTTAAAACTAGCGGGCGGCCTCATGAATTCCACGGGCCATTAGGTGCACCCACTTCGCGCCCGCCCAGGGCGGACTTGTTCGCCCACCCGGGCAACATATCTTAATATTTCTGCCGGAGTTACGTGCCCGAGGTATGTTCCGAGGGTTGATCAGTCAAAATTTCAAATTCCACCCACGGTAGGGAACGGTATCAATTTCCCGCAAATCTCACGGGCACATTCCCGGCATTCTCGAATTTATCCGGAAAAAGTGCGATGCGTCCACCAATTGCCATTTCCTAAATTGAGAATCACTTCCGAATGTTTTTCTTTTTTCGTCAGCCAAGGAGAAAAAGCTCGTAGAGTGGGAATAAAAAAATGGTCCCAAGGCATTTCGGCGGTTTCGACGAATCGGTTGCAATTATTTGGAGCGGATGGACCGAGTTCTCGAGTCAGGGGTTGCGACACTTTTCCGGCCAGGGCGCTTTTCCGCCCGCTATCGTCGACTCGTTCGACACCAGGAGTTACCGCTCCTTTATTTACGAGAGATTTGAAACGTCTACAAAAGGCTCGTTTTACGGTTCTCTGGGTCAAGTATACTTTGCGGCCCCGAGTCTACGAGCGTCCCGGATTGGACGGAACGTCGGGCCATTTCGGGGGATAACCGTGCAAGTAATAGTCCGTAAATTCGGGCAAATTAGTATTTACGTTCGCCCGGGCGGGAAACATATCGCGGGGGAGGTGGAAGGTACGCGGCTCCTCGTAATTCCGTTTATACGGACGTACGTCACTTTCCTCGTTCCGTGGCCGGAGGAAACGCTTCCGGGGGCTTTTCCGCGGTTCAAGGTTATCGCGGGAAGGGGTAACAATTCATGATGATAATTTCTCCTTAGCGCGTAAATCCCGCCCCCGTTTAACGAGCCGCTTTCGGGAACGGATGACTCGACGCGATAACGAAGAGCCTCGTTACCCTAAAATCGGAGATCGGTTATTAATAACCTCCCGCCTTGTAAAAATCACCGCTTTTTCCCGTCTCAAGGGTGCAGGAGTTTTCTTTATAATTCCCAGTTCTCTAGAAATTCTTCAAAAATTAGGTTTCCCCAATTTTCCATCTCGTGGGGGCGCAAGAATTCGCCCGCCATTGAGGGATGTTTTTCCGCCCAGCTATTAAAAGCCCCTCTTTTTGCGAGGGGATTCGCGGGATAACGAAGAGCCTCGTTAAGGGAGGCGTCGAAGATCGGTTATCGGGGTGTATCGGACTCTTTCGCGGTAACACCCCCCGATAGGGGTGAATCCGCGGCTCTCGGGATTTTTCCCCGAAATAATTCCGCCACTCCTTGACGCCGGATTTCCGGCCGGGCGGGCGTCCCTTAACGAGGGGCGCGTGTGGAGTTCTTTTTCCCCCTTTTTTCCAGGAGACACGCCGCATGACGGAGAGCCTCGTTAAGGGTTGAATCGCAGATCGGTTATCGGAATATCGAGGCTTGCTCCCGAGACCCGGACTTAGGTGCTCGGCCACCCCCTCGGCGTCGTTGCCGACGATAAATTACGCTCCCCCGTGTAATTCGGAGCCTGAGATCTCGAATTTCGCGCTCGGCGTTGGTATCGCGCGAAAACCCCGGATAACGCCTCGAGGAGTTTGGAGGAGAGGGGTAACTCTCCATAATCCGCGAGAAATTGGAATCCGATTGTATCGCGATTACTTAACCAAGCTGGCCTGGCCATTTCGAGAGCCCCTGTCCAGGTTCCCATCCAGGATTAACGGGGAAAAACGAGGGATGATTATTTTGGAGGAGTTCCCAGGAGATATCGACGATACCAAATGCTACCTAAAGGATAAAAATGGGACGGGAAAATAATGGCGGCTATGAGACAATTGTCAATGCAGAAATGCAAGGTCCTGCCGCAGGGCGGAATTCTTAGGTAATCCCTTCTTCCCCGTTAATCCTCCCCGGTGGAACCGCGGCGTCGTTACCATAATTCTGACAAATTTACGACGGGGAGCCGCAAGAAATACGCAAACACGAACCGCGATATAAACAGGGAATCGGATTTCCTTTTTTCCCCGCTCGGCAGAGGGCAAACAGCGAGGGGGCAAAAAGTGCGGCAAGAATTCATTAGAATTCCCCCAACGATCCCGCGTTACTTTTACATCTGCGGAGTGATTCAGCCTTAACGGTTCGCCGAGCCAGGCAGGGGTGACTTACCCCCACGGGGGAGGGAGGCGAGGGGTCCGGGAAATTAGAAACGAAAAACAGGAGAAAAGCGGGATGAAAAGGCGCCGGCTCCTTTGAACTCCGACGATGTTAAGTCGCTCCGAACGGGATTATCCGCGAATTCGTTGCGCCGTTGCAACGGCGCTCCCCTCCCCTCCTCGATCTTAAATTGACTCCGCGAGTTGGTGCGATAAAAAAGAAACTCTCCACAGACGGAGAGAGACGAATCTTCCCCGCCTTAACGATTAAAATTTTTAACGAGCGAATACACGGCCACCGTTGGACGGAGAAAATCGAGTACGTCGAAACTCAGCCCTGCTCGCAAGTTTCCGTTAATTTTCCGCCGCGTACTCAGGGAAGCCGTAGTTTAACCACGTCGGACGAGGTGCTCCGGGTAAGCGAAGAAAGAAACGGGGAAACGGCGAGTAGGTTCAGGGGCCAAAGGGTGAACCTTGGAAAAAGCGGTTAACCGGGGTTCGGGCCCTTTGAAGGGGGAGGCCGCGACTCGGACCGCGAGAGGGCAATCGGCGAAACGGTGGAACGACGTCGGGTCAGCCGAGGGGCGTCAGCTTGTATTTTAAGTTGAATCAATATTTACCCCGGCCGTACGTCCCCTTTTCCGGCGCGAGTTCCTCCGGCGGACTCGCGGTGCTTTTTCCAAGTTTTCGTTCGTGCGGGAGCGAGCGCCGGCTCGCCAATTAACGGCCGGAACTTCGAGGGGGAAACCGAGCCGGAGGGAAAGGCGTGCGTGCGCCATAACGAGGCGCCGCCCCCGAGGCCCCCCCGAGTATTAAGACAATATATCCTCGTCGGCGTGCCCAGGGATCGGGACCCGACTCCCTTCCCTTCTCCCCCGACGATTGATTTTTACGATTTATCGCCGTTAAACGGGCCCGGCGATCCCCGGCTCGCGGAGTACCTCGAACTCCGCGAGTTCCACTATTCGCCCCGCGCGGAGTGGATTGAAAATTCCACGAAATCTTGTTTTAAATAACGGCGCATAACGCCGGGGACCCGGGAGAGGACGCATCTATGTGTCATACGTGACATCCGGGGTCCGCGCGACGTCAAAGGAGATTGCGCCATGCAAATGACGGGACATCTACGTGTCGCATCCAGAGTGCTCCTCTTCGTCGATTCGCGTTGCTCCGATAATTCCGAACTCGAGGAACGCGCCAATGGGAACGGAACGGGGTAGTTTCGATATTTTTCCAATTTTTGCATTGTTTTCAACGTCGATACAGGGGAATCATCCGCACGGCTCGTATTTCGAACGTCACGGGGCGTTCCTATCTGTCGCACTTATCGCGGTGTACTGTAGGTACCCGTTACATGTACGTTATGGCAGGTACGTGCGCGCATTACCGGCCGGCAAAGTGGCTCGCTGCAGTTGCACTTACAGGGTGCGCATGCCATCATCGAAACTTGAATCGGCGTATCCAATTGTCCGGCCTGCAAATGGAATCCAGATCGCGGAATTCCGGCGCATTCCGCGTCATTTCGGCCCACGGATAACCCGATTGTTCTGAATTCGCTTCTAATTTGGACGGCCGTTTTGCGGTCGACCGCCCGCAAAACACCTTTGCGACCGCCGGGTGAATTATCTAATGCAGCCATCGATTGGCCGACCTCGTTAAAAAGTTAATTACGCCGCGGACGTTTCGAAAATCCTATGCGCGATTTTTATTTCCCCCGGCCCTTTTATTTTTCTTCCTCCCCAGTGGGTGGAAAACCGCATATCGCGTTTCTTTTGCTTCCGTTGTATTTTTCCTCCCGAAAATTCGCAGTCTTAACGCGAAGCATTAGCAGTCCGTACATGTCCGATACATGGCACGTAGGTACACGGCTCCGGGACGAGAGACACGACGGAACCAAACTTTGGCCGCGAGTCAACTCATCCAAACGCGAAACCGCGAAACATGTGTGAGGGAAATTTAGGTGGTTCCTCCAGATGCCTCGAGAGAACCCTTTGCCAAAGGAATCTCGTCCTCGAAAAACTGCACTTTCTGGCAAGAAGAGGAAGCGCACCTCCGAAATCGATTCCCCCCCGCAAAGACCCCGGCCACGTTTATCGGAGAGTATCGGAACCTTGCCCCGATTTCCTCCACAAAAAAAAAAAAATTGGTCCATAAATAGAAAGCAAATTTCCCAGAATTTTTCGGAACCTCGAAAACGTTATTTCTGAGCCTCACGCGTTTTAATGGAAGAGTAAATAAAAAAAATACCGTTTCATGGAGAGGAATTACAAAATATTCGGTAAAAAAAAATCCCTTGTCCGGGAGAACGCAGCAACCCGTACAAATCCATTTTATCCGTCGCGGAAACACCGGGGAATACTCCCAGGAAAACCAAACGGTTTTTCTGGGAAAGTTTCTGAAAGAGTCCCGAGTCAACTTCTCCGACCTGCCTTGAGCAAAACCACTTCTAAGGAGTGATCACCAGGGTGTGAGGGAGTAAGTCGAAAGGGGGGGTTAAAATGGCGCATTTTAACGGAGAAACGGATTTTTCCAATTCCGAGCTCGGTTTTTTGGGCGAAGCGAATTTCCATAGTTTTTGTTTTTTTTTTCGTGAAAAAGGTGGAGGAGGAGGTGGACGTGCGTGTTTTCAACCCCATCGGAGTGGCCTCGGGGTTAAAGTTTCGTATAAACGCGGCGGTGGTGTCGCGTGGGAGCCGGCGTCGCCGACGGCGGTGCCAAGCTCGCGTGGAGATCGTTTAACGGGAGAAACGATAAGAAAGGGGGCCGTTGCGTGCCGCGAGGGGAAGACGGCGGGTGTCGGCTAACCTTGAGCACGGCACGGAACGGCCGGTCTCGAAACGCGGACCGCCCGGGCGGCCATTTTGGTCCCGGCGGACCCCATTAAGGGGGCCTTCGAGTTCCCCCAAAAAAAGGACCCCAGGAATGCGTTGGCTCGATTAAACGGGTCCGTCTACGACTGCGGTCGGGCTAGAAATGATAAAAATCCCGAGAGGCGACCGCAGCCGCCGGATTTAACCGTGAAACGGAAATTGGGGTGATTTCTCTCGAGAAAAAGGTGTGGACGAAAAATATTACTAGCGACGGAAGGAGGAAAAAAAATGGGTCGAACAATTTTCGGGAATTTCTGGGAGGGAACCCCGGAGAAGGAACGACCGGTGCATCGCGAGGAGCTGCACCTGCACCTGCTGCAACGGCGGCAGGCCGGTGTCAGAATGCGGTATTTCGAGTTTCGCCGGACGACCACGAGCTCGGGTTGTCGTGAAAGCCTTCATTTCGGATGCGGCCGATGCATAAGTTTTCACCTGGCTCTAATTGAGCGCATCCCGAGGCCCGTTTCGCTCCCCTGGAAGGCCGTATCCCGGTCCCCGCGTAATTAGAGGATGGCCCCGCGAGTGGAGGCGCGACCCGTTCTCCGCAGGCCCGAAAGCGTCTCGGCCCGATGGTCTCCAATTTGTTCCGCCCAAATAAGGGGCCTTCCTGGTTCTTGGGCAAGAAACATAGACATACACGGTCGGAAGGTTCCGGCACTCCTTTCGTTCCTACGGACAATAGTCCGGCGCTCTCTTAAAATTAAACCTTCCAGGAAAGAAAATTAGTTTTTCCGAACCACGGATAACGATTTTCGCCTTGATTTCCGCGGAACCGCCCAGCCTCTTCCCTTCCGCGGAAGAAAGGAAATTCCCCCTCTCGAATCACCACGCACCGCGGATTCCCATCCGCGAATCTCGACGCGGAAACGAACGAGACGCGCCGGCGAACTCGACGATCGTTAGGCCGGAGTTTTCGAAGAATGCGAAGGAACGGATTTTAATCCACGCTCGTAATTGGAGAACGCGCGAGGGATGAATGCGGCGCGATCCTGCAAGCCCCCGCAAGGAAATTCGCTGCAAAAGGTCTCCCCGAAAAAAAAAAAAAAAATATATTAAAATAAAAATGGAAAAGGAATTAATCGGTAGAAAAAAATCTCCAGTTCGGAGAACGAGAGCATGGGTACCGGGGTAACTCCTGCGTAACCTCCCGCGGTAATTTCCTTCCCTTAAAATATGGAAACCGCGAGACGCGTCGCCGAAAGTTCCATTGAAAACGAGCGAGCCGAAGACAAGGAGATTGGAGGGGCGAGGATAAATACGAGGACCCTCCATCAGGTCGGCAAAAAAGGGCCCTTTGTGCTCGCCCGATGAAAATTCCCCGGAAAGGAAGCCCCGGGCTGTTGCGCCTACCGCCGGTCGCAAAGGCGTAGTCTCTGGTCACACGCCGGGTCCGTTTATCCTTTCTCATCTGTATTTGCGCGTAAATATCGCCTCCATTACCCTCCAGCCCCTTCTCGAGGCGCGTTTATCCGGCCCGACATGCGAGCCGCGACGCCGCGTATCGCCGCGCCGATAACGCTATCAGGCTACGTGGAAACGGGGCTCGAAGCGAAATTCTACCCCCGGTGCCGATAGGGTAGACGATGTCACGAGTGATACGTTCATAAACATTTGGCCCCCGGTTAAATCTCCGAGAGGTTGACGACGTTCCTCTGGGGGACTTGTGAGAACGATGAATTTTTCTTTTTTAAACGCACGGTTTTTTTAATAAATATTTTTCACCATCATTTTCAAATTTTATCGATCAATTTCGATTACGAGGGCTTCCAGGAGAGGTTGGAACGGTTTAAGAGAGACTTCGAACGGGACGGGAGGTGACGTCTTGCATTTGGAAATATTAAACGACGATCTCTCGACGTTCGTCGAGACTCTCGAGTGACTCACGATTGACTCGGATTCCCGCGAGGCACGACTCGTTTCTCACGTTTTAAAATTGACATGACCCTGCGTATGTAATGTCTGCGCAAACACGGCTCGACGTGCTCTCCAGGGACTCGAGATTCCGAGGGGCCCTCTCGAAAGTCGATTCCGAGTAGACGGACTCCGTCTTTCCCGTTTTTTCCCCTGAAAATCGGAAAAACTCGCGCCTACCATGGCGGGAAAAAGTCTAGGCGTGAAATCGGAGAACCGAGACGTAAAGTAAAAATGCACGGGATCCGTGTTATCGGAGGAGTCTCGGGAGTCGATCCTTTTAACGCGTCCTGTAAACGGCCCCGTGTAATCCCGCCGAGTTTCCCGAATTTCGGCAACTCGGGGAGGGTCCCGAAAATTTCGAAATCCGCACCCCGCCGGAATTCCAAACTTCGTCCGCTCTCCCGGCGGAACCTTCCCCGCCGTTTTGGGAGAACGTGACGGCCGGGAATTACGGCGTTTTCCTTCTTACCCCCGGTACCCTCCATGTGGGAAACACGATTGCGCGGAAAGGGGATGAAACCGGGGGTGCAGGGACCTGGAAGGCAAAATCCCATCGGGAGAGTCGATCCGCCTCGGGACGGGGGTTGATTCCGCCCTGTCGGAATGATTAATCATCTTCGATGTTTCACCCTTAAACGGGACCCGTTGATTTTCCAGGAGAGAGGAAACGACACACGTGGATAAAGATAAAAGTATCGATGTGTTCGGATTAAGAGCACGATGTAAAAAAGAGCAGCTGCCGGGTGGGAAATGTAAACGGTGAATAAAATGTTTATTTAACAATTAATCTTGATAGCTTGATAAAACGCGAGGAAAGTTTAACGAACGCCCGTGATCGAGAAGAAGACATTGACAAGTCGCGAGCGCACGTTAAGTTCAATGTCAATCGATACGAAATCGCGCGCTGTTCTTATCGACAAAAAGAAATATCGGGGAATTCCCCCCACGAAATTCCGATTTTTCTACAATTCCAGCGTTACTTTTTTTTCTCTCGAATTTCCTGCATTTTTCGGAAGTGAACGAGAAAAATTGGGAAATCCTATTGCAGACAGGAGGCGTCTATCGGGAGCCGAGCCCGCGTGGACGCGAGTATTTGGGATGATTAAAAAAAAAAAAAAAAAGCAATCGGGGTCCCTGGGATTTTCCGGAAAAAAGCGGCAGTCGCTGATCATCGTTTCACTTCCATAAACAACGAAACGCCGCCCGAAAAATCCGGCGCACTCGACAGAAGAGCCGAAAGGAGCTCTGATAATTGTTCGAGTAGTCCCTTGTTTTGACGTTTCGTCGATCTCGTCGGATTTGCCCCCGTTTACCCCTTTCGCCATTTACCCCAGCAATTGTTTCGCGCTATGCACGGAAACTCAGTCCCGATACCGGGCAAATCCTGATTTTCGCATTTGTCTGAAAAAATTTGGCCCAAAAAATCGTTCCGAGCACGATCGAGTAATGAATTTCCCCCGTAAATGAAAAACGTTGACGGGGAACAATTAAAAAGATTAATAGGGCTCATCATCCCTTTCCATATCTGCCGTTTCAGGAGGAGGAAGGCTATGCAAAGAGAAGCACGCAGAGTCGAGCAATTTGGGAGGCTCGGAGGGCGAAATCCCTTTAGGTGAGTCAACCTAGATTGAACCCGGGACTAATTACTCTACGTGAAAGTAATTAATCATTTTGGGGAACTTAACCCTTAATTGAAAACCTATCGATCTGGGCGGATAAAGGTCAGGCCGTAATCCAAAGCGAAGGCGCTCTGCGATAAGCTCGTGGGAAAAAAGAAGCGTAACGAAACATTCAAACAAATCCCCCCTGTAATCGGTAACTAAAATTCCCAACAAAAAAAATTAATTTCAAGTATCACGAGCTGTACCTCTCTAGGAGGCATTTCCCCGGAATTATTTCGAGTACACGACGTAGGTCATGGTCGGGTAATCGCGCGCAATTACCGGCGACGCCCGGGGACGTCGTCGGAGGTGGATCGGGGGTGAATCGAGGGCGAATCGGGGACGTCGTCGCCGAGGGACGCGCGTCCTGACGAGGCCCGAGTCCTCTAGGAATCGCAATCGAGGATTACATTAGCGACCGGCTGAAATGACAAGATATGCAGATGGGACCGGACCGCTCGATTCGGGGGCAAATTCGCCCCCGATGGTCCCGCCGGTTAATAATAATATTTACCACCAGAGGAGGAGATTACAAAAGGAAAATTCCCGGAGGAATAAACGACGTCGTCGTGGCGATTCGAGGGTGCCATTTGGGTCGGATAACGAGGATCGCTGGATTGATCCCCGACGTTGGGGGTGCGCCGGAAATCCACCCCTCGTGAAAGCGACCTTGATCCTGCCCGGCAATAATGGTATTTCTCGTGAAAGCGAGAGGGGAAAATTGGGGAAAAAATTCATGGAGGAGCAGACGACGTGGACGAGTCGTCGGGTCATTTCGGCGATTCGAGGGTGCCATTTGCATAGGACCTGGGACAAAGAGTCCGACGTTAGGGCCCGTCGGAGGGACGATGAAAGTCGGGCACGACTAAAGGGGCTCGTTGTTGCATCCGACGTGTATCGCCTCGAATTACCCGCGGTCGGGCCGAGGGCCGTCAGGTTTATCGTCGCCGGGAAGTTTCACGACTCCGCGGTGACCGTGCGATGTATACGTAGGTCGTACATACCCCTGGTACATATATACTGTTATATACCGCGCGATATTCCACGATGTGTATAATATCCCGCGACGTGCGCGACCAGCTAGAGTGCGGTACAGTGGGCCCCATTAATCCCCGAGTTCCACGCTGCGGTTCCACCCTGGAAGGCGGAAAACGCAAAGGGACTGGCGATGCGTGCGCGTTGCCCCGACGCACGGCTTAACGTGGCCCGCGACACGCCGCGTGTTAATCCCTCGACCGTAATTTCGAAAACCACCGGAAAGACCCCCGTAGAATAATTAAATTTCAAGAAGATTAAATCATGGCGCCTAAAATGCCCCTCGATTTTTATCCCCAAGAGCGAGCCGTCAGACTTCGTGTCGCGAGATATGTACGAAGAAAAAGGTTTAAAAAAAAAATAGATATAAAAAATACAGGGGGGCCCCACGTCGACGGGTCATCTTATCAGTCCCTGCCTATCTCCACGGGGCGAGACTCGGAGTGAGTTACCGGTCGGACACGCCAAGTCTGCACGCACCTCCTCGACCCCCCGTAATTCATCAGAGACGACGTTATATCTGGTAAGGTTATATCCTGGGTAAAAAGCGTGGACAGGACGAGGGAAGCCGCAAGGGGAGAAAAGCGAGTCACGGCCACGAAGCGGATCCATGGGGCTGCGTCACCCCCTGCGTGCACAGCCGCCCCGTAAGGGCGCGGTCGCCATTAATCAAACCCCTGCCCGATGTCATTGGCTGTCGGCCGAAATCGGAACAATCGGGCACCGATCGTTAGACGTATATATATGCGGAGGAGGATATGTACCACGTCACGAGCAGAGAGGGCCGATGCACCGGGTTATCAGGGCGCTTGTTCGAATTGTTTGCGAGATTTAAGAGCCCCCACGAAGGGGACCTTAATTCGCCCTGGTTTTTCGGGGCTTTTCGGATTTTTAATGGATAGCTGAAATCCGGGAAAAATGCCCAAAGCCGATCGGCGGCAAGCAGGGGGAAAGGTGAAAAGAGGGTTTTGATTCGGAGTGGTTTTTTTATGGTGACTTCTGGAGTTCAACTTTTCGGTGAAGTAGGAAATTTCAGGGGAGAAATATCTGGAAATATTTCTGCTCGGTGAATTTAGGGTCAGGGGGAAAGGCAACCAGAAGAGGGGATTTTTGGATGGGGTTTGAAAAGCGTTTTTCAAAACTTTGGGATTTTGGAAAAATTTCCGGGGGCCATGTCCGGACAAATCGCGGCGATCGAACGTCCCGCGCGGGCGCCGTTAATCAAAATCCACCCCCGCTGTCATTGGGTATCGGTCCAAAATCGGGACCGATCCCTTCCCCAATCCCCCCCGTCTCGTATTAAATGTAGATACATCACGTCACAAGCAGGACCGACCGATGGACCGGATTATCGGCGCAGCGAGGGATCTATAGTTATCAGCGCAAATGCAGTCGTCGATAACCGCGACGCGGCACCGGAAGGTTCTTCCAGCGCGAAAGGACTAATCGGCCCGGAGATCCGCAAACTGGAGAACGGAATAAGTTCCTTGCCGCAAATCGGATTTCTTTCCGCCGCAACTGGGTCGAAACGAAAATACGCGAAATACCGTGGATCCAAATCGAAGGATAAAGAACTGTTAGAAATTGATAAAGGATTAACAAAGGATAAGAAGCGCTTCGGCGCCCAGGAAAGACCGAGTGTCGAAAGAAGGCATCGGAGAGTGAAAGGACATCCCCTTCTACGGAAGATTAGTCCTGGGAGGATATCCTTCGGCTTCGAGGACGCGTCTCCCTCTTCCCTCCCCTCGTCGGCCCGAAAAAAAGGCGAAATTACCCGAATCAATTACTCGCGCGGCGCGGTAAAAAGGAGATTAACGTCGGTCCTGGGAATCGGGTGAAGGATGGGTCGCAATTATTCCCAGGAGTCCTAAAGAGGTTTCGGGATCGAATCTCGATCGCCGCGTCGGAAGGGCCATTTTGCCTGGAACGGGAGGAAAATTCGCGGGAAATAAAGGAAGAGGGGTTGCTCCCGGGAGTGCCTGGGAAGGTTCTTTTCGAATCTCGAGGAGGACGATTCCATTTCTCCATTTTTCCTGCCGTCTCGCGTCTAAACGCCGAGATTAATCGGATCGGTCGGCGAGGCAGAAGTCGCGAGGACCTCGTCGTCCTGTCTCGCGCTGTCGGCTCCTGTGCTCCTTTTTCATTTTCTTTTCCTCCTGGACGCGTCTACCCGGAACCGGTCGCGACGTCCTCGGAGGACGGCGATGCTGGCAGGTCCAGGAACCCAAGAAAACCGACCCATCGAATGGTACGGTATGGAATGCGCATCGTGGTGAATAATAAACCGTACATAAAAAAAGTGAAATAATGAATAACAAATGATTAAATACTCAAATCAGACTCGAGTAACTACGTTGAACCAATAAACCTACAAGGTAGTCACGGTTGATAAATTCCAGTTTTGATTTCACCCGATAGCGCGTGAAATTCACCCCCTCGCGTAGCCACCCCCAATCCGGAGGTAAGTCCCCCGCTTTGGTATGCACCCTAGCGTGCACCCTCGCAAGTGCAGTTTCGCGGAAGCGCATCGCGGCTCCTTTCCCCGACAGAAGTCGCGGCGCCATCTTCGTAATTAAAACATCGCTTCGGGTTCACCCTCGGCTCGGCTTTAAGGGAGGCAAAAGGTTTATCGCCGGCTAAGGAGGCGGCCGCTTAACGAACCTTATTGGCCGCCTAACGCGCCGAATGGAATTACAACGTCGTAATTGGCATCGTAATTAGGTAATTGAGTGCTCGCCAGGGCTAGAGCCGGGGGTGGTTGAGCAAGCAAGGGTGGAGGCGTCTCCAGGGGGAAAATCGTCCCACGTCCGGGCCTTAATCGCGAGAACCATTCTCGAGGTTTTCCAAGAATATCCACCCTTTCCAGAAAAAAAATGTATCTCACGAGATAACTTCTCCCGGCGCAAAAAAAAAAAAGTGAAAAAACCGAAAAGACGAGCTCGCGTTATCACGCCCTCGACCTCTCCTTAATGGCGAGATCCATCCCCGGGATCCTCGACTAAGACTTTCCGAGAAATCCATTCGCTCCGAAAAAAGGGAAACTCACCCGATAAGTCGTGCTCGCGCTATCAGGACGCTGCGGGTGGCACCGGCGAAGGCAGCAGCTCTGCAAGAAAACCAAATTTAAATAAATATATACATATTCATATTATTCGATGACGTTGGTTTATCCTCGAGAGGACGAGGGATATCTCGAAAAAAGAGATATAATAGTTTCAAGCATATATGACGAATTTTGGAGGCGCCATTTTTACGGGGAGTCATCGGGGGGATAAATTCTTGAAATTCGAGTGCATCAAAAGAGGATCTTTCGCGTTTTCTTCGGGACATGGGCTCGGCTCGTTGAGGATTCTCCCGAGGAGCGTCCCGGAGGAAGGGAGACGTCCCGGTAAAAAGTGGGAAAGGTGGGAAACTCGGGGAGGGGGTCCCGGGGGGCGCGCAGTAAATCCTCCCTCTATACAGCCTCTGGGCCACGCTCGGCAAGAATAACAGTAAAAACCGAGAACGTAGATACTACTTTGGGCGGTACGTGTCCACGGCAGACGCCATAAAGGTTATGGCATCGCCGCGATCCGATAGTTCCTTCATTTTGTTCCCCCCGCGCCTTCCTTACGTCGGGCGCAATTCCAGTTACGAGGCCACATGCGCGCACTCGCCGCAGCAAGTGCACCGGTGCACCGCTGCACCGCTGCACTCGGCCGCGAGGGCACCCCTGCACATGCTCGCCGCCGCACACGAACCGGCCGCGCATTATGCGGAAGACGCATTGCCATGCGTGTCGAGAATGTGGCCGGAGCAATAAAATAGTTTCGGGCCCCACCTGAACAGGAGAGAGAGAGAGATAGAACGAACGCGGACATGAGCCCGAAAACGAAGAGCGACGTCGAAGAAACCCCGTGCAACTTTGTTTCCAGATTTTTCCCAACCGCTGATAAGCCCTGGAAATGACTTCCTATTTATCGAGCACGAGTCGTCTCGTTACGAGACCCTCGCGGAATAAATTCCGCCATTGCGGCCGATTCTAATAGCTTCCCCGAACCGAGCGGTAAATTCCCCGGTAATTTACGAGCCTTTCGTTAACCGGCCGACGCGACCAGCAATTACGATCGCATCTTATCTCCGTGGTGCATTTATGACGGCCGGTGCGCGGTAAAATCCCGGCCGTCGACGTCGAGGATTTGCACCTTGAGTCCCTTATCTTCGTCGAGTTTGGAAGCGGAATAGAGGATTTTAATTACGGGCGCTCTGCGGCGAGGCGCATCGCCGGGAGTGCATTTGTCGGCGCGAGTGCATCGGGGTGCTTCCACGGGATGCACCGGAGAGGCGACGTCGGGGGTCTTAAACCCTGGTAAATCTTCTCGCGGGCGGAGAAGAAGGTCCGGTACATGTACTCGGGGCCTCGGTACATAGAGCCGGAGTGCATCGGTGCATCGGGGCAACGGCGGCCGTGTTGGGGCAGGTCGCGGCATCGATTTTTCGTTTAGTAGCTAGATATATCCGGCCTGTGAGGGATCACTCGGTCGTTCTTCTCGGTATCGGCTTTGCCATCTAGTTTGACTTTGAGAGATATTTACCGCGGCTGAAACCACGGGACCGACGCGGCATTAAACGCTTACCCGGGGGTGGGTGGGAGGCGATCGATGTTACCCCCGTTATGTGCACCCCCTTTTTCCCGCGACTTTCCCCCGATCGCCGCCGATTCGATATTTCCTCGGGCCCGAGATTTCATAACTCCTCGGGCGAAATCCATGAAAAATCCACTTTCGGAAGGAACTCGGATACATTACTTCTCTATTTATTTCCGCCCTTATTACCCTCCCGGAGTAAAAATTCTCCCCCTCGCTGAACTCCCCGGGAAGATGCTCGGATGCTCTCCTTTTTCTTTTACGGAAACTTATGTCGCGCGCAATTATCGGGAATTATTTTGGGGCTTAACGCCGAATTTCCGGTAAGCGGTTCCCGAGTGCCGCGAGCAATTTCCGGTTTGTTGGCGAAGCTCGTCGCCGAGATCCGCAACTTTTTGGCTCCGTCTCGGAATTTCTCGCCTCTTCGTTAACGACCTGATCCCCCAGGGGTTCGGCTCGTCACGAGACCTGCTCCCTGTCGAAGAGGCCTTAACGAAATCGAGATTCCGCCGCGCGGGATCCGTTAAGGCCGCCTTAACGAAGTCGGAGTCGATAAACGGACGTTAAATCTGGCAGGGACTCCCCGTTAAGCCGCTCCCGCGGTCGCGTTTTATGTATTTGACTTGGTTAGCGTAAGAATCTGCCGTCGTAAATGTCGGTTTAGAAGAACACCCCCGTTACGGGGGATCTCTTATAGAGCGCACGCCTCGAACCGTTATGGTCTCATAAAGCAAGTAACGACGCGGAATCCGGCCACCCCGTGTGTACACAATAGACGGATACAGGCGTTGGATCCGTTAAAAGTAACACCCCCTTGCAAGGTTAAAATCTTCAAACCCGTCACTCCCTTGACATCGTCCTCGGATAAGGGAGAGATAAGGGAGAGACTGATTACAGCGATTTTATGTCCGTATAATGGCAATCGTTAGGGTCGAAAAGTTAAATCGAGTCGGTTGATAAAAATATTTTAGCGATCGGCAGGAGGGTCCTCTGTAAGTTTTTGAAATTTCGAGCCCTGGTCCAGAAACCGAGCCCGGCCGGCGAGCGGAAATCGGTTTTCCGCCGATTGGCCAAACAATGCGTCGTGTTTTATTCAACGTGTTATTCCCCTCGACAACGGTGACACTCAAATTGACCGTGAAGAAGCGCCGATTTGACTGCGCCACCCAAAGCCGCGCCCGGCAGAGCAGTACCCGAACCCTTTGAGCCCCGTAAAGAGAGCCGAATTCGCCCCCCGCGAGCCGGGACAGAACACACCGTGAACACGGTCCACCGATTCGTCACAAATGCGTTTACGCGCCTCGGCAAATCGGACAATAGGTGCTCGCACTCCGCGGGGCATCGCGGGTGGCCGCGCCCATTAAGAGGATATGAAAGGCGCTAAGAAATTTAATCGACGTCGATGAAGTCAAATTCATCTATACCCTTTTTGGGGGTAATGCCGTTTTGAATACTCAAGTGGGAACATAAGCTGGCGCGTCCCAGAACCGACATTTATATTCGAGCTCCTCGTCGGCTCCGGGATATCTCGCGGAATTCAGGGAACACCCGCGGCACGGAACCTCCCCGGGGGCGTTGGGACCGAGGTGATAATTATTTTTTCAAAAACCCCTCATTACGAGTTTTCGACTCGTCCGAGGGAGAAATCCCATTCGTTAATCTCGAACTCGCGGCCCATTCTTTCCGGGCTTGCTCCGAGCGGAGCCGTTTCGGTAGTCTCCCTCGTCGGAGGAAAAGTGAAGAAAAGAAATTAAAAATATAAATTCAATAGAAAAAATGGATTCCTTCAAAGGTGAGTATCCGTCTCGCGGGAAGTAATGCGCCTCCGGGATGCACTCGGCTGCAGGGCGCAGGCTGCACCCCGCGCCAAGTGCATTCGCAGCGCAAAGTTCGACGGCCGGACAAACGGAGCTCGACAAACTTCCCGGGGAAGGATAATACGACAAACGCTCGGAGGATCGCGGATCGATGCTTCCCTTTTCGCCAGCTTCGTCCTCTTCTTCCCGTGGACGAGGTCGACAAAGAGGGGAAGGACAAAAAGGAGGAGCCGGACCTTCGGCGAGACGCTCTTTGTCGCCCGGCTCGGTCGCTGGTTTTGTTTCCTATCCTTTGGGAAATCGGTGGTCGATCGAGGGAATCGAGGGAATCCAGAGAATCGAAAGAATCGAAGGAGACAACGGGACGATA
Source organism: Orussus abietinus (assembly GCF_000612105.2). Taxonomy (NCBI): domain Eukaryota; kingdom Metazoa; phylum Arthropoda; class Insecta; order Hymenoptera; family Orussidae; genus Orussus; species Orussus abietinus. Next base: position 158,071 of record NW_019394317.1, read on the forward strand.
AGGACGCCGTTTGGAAACGAGAGGAATTATCTTCTCATTCTTCGGGAGCCAAGTGGTCGGATCGAGAGGCCCCTGATAACGGGGATGGGTCATTTTTTATCCCCAACCTGGCGCGACCGATCTCGAGATATTTGTAATTCCAGAGTTCTCGTCTCGCTAGAGAATGAGTTTCGCGTATACGTCCCTCGAACGGCTTTACGAACGACGCTACTAAAGTGCGCGAGTGGGCATCAAATGGCCCGGAAAAGGCACGCTGCACCCCGCGATCCCCCACGGACCCCCGTCGCGCGCACCCCTCTTCGTCTATCGGGTTCGATTAAATTTCGGTGCCACGGGGTACTAAAGTTCGTTCGCCAAGATCCTAGACTTGGAATAAAACCCAGAAAACGATCTAATAATTTTAAACGAAATAAAAAAAAGTAGGGTTAACATTTTCGGTTTCAACAGGGAAAACGTTGTAGGCGTCGCGAATTCGCGAAGTCGGCCATCAGGGGAAAGAGGAATGGAGTGGCTCGCGAGAAAGGAGGAAAAACTCGAAGAACCGGGTCGAGACGAGCCAAGATGGCGCCTTCGGACAAGGACCCTCCCCGTCCTCCGGAGTTTCTGCAAACGCCCTTCCGGGCCGCGTCAATTTTTAATTTCCTCTCTGCCCGGCCCCGCCGGACCCCGATAATGCGTCATGTCCCGGCCGCAAACCCGCGCCCGGTCGGGAAATGGGTGGAAAACGCGACGGGGGCGGAATATACGCGTTTGGATATACGAGGGGGTGGACTCGGGGAAGGTGAGGGGAGGGACGAAGGGGCGTTATACGATCGACACCTTGCGCGAGAGTCCGCGGACGGACGTCAAATGGCCCGGAAAAGGTGCCTTTTCGCCACCCTCTTCGACCCCTTACATGCATCCCCACCCCGGATTTCGGTGCCCCGGGAAAGACCTTTCCTTCCAACCTTGGAAAGGAATAAAGGGAATACGGAGAAAATCCGCCGGAAATGCGGATCTCAGAATTTTGGAAAGGCGGTTTGAGGGAAGGGATGAAAAAAAAACATTTTTTAACGGGGTAATTGGGCCAGAGGTCGCAGGTGAACGCGGTGTCTCCTTTACTTTGGACAGGTGGAAATGGGGTGCGGAAACGGAGAAGCCGGGAAATGCCGGTAAACGGGGGAAATTTGTTGCTCCTTGGGCCGAGGTGCCCGCTCCTTAAACGGAGACTCTGCCTGCTGCATCCCCGAAGACGTCGGCGATGCAGCCGAGGTGCACCCAAGGTGCAAGACCCGAGATTGCATTTCGCAACCGAGAGACGTAACGAGCCTGTACGAGCGAGAGCGGGGCCAAATCGCATTTCCTCCCCGACGACCGATCCGGGGCCCGAAATGAAACGGATCGCTCTTCTCTTTTTTCATCCCCTAATCGCTCCTCTGCAACCCGGCAGAAGTTCTTCTTCCACTCCTCCTCCGCTCCCTCGGCGAGGAAACGGAAGATCGGAGATCGGATGCTGCGAATCTGGTCCCGCCGCTTCCGGAAAGTTGGAGTTCCCTTCGAGAAGAGAACTCCCCTCGGGAACGAGGTGCTTCCGAATGGGGATGAGTTTTGATAAGGGATGGAAATGCCGCGAGGAGGGAATCCAAACTCGATTGGGCGATAGATTTTTTTTAAAGTTCGGGAAAACGATCCGGACATCTCGCTCAGCTCTTCCGGAAAAAATATAAAATGTTTCGGGTAAGCCGATAAAAAAAGAGGAAAAATTCGGGAAAAGTCGAACGTGCCGGGTGGATAACGAAGCAATGCTCAGTCTCTAACGATTTACCCTATTTCGAGATGTTTGCGACGAGGAAGAGACTTGTATATTTTTTTGTGCCTTTTTGGGATTCCGACTACCGTTTTACAGCAGCAGGGAGTCCGGACATTGTTCTCCGGGGAACGAGTCCGAGACTAAAATAGAGCCACTAACGATTCAAGTATTTTCGAAACTGTTAACTCTTAATGACAACTTAATTTCCGCAGTTACGGGGCGGAGTCAATTAAAGCGAGGCAACCAAGGCGGAACAATGCTAACTGGATATTCAAATTCAACTTGCTTCCAGGGTTTGAATGCCTCCGGATTGAATCACTTAAACGCAACTGGAAAGACTTAAATGGGGATAACGGCGGGAAAAGGTTGCTCCACATTCCTGCCTTCCTATCTGTATCCCTATCGAAGCCATCCCCTACCTCTAGTGCAAAAAAAAAATAAAATAAAATAAAATAAATAAATAAAAAATATAAACAACTACAGCTCCTATCCTTCTTGATATACTCATCTTAACCTTCTATTTTGCACACGTGCTCCAGATCTTATCCCGAAGGAGTCGGGGAGAAATGTCAAAGTTACGAGGTCTGCCTTCACCAGGACTGCAAGGACATTTTTAGACACGGGACCTCGGTGCACTTTTCGGTACCATTATGTACCATTCAGTCCCCGTCTGTACTTTCCTCCATCCTTCTCCACCTGTATCCATCTACAACCTCCTTGCATCTTCCCGTGCTTCATCCTTGAAGAAGCGGCGGAATCCGTAGAGTCGTTCGGCGCCTTGTAAGGATCCCAACCTACACACCTTCGGTAGGTACGTAGGTAAGGTGCGCTCGCCTCGTAACGGTAAACGTAATCATCGTGCAGCTACTTATCCGTATTTCAGCTCGGGTACCGCTCGGTGCCGCAAGAAACGGCAGCGAGGATTGCGAGGAGTGCCTCGAGAGTGGTTGCGCCGGCGATCTCGCTTGCAATTACCATTGCACTCGCGATCGCTGCACATTTCGCGGAGATTCTCGTTTTCCTCCGGTTTCGAGATATAAATCGCGCCGCGTTTTCGTCCCGGCATTTTTCCCTCCACTTGGTATAAAATCGGAGTGGAAGAAAAAAAAAAATTTTCAGGGGGAGTTTCAGGGCACTCTTCGAGGTAGCCTTCGGGATGGCGATTTCGCATCTCTTCGGGGTGTGGTTACGGTATCGTTAAAGCAGGTCGAGGAAAGGATTCGAGTGCTTCGTCTCCCACGTCGATGATCCCCTAGGGGGGTTCACTTAGGAGATGAGACGCCGTCAAAGTTCCTGACGTACCGCCCCTGCATAAGACCGGAAGCCGGAAGAGCTCGCCCGGAATTCCATCCGGAACTTTTCGTCATCGGGTGATTCCTGGTGGGAAGGGAGAGAAAAGAGACGGGAACGGCGTCGGGCCGCAGTTTAGAGTTCTGACCTCGATTCGAGGACTTCCGGCCGCGGTCCTCCAGGAGTCGTATCTCCCGAAATGAATGCCAAGTGGTCGACGGTCGATATCGCCGATGCCGAAGATATCCTCGCTTATCCTCCTTTCTTCCTCGATCCTGACTCTATACGGCTCTCCGCCGACCCTCGAAGGACCCTTCGCGCCAAATCACTCGGTCTTGCTCGAGATGGAAATTCGGGGAAAAATGGGAAAAATTGATATCGATCCTCGGAACCGAGCTGGAGGCACTTTGGGGCAAAGACTCGATTCTCGACTGTACAACTTTCGCATGCGAAATTGACGGTTTCGTATACGACTTTAAAATGTTGATCAATGACGCGACTTCGCGGTAATGGAAAATGTTTCGTCCGCGAATGAAATTCGAAAAAAATCCTTATAAATTCCAGAATCCGGTTCCAGGTCTGCACGTTGCGAGGAACTTCTCGGCCGCTTCGGAGGACGGGAACTCGCCGACCTAATCCAGGATCTCCGGGAGGTCTCGGGTGAGCCAAAGTCCTTCGGACCTTTCCGAGGTTTAACGGCTCCGCGTAGTGGCCAGGACAATGAGCTAGAAGCGTCCCCGGAAACCGACGTTTTCCCAGAACTTCGGCCAAGTTCCCGGGAAAACGGGTAATTCTCGCGGACGTATGCTCCCGACGTATTCGCGAGTCGACCCATCGGAGACTTCCCGGATCCCTGGGGAGCTCCAGGACCCCCGAAACCAACTTTTCGATCGAATCTTTCCCCCTGGAAGGACGAGGACGATCCTATTTGCCCCGACGTCCGAAATCGACGTTTCCTCCCGACAGGGACTTTAACGAAAGACGTTAAAAAATTAAATTCTTAACCTTAGTGAGCGAAAATCAAGGAGAAATTATTTTTGCCCAGGTATTTTTCCCTCGTTATCGATCTATCGAATCTCTGATCGTTGGTGAAATTCGGAATTTCTTTTTCCCCGCGATTTTCGCGCGATTTCTCGCCTCGGTCTCGCGTTAAATCCCCCGTCACCTTAATACGACTCGCCCCATTTCCTGGACCACTTTACACTCTACGGAGTGCATCGCGCCGTTATCGCGGCCCCTTATCACGGGTCGCTCTCCGAAAAACGGAGGGGACTCGGTTTCCGAACGAGGCGAGAAGAGAGGAGAGGATTCCGGGTCTCCCGTGGATGCATTTAATATTTCCGCGTATACAAGCCCGGATGCGAAAAGCTGGGGGGAGGATAGAAATATGGTCGGACCGAGAGAGGCGCGGCGGTAGTTCGAGGGATGCTGCGGAGATGTTCCGTCCGATGTGTCGCCCATCGAAGCAGGAAGCGACTTGCATCCATTTTAAATTTGGAATAAATCCTTAAAATCAATGCCATCCATATTTTAATTTTTCCACCTTTAATTTAAGGACCGAGCGATTTTTTTCAACGGGATCGGAGTCGATCGGGTGCGATAAAAATGGTGATAAAAATCGAAAGGGGTCAGCCGAGGGCCTCCTTCCTCGGGAGCACTCAGGATCGCGAGTGCACCTTCTTCGGGGGGAATAAAATGAGCAAGGGCATTTTCCAGAGAGTGGCATTTACCGGCTCACATTACCGGGGTGTATAAACGAATTCGCCCCCCGAGTGGGGGTGAGGTGAAATAATAAAATCCCCGAAGCGAGCGGACAAACACGAAGAGGGGAGGAGACGAGGTCGAATGCAGCAAGAGGGTCGACGATATGCAAAGTGGAAAGCCGTGACGAATTACAACTCAATATAAACATTTCACCCGGAGGGCGGACCGATAAATCGATTCTTCGAGGTCGAGGCAATCCTTTTTCTCCACTCGGCTATGCTAATCGGCCGAAAATTCCGCGGTGACCTTCTTATCGGTGAATTCGATTATGCGTCTCGAATTTCGAGTTTCGATCCTCGAGACCTCCCCCTGAGTTTCGAGGGGGAAATAATTCAAGGGGTATTGGAATTTTCCATGCGAGGTGCCGCCCGCCGAACCGGAGATCGTAGACGCTTCCGTACAATGCGGAATGGTGTCCGCATCCGCGGAATCGCGGAAAAGTGGAGACGTCTAGAGGGGAAGAAGTTGGGAATAAGGAATCGAGAAAGGATGGCGCCGAACGTCCTTCTGGGAAAATAAATAAATAAATCATGAAAAATGCGAATCCTCCTCGGAAAACTCCACCGTTTCGTAATTAGTATCTCCCTCCTGATGACCCCGGCAAAAATGTTAAGCGGTCGCTTTTTCGGGGATTCGGAATTTTGATAAATCCTTTTTATTTATACTTTTTTTCTCCGTGCCGGCAATCCAGCACCGAGGTGCCTATTTCGGCGCAATTTACAAGTACCCGCGCATAGAGACGACAGCGAGTACTTTCGATTTGATTTATTCATAGTGGCGTTGTATAAAAGAGTGTTGTCACCGTCCATTTTCGTTAGGGAATCGATATAGAGGGCGCGGATGCGCAGAGCAGATTCGCGGAGCGATATTTCGCGTCGGCGATTGCCCGCCTCTTGGAAAACCTTCTCTAATTGAATTCCCAAAATGAACCCCCGGGACTTTTATTGGGGGGCGCGCGGCCCGATATACCGCGGGCCTTTGACATGACGGAGCTTAATAACAGGCCGCGAGTCGACGGGAACAGTGACCGGCCGGATTGACAGCGGTTTCGCCCGAAAAAATTCCAGTCTCGCGTGACAATCGTTAAATCAATTTTTACCTCGGCCCGGCCCGTCAACGACGTCAATTCCGGACGCGGGGAGAGGGATGACCGATGGTTTGGAAAGCGGAAAAAAATCGGCACCTAGCCGACGCGGAAACCGAAACGCGACTCGATCACCAAGGACTCGGAAGGGGATGCCAATTAATTCGGCAATTTTATTCCGCGTTCTTTTAACGAAATCGACGGATCGATAAGTGGGACCGTAAATAGAATTACGATCATTCCCCGAAAGAATAGGTCCCGATTACGAGGTATCGAGGAAAAACGGCGTAATTTCTTAAAATTCGATCGTCCCTCCTCCGGGGTCAGGGGGGCCAATTTTACTCACCGTTTCGACTGTCATGGCGGTGGAAAAAATTCCGTCGGCCTCGAAAGACCGGCCTCGACATCCTTCGTTTCGGATGAGCAGAAAACGGGGAAAAAAACCGGGTAATTGGATAAAAAGTATCGATTGCCGTTTGTATTTGCGCGGAGGGCCGACCCGGCCGATATCGAGCCGCCCTCCGCGCGGCCGAACCGCGAGTGCACTTTTCGTTAATTTCGCGGGACATTAACGAGATTAAAAACCGCGATGCCTGGTTTTCTGATGAGTGCGTCCTCTGGGGTACTATCGGGCGATCCGGTGCCCGAAAACGTGCCCCTCGCGTTTTAACTGGAATTAATTGAAAAGTGGAATCCTTAAAAAAGCATGGTACGTAATACAGAGGCGAGACGATCGAAGGATCGTAATGTAGGGTTAAAAATTTAATTTTTTCCCGAGGGGTACTTAGGAGCAATCGCGAAGAGAGGATAGAATTGTGAAAAATTGGTGGTAAGGAGATATTTTCTTTTACGGCCCTTTTAACGGGGCTGCGGTGATTCCTACCCTTTTATGGGGATTCTTCGGGGCGGGTGGAAAAGGCCGGAAAGTGAGGTCCGGGATTAACCGTAACAGTTTTCGCGCGGCAATTAACCCTCTTTACGGGCCATCGAGCCATCCGTAATTCCATCTCGGTTTACCCCCCTTGGGGGCCGACACTTTCTCGCTGGGGGGCGACACCTCCGGTCCGCGTGTCGTTACACGCGATTCGCAATTAACCCTCGGGATGATTCCCGCGGGAGGAAGTTTTAATGCCGGGATTCCTTTTCCGGGTTTAAGCCCCGCCATCAAGGATCCGCACCCTGAAGGGGACGGGACGCGAGGAAACTTAAACTCGAATTTTTATCGATTTATCGATTTTCACCGATAAGATCGCGGTTCGTCAGCCGTGGAAATCGATGGATTCGAGGGGGATGGTAATTCCGCAACTTGATTTCAAGTGGAGGTAAATTCGTTCCGTAGTGAGAGGGGTTCCTTTTCCTGGGTTGCCTGGCGATAGCGAGAAGGGCCACAGGGGCTTGGTGGAGGTAGGTCAGGATCGCAATCACCCCTAAACAGGTGAATTCCGTGAGAGGACCCTTTAACGGAGAAACCCCTAGGGGGGACGTCTTTCCAGGTCGCGGGACATGGAATTCCCGGAGGAACGACGCCCGGCGTCGTTGACGCGCCTCTTCTTCTGCCCCCCAAGACGCCAGGGGGTGGAGGGGCCCCTCGACTTATCCACCGTAGACGGATAATTTAAACTTTCGATAAAACGTTGCGAGCCGAGGACAGAAAATGGGGCCGAGAAAGGCCGATCCAATAAGAGTCGCCGGGGGTAGTAGTACCCCCGGCGTCTCCCCCCTCACCCTTGCCCCGGGAAAAGTGGAAATGAATTTCCGCATCGGAAGTCCGATCGCCGAGGCGTTTACGATGAAATGCAGAATTGACATCGGCTCTCCCCCGGCGATTCAACCCCCCGGCCTCTTAGGGAGTCGTTTTCACCCCCTTCGCCGCCGGTCTTCCGACGGCCATCTTGTCGCCGGGATTTCACCCCCCTTCGTTCCACTCCCGAGCCCCCTAGGAACCAGGAAATGGGTAATCGAGGAGATTTCGAATTCTTTGGAATTTTTTTTACAAGTTATTTCAGAAACTACCCCTATAACTGGAGAAGTGGCTTCGTGAATCCCCCCTCTGGAGATTCGTCTACGGGGGTCGAGTCGCCCGAGAAACCGCGGAATGCCTTATCGGCACGTTTCGTCAACCCGATCGCACAGGGGGTGGCAACCCCTTGGACGTAGCTTCTGGGAATTCGAGAGCTGCAATGCACGGAGAGGGTGTTGGTGCACCCCCCGCGCGGGTACCCGGGGTACACACAGGTACGGAAGGGGTGAGCGACGTCCGGCGGACGTCGCAACGCCCCCGGGGTGGATTCCACCCCGCACCTTCAAACTGTCGCACTTGTCGCGCCCTGCCTTGCGCAGGGATTAATCCGATAGTTTCAAGTTGACGCCTCGCCACCCCGAGGGTGAGGGTCGATAACGCCCGCGGATTGATATCTGGGAGGCCGCAACCCTCCCTCGAAACGGCCACCGGAACCATTTGCCTGCACTTGCCCCGGTCAAAGGGTTGGCCCGGTCCCGTCAAAAGTGGGCTCGATTGATAACACCGATTGCGACCCTGATCGCGTCTTATCGACCCCCGATCGCTCTTCCGGAATTAAACTCGCGCCCCCGATTTAGCGCCCCGTAAACTGCCTCTAACTGCGTCTTTCCGTTCTTGTAAACGATTTCAAGGTATTTTTCCATCTCCTTGTAGGCGTCGGAAAATGTTCGGAGAAAAATCCCACCTTGGAAGGAGTCGCGATTAGGTTCTCGGAAAGTCGTCTTAACGACCGTTCGAAGGAGAGCGCCGTTAACCGGCGCTTTTTACAGGCCGTTTAACGGCGCTCGTGGAGTCGCGACTCACCGGTTCTTATCGCCCGTTCCTATCGTCGCGACCCCCTGTATCCGAAACGAGAACCTCTGGACTCGAATTAATTTTTCCCCCCCGCGCTATCTCGCTCACGAAAATCATATTTCGGATAAACGATAAATCCCGTGATTTCGCGGAAAGATGCCGAGCAGGCTGTCCCCGTATATCGGGTCCAGATCGCTGATTAATGCGGAGGGTGGAATTTATATCGGAAATTAAAATCATGATTTAAACCGATTAATTTTCGGTTATCGGGAACGCGGATTTCGGGCGTCACGAGTTTCCGCAGGTAATCGGAGGATTTCGATGCACGAGAGGTGGAGGTGAAAAGGAAGAATAAAAACGTAGAGGGAGATGGGGGAAACTTTTTCCGGAGGTTTTGGTCGAGTCTTGGTCCCCTGGACCGGAAAAGGGGGAGCGTCGTGTCCTCGGGAGTTTCGGGGAGTTTCTACCCCACCGCCGAATAAGTGGTTGCACCCTCAGCGGGGATGCGTCGAAATAGCCGCCCGGTGCACCCTTCGCAGTTGCATTCGCCCGGTCCGCTGCATCCGCACTAATAAGAGGGCAGCAATTACCGCGAGACGCTAACAGCCCTGAGCAATTAATTCCTCGGTACGGTCCAAGGTGGGGAACGACTTGGGGGTTGAAAGAGAGTCTCGGGGTCGGTTTATTAATGCCCTCTCGGACCGGCTGCAATCCCCCCGGGAGAGCCTCCCCAACTGCAGAAGAGGACCGCGGATAAGGGGCGAATTAATCCTCCGAGGGCGAGTGATAAGCCCGACCGGTCCAGCTCCTCTAAAACGGATCTCCGACTCGACTTCGCGAGGAAAAAGTGAATCAACTCCTCTAAGCAAGTGCAGAGAAAAAAAAAAGTTCCACCTGAAACCCCTTCCTACGTTGTCACTTAATTTTCAAAAATCTCTAAATTTATTCCCCGCACAAATGACCCGTCTTAAAATAAAAATTCAATAATACGCGCTCTATTTTCGGACCCACAATGGAGTCCGGGAATTGCGTCGAGTCTCGGCTGCATCAAGGCAAGATGCTTTATTAGGGAGCGTTTAATATCGCGGGGATGGATCGCTCGAGCTCTCTCGCACCGAGAGGCCGCTTTTCAATGGACTCGTTATTTCGGAAGTAAGTCGCTCTCTCGTTCGCGCCTCGATTATCTCCGCATGGCGACCTCTCCCTCCCGGTGTTTCCCGCCGAGTGCCCGAGTGCACGTACTCGGTGCATCGGTACGTGCACCGCCATACGTGTGCGAGTGCACCGAGGCACTCGCTTCTGGCTCGTTAAGCGTCTCCGTCGTTCGCTCCGGAGCTGCTCCTCTCGTTTCTCGCGTCTTCGAGGATTAATCCTCGCCTCCTTCCCGTGGGACGAGGCTCGCGCGTCGGGGGAAGAGAAGAAAAAATTCTAAATAAATAACTGGGACGATCGATCCCGGCGTGGATGACAAATGATAATTTTTTCCGAAAGACGGGATGGAAAAGTAACCTCTCGCAGACTTTACAGAAGAGAAGAAAGGGAGAAAAGATGGGGTCCCGGAGGCTGGGATTGCAGGGATCCTTGGACCGAGGCGATACAATGGAGGGCGGTTTCCCGTCGCGTAAGGAGGTCGATAAATAAAAAAGTTAGCGGGTACATTTCGGGGAAGTGGCGAGAGGCGCTGGAGGGATGCTGCGAATGGACCAACTCGGGGGATGAGTTACGTCCCCGATAACTCCGTCTCGCGTGTCGCCTCGCTGTTGGGTCGGAAAACAAGAGAGAAAGGGAGCGAGAGAGAGCCCTGGGGAAAGGAAACCAGAAGATGAAAAATAAGAGAAGCACGAAATAATTAAATAACCGGATAGAGCCACGATCCCGTCCGATCGTTTCATCTTCTTCGTCTCTGGGCGCCGAGCCGTCAGTTTCAGACGAGAGCATCTAGACATCCGAAAGAGAAGCGAGCCGATAACAGGGGCTAAAATCAGAGGAGTCTCTATTCCCCGCAACGTGCACGGATCTGGGAGCATCTCGTGCCGCTTAAAATGCAGCCGGCGATGCCCTCGAGATGCACGACGGCCCGATTAAATCTGACCGATATTCCCAAAGGCTTAATTGCCTCCACCGACTCGCATTCAGACGTCAAGACGTTCGATGGCCACATCGGACACGCTCTTCGTGTACAAATTGAACGAACAAGAGGAGCACTCCGAGGACGACCAAATTGAAGAGCCTTCAAAAAAAAAAAGTAAAAAAAGAATCCATCCAAAAATCAGCAGTATTCTCATCTTCCCTCCACTCCCGCGGGATTCATCGGGGTTCCCATATTCGCGGAGCACCAAAACCAAGGGGAGGGGGGTCGACAAACAAAAAGTTAGCACGAGGGGGGAAAAGTGGCGAAGGCGAAGCGCGGGCCGTCCGTAACTCGGCGGAGTTACGGGTCCGATAACTCGACTCGCCTTCGCGGGGGGCGAAATGGAGGCGAAGAGGAGGAGAAGGAGGAGGGGGAGGGGGTGCCTTATTTATAAAACCGTGCATTCATGCGAGTACCGGTGCCTCCCCGAGAGTGCAAGTTCGGATGCCCGGGGTACATTACGTCGCGGGGCATCCTGGGGCATCTCGGCGCATCTCAGCGCGTCCGGGCCGTTCCTGGACACGTGGGGCCGTTATTTACGCCTCCCGGGTCTTTCCCTTCGTTTTTCCCTCCGGCAGGCACGCCACTAGAAATACGTACCGGCGGCTGTGCGCGCCGCGTAAATACCGACGGGGGTGGGCGAGAAGGAGGACGGAAAAAGAGAGACCCGCGAAAGGGTTGCCGCCCCAATGGGCGCGCGGCGCTTTACATCCCCAGGGACCGGGAAGAAACCCGGGAGACGAATGCCCGGAGTTTACTGCCAAGATCTGCCTCCAGGATCCGTGTGTCTTCCGCCTAATTGTAGGGCTCCCTCCTCTCCTCCCTTCTCCCCCTCGCTTTGCCGGTCTTCCGCCTCCGTGCTCGCTAATTTTTCCTCCCCCTCTTTTTTACTTTCCCATTTTTATTTTCCCTCCCTCGCTCGTCCTCCTCCCGGGGCGCATAAATCCGGAGATAGCGCACGGCCTTCTCATTTTCTCGGCCGTGAGCCCGGAGAGTGGCGGAGTCAGCTTTGAGAAACCCCATGGAAACTCCCATGGAAACCCCGACTGAATGTCGCTCGTTTTCCAACTGGCCTCGAATTTGCATCGCCTTCTGCTAATTGCTCCGTTTCTTTTCACCCTTTCCTCCACCCCTTGGCTATTTTGTAAACACCCTGGGACTGATAACAGGGGGACGGGACGATACTCGGTCGCGAGTCGTCCGATTAGGCGGGATGGAGACGTAGTAAATGAAAATAAAAAGCGGAGGGGGCAAATGAAAATAAAAAAGGGGCGATGTTCCGGCAAGGGTAAGGACCGGGAGGAGAGCTCCGAACGGGAACCTCATTCTGGGAGGACCGACCCTCCTGGATGTATCCACATCCCTCCGTGGTAATTGGAACGTCCCCCCTCCCGTTCCTGGCCAAGTGTCGGATCTCCTTTTCTCCCTTTTCCTTTGTTCTTGCCGCCGTTCGTCGTGGATCACTATTTTCGAACTGTTTTCGGGCTCTCCCGGGCCCTCGAGTTACCGGAGCAACTCCGAGATACCTCGAGAGATACTCGACTCGAGATTCGACTCGAGATTCGACTCCCCGGGGCCTTAACGAGTCCGGAGAAATAGCGAAACGAGATCCGCCCCGTTAGATCTAGATCGGGAGTCCTGATCCCTCCCGAGGGACCCCCCGCTGTTTCCCGGCTTCCCGGGAATAGCCCCGAAAACGACCAAAGCTTGACTAGAAAAATCCTCCCTGAAAACAACCAAAGGTTGACTGAGAAAAAACTATCCTCCCTGAAAACGAAGGTCGGCTGAAAAAAGGAAAAAGAAATTGAAAATTGTCCCCGCACGGAATGAAATGCCCGGGTAAACACGAAATGCTTTGCATTTTCACGGCTCGTCCTGGCCGAGTTTGTTAAAACGCTTCCAAAAATGACGCTAGCGTTTCCCGCCGCGTTTTTTATATTTTATCGCAACTCCCCCAGACCCCCCGCAACGCGGGCGTCCGCGAGAAATGTGTGTACTCAGTCGCCGGGCGGAAAAGGGAGGGAAGGGAAAAAAGGAGGGAACGATAATAAAATAAAATGTAAATAACAAAATGAAAATGCCCACGCGTAATTACTCGGCGGAGTTGCGCGGGGGATGACGAGTTAATTGAAGCGCCGCGGAGGAACCGGGAAAATTTTTTCATCCGTTGTCCCGGCGTCTTTTCTTTTGTTCTTCTCCCTTTTTCGGGGACGCAGGCCGCTTCGGGTACAGCGTTAATTAACGAGTTTTTCCCGGGTAATCGTGACACGGCTCATTATGCCGGGGTAACCCTCTGCATAAAGTGTTTTATGCCCCGCTCGATCCCCCCCTTTTCCTCAGGGTCTATAAAACGGTGCAGCTCGAAGGATTTCGCGAAATATGACGGCAATCGGCGACCCCTCGTTATCGGCAATCGTCGCCGATAAGGCGAGAGAGACCCTCGAGATGGCAATAAAAATTTCCGCGCAATTTCCCCGATGTCGCGTGCATAAAATTACTGCATAATTCTCCGTTTTGGCCGTCGATGCAAGACGCGCGCCTTAAAGCGCGAGAAATGATTTCCAGGGAGGAGAAAAGGGGAAGAAAGGAGAGAAAATGGAGAATGGAGTAAACTCGATAACGAGGGCGCGTAGGTACATAAGGCGTTGATATTCCGGCGCTCTGGTGCACTCCTCTCGTTCGGACTTATGTACTCGTTTACCTAGGTGCTTATTTATTGTATATATTCGTATGCACACGGGTGCACAAAAAACTCCCTGCGCTCGATAGATCCGGTGGAGCACCCTCGACTGGAGTAAACGAGTACTAATTCTTCGGCAACGATCGATATCGAAACGTCATACGGCCGGATCGAGAGAGACGGAAATACGGGAGCCAAAAGGAGAGCGAAAATTTTTTTTCTTTCTGGAAACCAAAAAAAAACAAATAAAAATTCCAAAGAGAGGAGAGAATTTACCTTTTTCGTCGCGTTACCGTATTTTTAATTAGTACATTCAATTTTTCACTTATCAACCTAAAAAATGCCCGTTGGAAATTATTATTAGGGGCCTCGAGGGTTTTTTTTTTTTATTTTGTTAAAAGAAGGGTAGCCATTCTTTCCGTCTCTCTTTATGTGTCGGCACGACTCGGCCTCGACGCGAGGGGGAAGAAGAAAGAGAAAGGCTCGACGTGCTGTAGCGGATTCCATTCGAGAAAGACAAATGCTCGGCGGGGATCAAAAGCAGGGGCCCCCAGTCAATCCGCCTAAAGGATTGACTACGTCATTTCCGCTCCTCGACGTTCGTCGCGTGTCGAAATTGTCCGACAGGGGCCGTTGCATCCCCTCGCTCTTTGTCGGGCGCCGCATCGGGCGCGTATCACGGGAAGAGAGACTTTGCCGACTTGGCTGCGGGGATAAAAATTAAATCGTCCGAAGAATTCGTCCCGAGTCGATGCTCCGTCATCTGGGTTACCTCGAAAATTTACAAAGGATACGTTCTGACATTTTTTCCTTGTTCCAAAGAAGAGACGTAATTCAGGGCTGACCAGGGAGCGCAGGTGGAGCGACCGGGGGCTTATCCATCAGGACGCGGGTTCCCGGAGGAGTTTTCGGTTTTACCCCCGGGTGCGCCGATAATTGGCGGCGGGGGCAAAAAGCGTCCCGGCGCGCCCCCTCCGTCTTTGTCCCCTCCGGAGGCAGGACACGGCGCGTTATCCCGAAGGGACGAGAGACCGGGACCGGGATTTATCGGGCCGAGTCCGATTTTCGGCCGCAACGAGCCGGCGCCGGATCCAATGAATCCAGAGCGGATATGGGCGAAGGGTTAACGTTTTTCCCATTACTCCCGAGGGCGGCTCCTCTCCCGTCCAATTCCATCCCGGTTTTGTATCGACGCCCGGAAATTACCTGCCGTATTATCATACGAGGGTCAAACCGAGCCCGGCGGCGGCCGGATCGATGCGACGATTTTCGGGGGGTGGATTCCGCCCCCTTCCCCCGGACCCATCAAAGGAAACCCCATATTTCGAGCGTCCCTCCATAAGCGCAAATGGCGCGATAAATCCCGCGAAAGACAACCTCCTCCGCGAGCGCGCCTTCTCGCCCCCCCGACTTTGTACCCCGGAGAAGGGGTTGAGAAAAATTTGGAAGGCCCGGAAGTCGGGCTCGTCAGGAGCGAGAGGAGCCCGGGTCGAGGGTGGGCGCGACGTTTAATATCGATTCGAGGGGCCAGGGTGCGCCGCGACGCCGCGACGCGCGAGCCGAAAGAGAGGCCGAAGAGATCGCGGGGGGTTGATACGAGCGTTCCGACGAGACTGGCCGGAGGCACGCGAGGAATAACGCGTAATGAGGCTAAGCCAACGAGGCCGAGATAAGGCGCCACCCCAGGGGAGAGGGTGTGGCCCCCGCCCCTGCAGGAGTGCCCCCGTCCACCCCATCACTCGAATAATTTCTCTCGCCCTAACGCTCGTAACAGAAATTCCCTAAATTTCCCACATTCTCGTGTATACTTTTTTTTTAATGGGAAAAACGCATCGCGGATTATTTCACCCCTCGTCGACGTTTTTTGGAGGATTCCCCCGTGCGAGTCCTTATCAAAGGTCTTCGCAGCGCCGTCAGGATATCCCTTCTTATCGGGACCAGCAACGCTCCGGCACGATTCGCCTTGATTGCGGGCTGTAACGGAGTCCTGCCGGCTCCTGAGGTTTGGAAAGCCCCCGAACAATATATATTATGTGTCATGTACTCGAGTATATATACATGGACGCGGTGGTTCGCCTTTCGGCGGCCATAATGTCGGTGACGGCCCGCCCGGAATGCGACCGGCGCACGACGTTACGAAGCTGGCCTCGGGGCGGGTTTACGTACCGGGAGCATAACTCCGTCGACGGCGTCGTCGACGACGTCGACCCCGTCATCGTTCCCGGGTCGATATCCGTCGATACGCGAGTCTCAGGGATTTGGAGAGTCGGAGGTGGCGGGCTTCTCGAGCGCCCCCGAAGACGGCCACTTTTGGGGAGATCACCCCCCGCGTCCTGATAAGAGGGATATTAAGGGGCTCTCCGTTAAGCCGAGGACCCCCCTCGGGTCGGGTCCGAATTAAACGATCCTCTGATTAAAGGATCTTCCCTCGAGCTCGCTCCTTGCTCCTCGAACGCGTGCGGAAAATTTATGGGAATCATTTGAAGATAGATGAGGACACGGTGATTTCTTATATTTTTTTTTTATTACATCGTATTTTATTTTTTGGACCGGTGGCGCGATGGAAAGATCTTTAAGGAGAGTCCTACACGGGAGGAGGTGGTCGAGAATTAAGGACCCGACATGGGGAATATTAAGGAGCTCTTCGTTAAGGGGAGAGCCGGGTGCAGGATCGTTCGACGAGCTCAAAGCCGACGATCCCCTGGTTTGAAAAAAAATTGATGGCCCGTCGCTCGACAAATTCCTCCCCGGAGCGAGTCTCGCGGGCGATGCGGGGTTTCCGCTTCTAAAAAAAGGGGAAAAAGGGGGAAAGTGGGAAAAGGTAATCGGCCAATCTCGGGGAGATACTCGAGGCGACGGAGCATCGCGCGAGTCGATTACTCTCTCGCGGGGAAATTAATCGGCGATGCTTCTTAATTTCCTTCCTTCCTTTTTTTATGTTTTTTTTTTTTAAATCGCTCTTCATAATTTTTCTTTCGATTCGTTTTTTCAAGGAGAGGGAATTCCAGGGGCATCAATTCCGAGAGGAGATAAGTTCTTTTTCGAGACGTCCCCAGAAATCGCCCCATTCCGTGGGAGCGACCAGGGGGTGGCGAGTCCCCGGCAGAAATTCCCGGATTCGACGGACGTCTTACGCACCCCATGGCAGAAGGGGCGCTCCCGTGGCTTTCGAAAAACCGATTTCCTCCCTAGGAGGCGGGGAGTGACGTGGAGTCGTAAATCAAGGAGATATCACGGGGAGACGGAGGGCTGCACGCGCGTCTCGACGCATGCACCGCTCCCGCGTGCGGCCGACGTGCGTGTGCCCGACACCCTCCTCGTGGAAGTACGCGGGGAAATGAACTTCCGGAGGAATTGAAAAACCTCCCTTCGAGGTCTCCTAATAAAACAAGAAATCGGAAATATAGCGACGAGCTCAGTTTTCCATCATCCCCCTGAGAGCGTCCCTTTCTTAACCCGAAACTATGATTTTACCGGGAACCATACGCGTCACCCCATCTACCCTTCGGCCACCCCTCCTCCCCAGACTCCCAAAGTCGACGCCAGAGAAGCTGCTCTCCTCCAAAGTGACCTGAAATTTTGATCGGGTCTTTTGAGGCACCCCTTGTCGCCCCCACCCCGTATACACCCCCCACGAGTCCTCCATCGTGGACGTCGCGTCACGGTGCTCCGGAAAGGGCGTCGCTCAGCGTCGCGACTCGGGCTGAGAAAACGGGAGCCAATGGAAAGAAGGCGGGTAATGGTTGAGGGGGGCGGACTCCCGAGGGAGAGTCGGGAGCATTAGAACGGTTAGTTACGCGCGAGCGAGCGTATTGTCGATCGACTCGCCGCGGTAAATCGCATTAGCGACATTTCGGTAATCGCCTTTAACGCCGAGCGACGCCGTCCATTCGCAGCTTCGGATGCGCGTCCGGGTGCCCTCCTGTGCGGGGGGCGATCGCCCCTGTTCCGCCGTCAAAGGGCCACGACTCGACGTTCCGATCCCGGTTCACGTTGACTCGTAGCATTGACGGCGCCCCTCGAATGGCCCACCCTGAAGAGGCCGATTTCTGACGACGAAATCAAAAGTTAAACCGACAGCCTTGTCAAGCGACCGCTCGATCGATTGCCCACGCATGGATAATTTGGGAAATGTGATACAGTATATGCCGACATTGGGAATATTGCAGAAACGTGGATGAATTTTTCTAACGATTTATATCGACCTCGGAAGGTTTTTATAAATTTTTTTTTTGTTTTAAGAACTTCTTCGCTCTTTGTTTCTGTCCGGCATCCTTGGGGTTGACGCCTCGAGGATTTAGAGGCGAGTCGACCTTGCGGGGCCAAGACTGAAATTAGTGGACGTGACCATGAAGAGGTTGGTTCCGGGTAACGAAAAGTCGACTCCGTCGTGACCCCCTTGATGGACGAGGAAGCGGTCGAGCGAGACCGCGGTCGTTTAACGGCGCGATTTAACGGCGAGTCCGTTCGAAGCGACGCCGGAGTCGACGTACATTTTAAGGTTAATTTCGTAGACGCGGGTTAACCGAGTCGAGCCTCGACGGGCCGGTGAAAGGGAAGTCGACGGCGCCGTTAAACGGGAAACGTCTGTCGCGCCTATCGTTATCAGAGACCGGTTGATCCGGATTTTAGAGAATTCGCCACTCCGATAAGCCTGTCGGCGCGTATCGCGGAGGCGATAACGGAACCGAGGAATCGTTAAACGAGAGAGAGGCATTGACGAAGCTCCGCGAAATCGCCGATAAAATCGATGGTCGATCGGCGTCCTTATCACCGACTTATCGGGGCGCGATAACTAACTGGTTTTCAAACCCATCTGGAATTTGGAGCGAACCGGCCCGACTGCGATTTGATTTTCTGATTCCGCCGGCCGACGTTGTTACGTCGACGCCGCTCAAAGCCGCGATTAATTAAATCCCCGTTACGCCGACGTCGGGGGGCGCGAATTCTTTGCAAATGAAGCCGCAATCAATCGGGACCAATTTTGCCGCGCGATTGTCGGGCTAATGCGATCTGCCCGGACCCGGTTAAAACCCGGTTAAAACCCGGTTTGCTTTGCCGACTCCGGGAAGAGTTTACAAAGCGGAATGCAGTTCGACGGGTTCGCCATCGACTGTAAGGCATTATCCGCGCACGCGTTCCGGCTGGCTCTCGTACCTCGAGTTTTTTTCCCGTTTTTATTTCAATCCTCGTCGCAGACCCACTCCGGTTTCGAGGCGAAATACGGGAAACGGAGGAAGAAGTGAAACTTCCGGAGAAAGGCACGTATCTCGCCCTTATCGGTGGCTTCGAACGGCGTGAACTCGCCGTCCGTTGAAATCGAGCGTCTTAAAAAAATTCCTAATAATTTCTAATAATTCAAAATCACGCGGATTCATTTCCTGGGGGTTATTTAAATCGTCGCAGCGTTCGATGGACGGATATCTAGACCGTTAAGGGCAAAGGATCAAGGTTGGAGGCTGAAGGGATTCGGGAGACGCGGAATCGAAATCGGGCCCAATTTCCCCGGGGATTGGCAGGTTAACGAAATCGTTCCGAGGCCGTTAAAATCCGGCCGTGACTTCGGTCGGGAGTAAAAGTTGCACAAAGTGCAGCTGCAGTCCGGCAGATTCATCGACCCCGGGTGGACGCGCCATGTGCGGGACACGCACACGGAAGGGTCGCGCCCGAGTACGTGATCCGGCGGGGCTCGAATTATTTATGGGTGGATTTACGAGTCGTTTCGGGCCTCCCGAAAGTCCTTCGACATCGGGTGCTCCTGAGTCGGCACAACTGTTCGCGATGCCTAATTCATGCCCGGCGATTATCTCGACCGGGAAGGTGCGACACTCGACGCCCTTCCAGGCTCGGTGCAGGCCCGTGCACCCTACGATGCATCCGACCGCACCTGGACGAGTCTCGTCGATTTTCAAAAACTCCTTCAGAACCTTCGCCAAATGTTGCGCGAGAGGTCCCTCGGGTACCGATTCCGACTATCGTGATAGTAGACGCAACCTTATCACCGATCGCCCCGATTTTTCTCCTTGCTCCAATTTTCGAGTAAAATGTAGAACGTCCCTCGACGGACCTCGAGGTCCCCTTAAGGCCTCCAAAAGTGTTTTTAAGTGTTTTTCCTCGCAAAGTCGGCGCCGCCTTGGCCGTTTGCGGCCTGCACCTTGCTGCACCGGTAATTGCGCCGCCACCGTGGGACGCGGGACTATCAAAGGTGTACCCGCCGCGTAATTACGCGGCGGTCTCGCCGATGTGTAAAGAACTCGTCAAACCCGGGGTCCCTTGGGCGAAACCGCGGAATCGCCTCCTTGGGAGGGTGCAGGGTGCAAGTGCAACGTGCAGGGGTGACGCTGTCCGTCGCGGCGCCGATTCGATTTTTCCCCTCGATTCCCACGCCGACCTTTGTCCCTGCAGGTCCGAGGGAACGTAATTAGATGTAACGAGGATACCGGGGACTCGTCAATGCTCGTCGAGTCTCCCCGGCATTGTCGACTGGAATGGAATGTAAATCATTGGAGATCGAATGTAAATTACCGATCGGAGAACGAATCGAGAACGAGCCGGCCCGATTGGACCGCATCTGGGTGCACTGCCGTGTTTGCAGGGGGTGACTTTGTTGGAGGTTTTATCGCTAACCGAGGAAAATAGTGCCGATTTTTTAATCACTGCGCCGACTTGGATCGCATCTCGTGATTTCATGCATCGTGGTGGACGTTTTCATTTGGAAGATATAATGGAGTAAGCATCATATTTTAATATCCTTTTCCTTGTAATCTTCCGTCCGCCGGTTCATTAGACGTTAGGGGTCGTCGTTCGTTAGGTGTTAAACGACTAACGAGACCTCGTGCTGTGTCAAATGATTTCCTAGATCGTGACGTGCCTAATGGGCGAACGCCAAGGGGTGGAGTGCACCCTCCGGGTGCAGCCCCGTTCTTTTCGAGTGCAATTAATTATCTTCGCGCACTCGACGGGGGGTGGGGCAACGGCGCGTTACTTTCGGCGTGCATTACAGCGCGAGTGCGGCGCGACTGCCAGGAGGTCGTTACATCGGCCCATTACTCGCGATTACACGGCCGTGATTACGCGGTTATCTTGGACAACGATTTTCCGGGGGGGTGTAACAGTCAACAGCCGGCGGACTGTTGCACCCCGGGGTAGCCCCGTGTACGTACGCCGCATACGAAAAAGTGCATCCCTTTCCTCGAAGGAAAAAAAAGCGCATAGCCATATTTAAAGAAAATACATTTTTTTAAACGATCGATCACGTATATTTAAAGGTCTGGATTTATTTCGGGGGGTTTTAATCGGGAGTCGCGACAAATCGAGCAAAGAGACGTCGTCCAAGGTCCCGAAGCGATCTCAAGATTTATTCGGCATTCCGCGTCGACCGGGCCGCGTTTTGCGTCGGAATTCCGGCGCTTTTTGCCAGACCGAGGGGGTAGCACCCCTTTCGCGTGGAATATTTTTAGCGGACGGTGATGCATTAGCCTACGCGCCCGAAATTTCGGAGTCGAAGGGGCGAGTCGGGAATATTGCGGTATAAATAATCCCGAGGTTTCGCCTCGAATTCCACCTTCGGGGATCGCACCTTCGGGACCTTCCTCTTATCCCCCGGACACCTCGTTCGATTATTCAGAGTCGTGCGCTTAAGATTCAAAAGATCAACAGCGCAAGTTGCGCCCCCGCGGCATAAATTATCGCCGGAGAATTCCGCCCGGCGGTTAATAAGGCTTCCAGCGGAATGCATAATGAGCCCGATGCACTTCCTCGTTATCCGACCGGTACACCCTACCTGTCGAACTTATCCGCGGATTAAAGTCACCCCGAGAGTTGCCGGAAGTTCTCTTCGCCGTGTCTCAAGAGAAAAAAAATAAATAAATAAAATAGGGAGAGAAAAAGAATCCCTCGGATTTCTTCCCTCCAAAGAAAGAAATCCGCGATCATTTCCACCTCCGGGATAAAATTTCCCCTCGGCCTTCCATTCGGTTTTCCGCCAGTGGCCGATGAAGCCCAAGCCTTGGAGCAAGATTTACGACCATTAATATCGCGAGCTTTAACGGGGCAATTCCTGTTTCTTCCCCCGCCCTCCCCCCCTTTCCGGCAGGTATTGCGGAACGCATTGCCGGCAAAAACGCACGTCCTCGTCCGCGGCGGGCACAAAGAAACCGTCCTCGTCAAAGAGCCCGCGAAGAGTCCGACCTCGAGATTTACACCTCCACTTATTTTTTTCCCCCCTGATCTCTGCACGTCCAAGGCTCTCGCGATGCACTTTCGCGATACGATCCGGAGGCTGAAAGAAAACGAGAAAAAATCCGGATATTTCGGAAAAAGTGGACAGAGATTGGCCGGAGGAGATGCACCGAGGGGATTTAAGAATTTCTCCCGATGAAGAGTTTTTTTTGAAATTCTTTAAAGGGGTGCCAGGGTTCGCCGGCAGGAAGGGGTAGTTTCGCAGGCAGATGGGCAGGCCGCGGAGGGAGGGCATCTCCCCAGGGTGTACGTGGCGAGAGAGGGGGTGCACTCGGGTTTCGGGGGGTGGGGCCGGTGCCGACTTATGCACGAGCTGCGATGCATAACGCGATGCACAACGCGATGCACTCGCCGTTCGCAGCCTGTGGCCCGCAATAATCAGTTGTCAACAGCTGTTTTGACAACAGCTGTTTCGTAAGACGCCGACCCGGCAGCCGCCCCCAACCCCGGGATAACGTTTCGAACATATTTCGAGCACATTTCGGGGACGGTAGCCGAGAGGCGCGTGTTGGCCTGGAAATATTAGACGCGGGATATCGCGATCTCCTTTCGCGCGCGAACGCGGTCGAGCCGGCCGGGCAAAAAGTCGGGCAAAAACCGGCCCGACCGGCCGAGCCGGGGAAAGAGATCCCCGATCTCGGGAACTGGTTCCTCGAGTCGCGACTCCTGGGACGACCTAGGATCCAAGAGAGCCGCTCCTCTGGAAGGGAGACGGAACGCGTAGCTCTACCCGCAGAGGAGAGAGAAAGAGAAGAGAGCTCCAAAGGGGAGGCCGAGTCGCGTATAAAAAATGGGGGAAATTGTTGTCTAAAGGGGGAGAAAGAGTGTGGATTAAATCGTCGCGTCCGACAGGAGAGTTCGGCCCAAGGGGCGGCATCGCGCCTCTCGCCGAGGGACCGGTCTTCCGGGGGTAACTTATATTAGTTGGCCGTAACTTTCCTCGGGATGGAAGTCGAGCTGGCACTTCCTCGCGGTTAAATCGAACATCGGACCTCCGCGCCTCGGAGTCGCGTTCCCCCGGGAGAGCCGGTTCCTGCGGGCAATTATTTCAGGAGCAGCGCGCGTGGAGTGGCTTCAATTTCCGGGCGGCGTTCTTCGTCCCGAGGAGGGCTGCGAAAAGCTGGAAAACGTCCTTTCGCCCTTCCCCGAGACATCGGCGCGTTTTTCATTTTTATTTCACTCGATGATTCGTCTTAAATAAAACCGAGCAAAATCGGCGGACCGAGTTCTTTCGGACTTCGGAAACCGGAGAATGGCGCGCCCCCCGGAACCGCTCCGGTTCTTCATCCCTCGACAAACAACGAAGAAGACAAAGTTAGGGGAACCGTTAAACAGAAGTTCCCGAGACTCCGGAATCCCGTCGCCGGTTTCGCGAGAGTGACGCCCCTCGCGAAACTTGGCTGGCAAAAAAAAGAGCAGGGGTTGTCGCGCGGGAGGTCAAGTCCGAGACCCGGGGTCGAGGGGTGGGACCAATCCCGGTTTTCCCTGGGAATTCAATTTTCCCCAGTGGCGTTCCCTCGACGGAACCACTCGTTAAATACCGAGTGTACTCTCCATTCCGCCCGGTGCAAAAGAAAGACTCCAAAACTCGTCTCGAACCCGGAAACGGGAAAATTCCGAAATTTCCGACCCCGAAAAACATCCACCGCCCCCCAACGCGAAATTATCAAGAAATTCCACAAAAATCCTAAACATCGCAAACGTTAAATATCCAGTACCGGGGATCGATATTTTAATTTAATCCACGGCGTAGATTTTCAAGAAAGAAGGAGAGCTCGATTTTTCGGAGGAAGAAAGCATGGCAGGATTCGCGCAGGAGGAGAAAGAGACGTAAAAGGGGACCAGGGAGCGAGAGGACGTTATCGGCTTTGACGTGAGCCAGGAAGGCATTAGGAAACTTGCTCGGCCTCCTAATACTTCTCGATCTTAATACTTCTCCCCGACTTTATATCCCGGGTCTCTATCTTCGCGGCGAGACGCGCGGTCCGGGCCTGGACCGCAACTTACGGAGGGATCGAAGGCTGCGGAGATAACGGGAGAGAGAGAGACAGAGCGAAGGCAGGGGGTAGGAGGGCGAGAAAGAGGATGCCGGGAGGAAACGAAGAGAACCCGACGGGGTGCCGGGGGGAAGGGGGAACAGCCGAAATCGATGCTGGAAAGAGCCCGCGGGCTAACCCAGGGGTGTTCCTCGTACGGTCTCTCCCTCCTGCACGAGGTCCTTTGGAAAATCTCCCGCGACCGAGCGGAAAGGGGAGTCCTGGATAAGGCCGCGATCCCGCGCCTTCGTGATTTCTCCCTTCCAGATATGGGGAAAAAATCCTCCAACGCGTTTGACATAATTCATCGTAATAAAGGTGTTATAAAGGGTCTCCGAGGATTTTTTGGTCCTTCGGGAGAGGGGGATTTAAATAACTCCCGGCGCCGATTTCGCCACGGAGATAATTCCTGAAAGGGGATGAGAAAGGGAATTAAAAGGATACAAAAAATCGAAGGGTGGTGGGAGCTGGGAGCCGACATGTGTGCAGTGTGCGAGGATGCGCTCGCCCGACCAGATGGACGGATTGATCGCGCGGCGGACAAAAGCCCCGCACGTGCGTGCACGCGCGCGGTCGCGCCCCGACTGCGCGCCCGGAGGCGCAGCCGGCAGCGCGCGGCGACGCTGCGAGGCTGCAGCGCGCGGTCACCCGCAGCACGCGCGTCGGCGCGGCCGCCATCTGGCGGAGGCACGCGCGACTGCTGGCCGCCTCCGCTCCTACGAACGGTAGCTATTGTTACGGGTATTATTTGTCACTAATCAGAATGGGCGGCGGGGCCGGCAGCCATCGGCAGAAGGCTGGGGAAGGGAGAGGCACACCCGAGGCCGATGGAGCGAGAGAAGGGTAACTAACCCCCGAAGAATCGAGGCCACCCCCAATTGCCTATCGGGAGCAAAAGACAAAATATTGGAGATAACCGGGTAAATCGTGTTACAATTTAACGCGTAAAAAGGGCGCCGCTTGGAATTCAAGAAAGATACTAATAATTACCCGGAAAAGGACGCCAGTCATCGGCGGAATTTTTCGGCTCACCTGAAAGCAAAAAAAATTTAGAGGTTAAAATACGTATTAATTGTAAGTGTAATTACTTGGAGGGAATTTTCTTAGGGATTTGTAGGTTTGGTGATTGCAGGATACCGGGTTGGGTCAAGCATGGGACTTTCGGAGGAAATTACGACTTTTTGTCGGTGATCGCGTAGGGTTTATGAGTCGACTCGCTCGTCAGGTGCAGTCAGTCAGGATGATCGAGCACGGAGCTTTCCCTCGGGATGTAGCGGTGTGTCGAAAGCTTAACGAGTGTTTCCACGGGGCGGTTTTTGTCGCCCGTGTACCAGGGAAAGCGACGACCTTAGGGATCGACACCCGAGTCCCGGGAAGACGGCAAACGGGGTCCGGAGGGGTCTCGAGGGCGCGGCGGGGACTTTCTCCGATGCATCGCTCAGGAAAAATAAAAAAAAGAAACAAATCCAAACGGGATTCTTCGGCAATTGCCGCGCCCTGAGGAACCCGGGGAGCGGGGAATTAAGAGCGGACCATCGGGAAGGAATGTCGAAGAGGCGCTCCCAAAGTCGAAACTCGATTTCTCCGAGTCGCGTGCACCACGTGGGCGATATCTCGAAAACGACCGAAAACCCATTTTTCAATATCCCGTATAATTCGGCGCTAGAGAATTCCGAGCTTCCCTTTCTCCTTTCCCTGGAAGGGGGCGTCGAAGAGGCTCTTCGTGGACCGCGGATATGTGGATAAATAAATTTCAGCCGGTGCCCTTTAAGTACCGTTTCAAAATTTTACCAATTTTTAGTGTACTCGGTAATTTCACGATCTTCGGAAATTTCACCGAGGGGAGAAAAAATTGTAAGTGGTGTATACGGTACGTGGGTACCGTGACGTAAGGAAAAGTACCGACAAGTATCCTCGCTCCTCGAATTTGAGCTTCAATTTCACCCTCTGGTTGATCCCTCCCTCGGAACAACCGAAACCGCGCACCCTACGGAAGTAGATTAATGAAGAAAATAGATTGCTTCCCTGATAAATCAACCCCCGTTCCGTTTCCTTGTTTTTTCCATTCGAGCCCGCACTTTCGTGATAACTCACCCTGGAGGAGGTCCCGCGAAATTAATACGTCGAAAGACAAACGCTAAGTAGGATGGCGGGGAGTCAAAGGGGTGGAGCGCCCCTTCTCCGGGGTGCCGATTCCAGCATCGAGGATCGATCGAGGGACCTCTTCGAACTCCTCGGAAATCGAGTTTTGGGGAACTCGAAGAAGGGTCGAATTTCCTTTTTTTTCGTTACGCCCCGAAGAGGCCATTCATTCTGGCGCGAAGCACGGATCGATATCACCCGAGACAAATCGCTCTCGCTGCGGAAGTCGCGAGTCGGGGGTAAATATCGCCCCTCGACCCGCCACCCTTCCCGGCCACGCGGGAGCGCGTGCCCCCCGTCATTAGGCATTAACGCATTAACAAATGGAAACGTATCAAAGCGTGTCCCGCACCCCCGCACCCGGTATCCCATTACCATCTTTGAGCGACGCGGACCACTTGCGACCCCTCTCGTTAAGGGTCTGCGAGGGGTGGGTCTATTCGGTAGGGGGCCCGCCATCTGCCGA
Organism: Orussus abietinus; assembly: GCF_000612105.2. NCBI lineage: Eukaryota > Metazoa > Arthropoda > Insecta > Hymenoptera > Orussidae > Orussus > Orussus abietinus. Next base: position 184,509 of record NW_019394317.1, read on the forward strand.
ACCGCCTCGACGAAAAGTTCGTCGAAAATTCGAAATCGACCCCTCCAGGATTTTCATTTTTCCACTTTTCATGCAACCGGGAGGAATTTCGAAAGGGGCGAGAAATCCGGTTAAGAGAATAGGGTGGAAATAATTCCTAGTCACGAAACATCCCTAACCCGGGGGGGGGCGGAAACTCGCCATCTGTCGGTCCCATCTACCCGCCCATCTTCGAAAATTACGTGGAAAGCCGGATATTCGTGCATCTGTCGATGTGAGGCCCGAAAATGCATCGCCCTCTCCTCCCTCGAGCTAACGAAGTTTTCCCCCCTCCCGCAAACGGTGTCTTCAGGAAGGAGAGGGATTCGGTTCCCCACCCCAAGCAACAAATACCCTTGGCACGGGAAAATTAGGAATACTCGTTTCCAATTTCCTCGAAAAAAAAGGGAGGTTTTCACCCCACTTTCCGCCGGATTTTTCCTCTTTCCCGGAAACGCGATCCGAGTGGACGCCGCCCAATGAAGCACCGAGCCACCGGGATATATTCTCGCCGAAGAGGTGACATCCCGGGTTGCCGTAAATTACGGTATACCGTGGGAAGCTCGGCGGCGAGGCTCCATAATTACCGCCCCCGTCCCTGTAAAAAAGGAAGCGACAGGACTCGAACTTTGGAGCAAGAGAGAGCACCCCGTCCTTTCGTGGAGGAGGCTGCACTTAACTATCCTTTTTAAATGCACGACGTCATAGGAAGGGGCAGAGACTTTCCACTCGATAATTTCGGGGGTGAGAAGGGGGGTTGATTCTCGGTGAAGACGCCCTCGCGTGTGCACGTTGGAGCCATGTGCTGGTACGTATGCACACACAGGTGCACGTAGGTACCATGGGGTGTGTACGCGAGCCTCCACCTTGGCACTGCTCCGACAAACCTCGCACCCTCCCAGATCCACCCGATGCCCTCGGAGGGTGCAGAGTGCAGAGTGCATCGCCGCTGCTTCCGACGTCGCTACCTCTCGCTGACTCCTGCCACACCCTCGCGCAAGAGAGGGCATTCGGGGGTGTACCCGAGAAGAGGGTGGAAATCGGGGACGGCGTTTGACACGCACGGAGGATTAACTCTTGCGGGCCCTCGCGGAGGGTGGTCCTGGTTTGCGGTTTTTTTCGGCAGGGAAAAGTCCGGAAGGGATGACGGAACGTCACGCGTCGGAAGTCGCAAGGGGTGGCTTTTTGGGGGCACCCCTTGTTTGGGTGCGCACAACGCACGTGCGAGCAGCGAATGCAGGTTAGGCGCTGCACCTGACGGTTCCCGCAGGAGGCGTCAAGGGGGGTGGATGCTATTAAAAAAAATCCAGATGGTGATATCGTACGTGCCCAGGAAAATTCCCACGTCATTCCTCGTCATTAAACGTTGATTACCCGGAGGTGAGGATTAATATTGCAATTTCGCCCCACCCCGAAGGTCGCGAGGGGTCCGGTCCATCCGTCTTCCGCGTTACGTCCCCGACGTCGAGGCCAGTCGTCAGAGGGTAAACAGCGAGTCGGCCATAAACCAGGAACACCCCTGGAGGAGGACGGAAGCGCGGGTGAGCCCCTGCGAGAACGTACATCCAGGGTACAAGGGGGGGTTGGGGGGCAAAGGGGGCGAGAACTCGCAGGAGCCGATACGCTACCCGATGATTCACGACCCCCTCCCATCCCTCCCTGGCACCCGGATGACCCAACCGGTGATAACTTCGTGGGTAAGTAACTGCCGAGAGGAGCCCCCCTCGGGGGTGCTTTCCTCCGCCGAGGACGTTGCCGCCGAACCTACCCAGGGCATCTTCTCTCGCGTTTCCCCGGAAACTTCTATTTCCCATGGCTTCCGCAAATTGAGGAAAAATTTGCCAAGGCCAAAATGAATTTTGTAAAAAATATTCAACGTGACGGCGAGCTCTAGGCCGAATTTTGGCCGACTCTCAAGAAATTTCTTCCGAGATTTTCAGGCAGGTCGCCCGGATTCGAGAAACTTGTCCATGGCCACCGTGGGAATATTCGGCAGCGTCGGAATCGGCCGGAATAAAGATTCACCGCGGGCAAGGACAAAGAGTCGGCTCTCGCCTTGAAATCGTCCACCGGAAACCGGAGCCGATCCGTTCCGCCCCCCAGGTCCCCCTGAAACAGGTATGAGGAAACGGGTACCTGCGCCTTCGTGGCACCCAAGGAAATGCACCGGAGCGCGGTGCATCGTCGAGAGGGAAAGGGACGAAGAGGGGCCGGGGAGGGAGAGGCGCGACAGGTAAACCGAGAGAGACCGGGAGGAAAAGGCCGTGGATATTGGAAATCCGAGTTGGCGAGGGGTCCCGTGGGAATATTAGCGGGTCCGGGGTCTCTCCCGGTTTTTTTCTCCGCCGCCATTTTCGACGCCGACCGGCCGTGACGGGGCGAAATCCGTCATTCGCGACGAATTTCCGCGTCGTGGCCGAGAATATATATATGTATTAAATTTTATATACATGGAGAGGCGAGGGTGTTCACGTATATGCACATACATATATCTATCCCCCGAACGGATTCGGGAACGGACGGTAATTCGGGGGCCGCCAATGGCCGGTCGTGGACCGCCGTGCACCCGACAGGTGCACGTTCCCCCTCTCCTCTCCCCCTGCCGATGCATCGGCGCGTCCCGATCCGATCAATTCCCAGCCCCCACCAGACTCGGTCTTTCCGCACTTCTGGACGCTGCCGCGTCCATGGGGATTCAATGTTTAAGGGGACTAGGGTGGACGCCACCCCCACCCTTCTCTTGTGATTTTTTTTTAAATATGAAAATAATTTCGTGGACCTTGGAAGACTTTGAGGAGGGTGTTTCTCGACCTGGGGGACCAGCGACGAGTCGAGATGCAGTCGTCAGGTGCATCCTCTAGGTTGCACCCCCGGTCGCCTCGATTCGGGCGACGATTCCACGTTAGACCCCGGGTCCCCCTTTTTCTCGGGGCGCATCTTCGGCACAGGCACGTTAATGGTCCCTGTTAAGCCGTAATTAGCAGATAGAATCTCTCACGGCGGATCCCGCCCCGCCCTAATGGAAGAAATCAGCCCCCAGCGTCTTGATCGCCCTCCACCTCTTCGAGGCGATAACCGTTGACGCGTAATTGAAATGTCTCGGATTAAGGACCCGTAGATGGGATCTTGAAATATCGCCCCTTTGAGCCCCGACCGCGCCGATACGCCGCCACCCCTTAATCAGGGTGGGGGGTGGGTGCCCGAGAAATCCCTAGAAGGACGACCTCTCTTTCTGACCCTCCCTTTCCTTGCTTACATTTTTTCAAAAGCACCTCCGCTAATGCGATTGCCCCCTGCTTTCCTTTCGACGCCATCCTAGGGACGGGGGTTAAATCGACTTAAATTAACTCGAATTAACTGCAATTCGAGTGCAACCGGGAAAGGTCGGCGCTGCTATCCCTGGGAAGACTCTGGCGCTTGCTCGATTTACAGGGAAAAACTTAAAAGAAGGAAAAGGTAAATTAAAATATCATTTCGTCCGGCCAAGGGAGATCAAAGGGGAGGATTTTCATGAGATCCGTCCTTAGAGGTCCTTCTCTCTACCTGCCCTACCTGTGCTACCTATCACCTGTCCGTAGAGGTTGTCATTCCGAGGACTCATTCCGGGCACCGGTTATCTAGGGGGGGCACTCCATCCACCCCTCGCCTCGTGGGGTGCGTTTCTTCGGGCTCGTTAGCGCCATACGAGGACGATAAAGGATGCGGAATCCGGCGATGTAGGTCGCGAGAGAAGAGAGGATCGGGGAATTCCAGCTAAAAGGACGCGCGTTCACGGGAGCGGACCGTAAACGTCTATTATTCCCCGCGGGGGTGGCCGCCCTCAGGGTGGCGGGGCCATTCGCGAGCTCGCGCCCCTAAAGCGGCCGGATTTGCACCCCGCGACTTGGACTGGCTTTTCTCGCTGCACGCTCGCGCGATGCTTTAACTCGGTGATCCTGATAAAGGGGTCGAGAATTTCGAGCCACCCCCGAACAAGGCGACCCCTTTCACCGTGAAACTCGCCCCGGAAATTTCGCGTTATCGCTGGTACCAAGGACCATCGCGCGACCTCCCAGAATTTCCCGAACTCCAGGGGTGGATTTCTCCCCTTCGACGTTTCACGCGATCGGATGATACTTTTTTTTTTTGCATCAAACGCGAAGAGGGTGAATTTCACGAAATATCTAAAAGGGGTCCCAGAGTCGGTCCGGAGTAAAGGGACATCGTTACTTCTAGGTCTTAAGGCGCCCCCATCCCGAGGAGGCGCAGAGCCCGCGAATACTCCGCGAGGGGCGCCGTTCAATTTTCCTCTCGCCGGCGGAAAGATAGATTTTGTATCCTCGCCTCGAGTGAATATTTGCCCTCGCGGCTTGAATCGCGACTTTGTGCCCCGACTTTCCGGTATCCCTGCGCGGTTTTCCCGCAACTCGTGCGGCAAAGCCCGGGCGTTTCGCGTGCCAACTGCGGACACACAATGCCGCCCATTCTGCCGGCGCGTTTCCGCGTCCGCGTTTAAAACCCGCCGATACACGGATTTGTCGGGAATGACGCGGTAGAATGCGCGGCGTGAGAAAGCGTCGAGGGCGAGAGGAAGAAAGATGGAAAATCGAGGAAAAAGTGCCACCCCTTCCCGAGGGAATTTTTTTCGGGATTTAAGAAATCCGGCTTGGGGAAGAACACGGACGCGATCCGCGTTTACGGGGGTAAATAAACGTTTGGACGGACAACAAAGGCCGTATTTGGTGGCGCACCGGGAGGGAACCCGGAGGGCCGAGCAATTGTTGCTCGCCGGACCGTCAAAGTGGTCCGATTGAATAATTAATCCCCGGTCGATCGATACGTCGCGGCGAATTACGGGGTCGATTAAATGCCTTCGATCGACCCGGCCCTCGGTAATCAGCCAATCCGGGGGGCTCGCGGAGCATAATGCGCGAGAGGGCGAAAAGTCGGACAAAAGTCGGTGTGTCCCGGTGCCCGGCGACGCAACAGGTCGTCAAATTTAATCGCCGCCCTGCAAAGACGGCGAAAAACCGCCCTCCCACCCCCTTTGCAACATTTTCAATCCCCTTTTGCAACATTTTCAATCCCCGGCAATTACCGGCGAACCAAGAGGAGAGGAACTCCATTTTTCCGCGTTGATGAAAGGAGGGACGAGAAAACGGGACAAAATGAAAATCCTCTCGCGAGCCTCCGACGCACCGTGTCGAGGGAAGAGGATTTTCCAGCCTCGCGAAACCGGATCGACTCTCCACCCTATCGGGTTTCTTCGTGCGCGGTTAACCGGGGGAAAAATCCGCCGGACGAAAAAAATCCCCGCGGTTTCCCCGCAAGAAGTACCGCTGGCCCGGTGATAATTGAGGAACAAAAATCCAGGAAAATTTTTCGAGGGGAGGAGCGTTCAATTTTCTAAACGCATCCATAGGGTCCTTTCGACCGCGCCTCGTGATAAGCGCGATGCGGTAAAAAAATCGTATAAAAAAAAAAATAATAAAATATAAAATCCGCCATTTTCCGCCGCGGATCCATTAACTCTATTCGAGGTAATGAACGACGAGTCGATGGCGATGGATCGCCCGAGTTAGGAGAAATCTCGAATTTTCTCTGAGAAAGCGACGGAGCGAACCGCGACGCCGGTAAAGGGAACAGGTAATAAATGGAGAAGTAAACGGCGAGAAAGAGAGGAGATGACAGGGGGCAGGGGGGATTCTTTAAGAGGGTCGCGAACAATGCCGACCGCCGATGCTACAAATCGCAGTCATTACTTTAATGACGGGTTACCGTACGGTGCGTGAGACGATGGAACGCGGCGTTTCCTCGGGACACCGAGGTCGGGGAGTCGTGATTAAGTGCCTGGAAGAGCAGGATAGGCTTACCAGGGCCTCCCGAGCGGAAGCGAATCGCCGCTCTTCCGGTTTCATTAAAAATCTTCCGCGCGGTCGTAAATTATGGCAGCGGCGAGAGGGGTGGGGAAAAATTGCCGGGACAGGGAATCTCGCGAGAAGGAGCCTTGCGAAACTTTCCTCGAGCGCGTCTCGGCGTCGCTCGAACTTGGCGAGATGTCGAAAATTAATTAAAATCTCGATTAATTTTAATCCCGAGGCGCTATGCCTTGTAACGAAATCCCGAGCCACGTCGCGGGGAACCCTGTGATATTTTTTTTTTATAAATTTCTAATAATTTTCCTCCCCTTCGTGCGACGCCTCGAAGTCTGAAAATCACTTCCCAAGATTTCGATCGTCCCGACAAAAGGACTCTCGCGACCGCGAATCGTGAATAACGTCCGGAGAGGGCACCGGTTGCTTTAGGTTTAAAGTTAAATGGAGCTCTAATAACGCCTTTAGATATTCAGAAGTCCGACCCTCTTCAAATGCTGATTACGGCGTTGAAGAGCGCCGGGGCCGAGTGTTAAATGTGCGTTAAATTTACCCCGCGTGAGGAGAGGGGCACGGGGAGAGCAGACCCCCCGGCTGGAGGAAGCCAAGATTTGTCGAGCTCATCACTCCTTGACGTGGATTTAAAACTCATGACGTCGCGGGTTTGACGACGCGATCAACGCCTCGAAGAGGCCCCCCGCGACGCCCGGCGCCGGTTTTATTATCACTCCCGATTAAAATCCCGCCGAAACGGCGTGCATTTAATTAGACGCCTCCTCGAGGGGCTCGTTAACTACTCCGCCGTTTGGATTACCGACACCTAACTATCGAGGTAATTTCCCTGACAAGGACGCCGTAGAGTTCGTTTCCAAAATCTACAGGACAAAAAAAAATGAAAAAAAAAAATTCTCCACTCAAAAGAATTTTTTGAAAAATCAGATTCGATCCTACACGTCTTTTGAACGATGCGAAAGTAGGAATTGAATCAATCTTCCAGGGAAATTAGTCATTGGCGTTCATCGTCCGACTCGGCTCCGAGGAATCCGCGACTTCTCGGCAATCTCGGCCATTTGTCAACTGCGGACTTACTCATCCCAGGTGAATTTTCCGCCTGCAGTTCCTGTTTCGCGAGGTGAATCAGTGCCGGTGGGCGATCTTGTCTCTGCTTTGTCTCGAGATCCGCCTCGCCAGGGACGACGAAAAATTCGGAGCGATAAGGCGTATCGAGAGAGTTATCTCCGATGAGTAAGTGCAGGAGAAGAGAGGGTAAAGAGTCGCGGCGCGATCGGCGTCGAAATTTTGGACGAATTTACCTAAGTGCGTAATTACGGATTACAGGGGCGCGGGAAATCCAGTCGTGTGCGCCGGTTAATTGGATCGGCCCGGTAATAATCCGGCTAATGATTCGGCCCCGGGCGAATAAATCAGCGCAGGGCCACTTTTGCTCGCGACCCGCGGACCGGGATTATCATCTGTCGGAGACTTGGTTGTCGACTCGTTAGTTCTGTCCCAAATAGCTTAGCGTTTAAGCCCGGCCGATGACAGTAATCCCGGCGCGTAATCGATACTGCTATTCTTCGGCGTAGTTCGCCGTAATTCCGCATATCTGCCATTAGTCACCACACAGATGCGAATTTAACCCACATTCGACGCCCGGCGCCGATGATTGCCGAATTTATCGGCGGGTCCGGGCCGATAGACGGGAATTCCTGTAAATTATTTCCGCAAACCCGGATTAATCGCGCCAACTTGCCCAGGAAAAGAGGCGACTCGGCAAAAGGGCGAAGGAGAAAACCGCCCCCAAAGATTTGCCCCTTATTTATCGTTATTATCGTCCCTCCGGAATCCTGGGCCCGGTGCGTTCGAATTTACCGATCTCCCCCGAGTAAGAGGAGGAGGGTGCCTTTAGCACCTCGTAAGGAACTAGTTCCCCAAGAAAAAGGGGTCGACGTCCCTGGGGGTGGGAATTTTCCGAAGCCTACTTCTGGACCCTCGACGTCGCCCGCAGCGGCTTCTCCCCTGCGCATCGTTTGTCTCTCTTCGATTTTTATTTTTTTTCCCCTTTCTGGTACTAAATGGATCCCGGGGTCATTTTTTTTCCACACTCGGGGGGTGACAGGGGGCAGTTTTTTTCCGGACTGGAGACGGTCCCCCGAATTCCCTGGGCGACTGGATTTTTCTTTCCATTTCTTATGGGGAAAACGGGAGAAAGAAGGGTCGGAGTCGTTTCGTCGTTTCCACGAGCCTCCGCGGTTTCCACTTTCTCTATTTCTCTCTCCGGCTCTTTTTCCCTCTTGGTATCGGTTTTCACCCTAACCGCACAATTTTCCGCGGTTATTAGTTCTCCCGGAGCGCACGCGGCGGAATTCGAGTCGCGGCCTGTCGAAGGAAAATATCGAAATTTTTCGAGCGGACACCCCCCACCCCCGTGTCCGTACACGAGTACACCCCCTGCCGGCAATCACCGATAATCAGCCGGCTTGTTTTGACAATTGAGTTGGCTGATGGCCGTTTTGTTTCCGCGTACGTGCGCGTTCCGGGTCCGGCGCGTCCAAATTGTTCCTTCGGGCAATTATTTCTGACATGAAGCGGGTGCAAATTCGGGCTCATCACCCGGGTTCGAATTAATCGGGTCGCTCGAGGAATTAGTTACCCTGACCCTTCTCACTCTCAAAAAAAAAAACCGGAAAGAAAGAGAGAAAAAAGAATAGATCCCCTCGAAAACTCCGAAAAATCCCGGAAAAATCAATATTTCCACGTCGGACGATTTTTACAGGAAGAGGTAAACTCCGGCGGGAGGGGAATAATTTTCCACCCATTCGAGGGGGTGGAGGGACCTCGGAGTTTCTCCAGTTTCGGAATGGTGAAGGGTTCTGGAAAATGGGTAGGGCGGTAATTTGCACGTCGCGAGGTGGCGTTATTGACAGGGTGGGGGTGGAGGCCGCGAAAATACCCATGACAATTAGAGGCGTTATATGGAGGGTGTTTATTTACCAAAACTTGGAGCACGTTACCCAAGGGGAGAAGCCAGTTGCGAAACCATCTGGCGGAGTCGTCTGCGCGATCTACGACCGACCGGCATCGGACCGGCATCGGACCGGCCGCGTTTGACAGTCGCCAAAATCGAGAGGGACGAACAGGGCCGAGACATTTCGAGCAGCAGCGATCGATTAAGCCTCCCTCCCCCGTCGGTTTTCTCGATGCCGGAGTCCGGAAACTGGAGCACTCCGGCAAACGGCCGCCCCGTTTCGTCAACCCCACCCCTCGCCAAGACGGGCTCTCCTCTTTTTCCTCTTATTTACGTAATTATTCCCTCTCGTGCTCCACGTGGGAACTGTCAATGACAGGCCTCGAGGTAATCGCGCTTCCGGGCCGGGTTGAAAATTGGTTTTCCGGGCGCGATCGACCGCCGGATAAGCGGCGTCCCGAAGACGAGCCGAAAGAAGAGGGGAGGGGGAACTTGCCAATTTCGCCACGGCAGCCTCTCGCGAAAATGTCCGTCCACCCTGAGATCAGCTTCTTTTTCTTTCCATCGGAAAATAAAAATAAATTCCTAGAGTCGCGAGTCGCCTCTCGCGCCTCCACCATTTCTAATTCGAGGTCCCTCCGGGAAATGCAATTTTTTTTGTCCCGTTTCTTTCGCGAGGTCGCCGAAATCGTTGCTGGGGTGCGGGGATGGCGGAATGCTCGCAATCCCGGCCGATTAAATCGCCTCGCCGATCCGTCTCTCGAGCCCGGGGGTGGCGGCGCCCCTGGCAAATGGCCACCCCCTCTCGTATCGGCGACTCGCGAAGAAGGCCGTGCGTGACGATAATCGGCCGGGTCGCCGATGCAGTCGTCGTCCTCGTTAGACGGCCCCTGGTCATGCGAGACCGGTCAATGATAGGTCTCGCAGCCCCGAAATAGTCCGAGGGCGACTCCGTTGAAATTTGCTTTTCACCCTCGGCAGCTGTTTCCGGAGCTACGTGACCGCCATTTCGATCATTCGGGACCAACTTCTTCCGCTCTATCTGGCACATTCGGTTAGCCATCGGCTTCCCCCTCCCTGTCTTGGGGTTTGAGGGCACAAGACGCATCTGCATAACTTTTATTATTTCAACGAGTTTGACTATTTTCGTGCTTTTTGTGCACTTTTTTCTTTTGTACAAATCCATGGGTGGACGGATGGCGTCCCGCGTCCTGCACGGGGTCCAGAGGTGCGTGGTGAATTTCCGGAGGACTCGCAGTCGCCAGCAGTCGCCGAGGGGGTGGGTCCACCCCGTGCGCGAGCAAAAGTGCAGAAAGGGGTCGAGGGTCGGACGGCGAAGGGGCCGGTGGAGGATTTAAAAACGATTTCGAGGAAATTTCCGGCGAGTAATGCCGAAAGGGGATGGGGTCGATGAATGGCCGTCGAAAGGGACACCGAGAGCACGAGGGCGATCGATTAAACCTCGCCAAGCGCTCGCCTCCCTTGAAAAATCGAAAACGAACGGTGACACGCGAAGACCGAAAGAAAAAAGAAGAAAGGGAAGAACTCGAAATGGAAGGCGAGAGATCGGGTCCGTTGGCAGGGGTCGGACGATTTCTCCCGAATTTCCGCTTTTGGGCCTGTAATTGCCGGCAGTCTATAATAAGTGCCTTAGACATTCCGGATCCGTGCCACGTGCGCCTACCTCGGATATAGCGTATGACTCACGGAGAGTGAGAGAGAGGCCGGGCGTGCATTTCGGTGCATCGGCCGGGATGCATCTCGAAATACGACCGAGGCCCCTCGAAGAGATCCGACAAAACTCCCGGAAGCTCTAACGAGGCGCGACCAGATATCAGCTCCCCGAGGCGGCACTTTTTCGGCATCCTGGATATCTTATTTAGCACCTCCCCCGGAAGCGATATCCGGCCAGGCAGGATTATCGGAGTCCCCCTCTTCGACGATGCACCTCGTTCGTTTTTTTCTCCCCTTTCTTCCTCCGGGCCGAAAGAGACGTCTCGAGTCGATTCCTCGAGGCTCCTCTTCCGGGTCAGCAAACGAGGCATCCGTTCTCGCGAATAAACTTTCGCGGACAACAATGGCCGGTTCATCAGCGCCCCCCTTCTCCGACTCTGGGGGTGCATCCGCGCGTTGCATCGGTTATACACCTGATAGAAAAGGTTGGACTCTACGATGGACCGTCTCCGACTTGTCGTCGAAAATTTGCAGAGGATCTTCGAGTTCGTGTATACGTATGCGCATATAAATAATTAAATACACCGGTGTGTGTAACTATAAAAATGTATTTTCACATAGAAGTGTACGAGGGTAAAAAAATAAGGGGTGCGTTAGCGTATCTGCCCGGTTATCATCAAAGTCGCGGCCCCCATCCCCGTTGAGGGGAGTCATCCTCCCGAGCGCCGCGTTTCTCCACTTGCCGGGGTATTTTATTTTATACCGCGGGAGGGATGATACGTGCGACCCTCGTAAAAAGCGTAAAAACCCTCAAAGATGATGCGCCCGCTTGTCAGGAATGACTCGGGCCAACTTCCGGCAGGGGAGGTCGTAAAAAAAAACTCACCCCCCGAAGCGCGATATCCGCTCTCCCGGACCTATAATTCCCCGTTTTCCCTCTGCCTCCCGTTTTACGGGACTAAGCGTCTCGAGAGAAGCCGGGGGCGAGTCCGAGAGGTCGATCGTAATCGATAGTATCGGCACCGTCGATTCCACCCCTCGGACACCGAGAAGGAGCGGGGGGCCACCGAATCCTCGATTTTCGAGAGCCACCCCCATCGGCCGACTCCGAAAGGAAACCTCTTTCGAGTCCGTCCTTCACCCCCCAACCCTCGATCATCGGACAACTCTTATCGGCGACTTCGATTTCGTCGAGCTCGTAATCGGACCGATCCGGCCAATCGAGACAAGTGATCGATCATTGCCTGGCGTAGAATTAAGAAATTTTTAGGAATTTCAGGAATTCCACATTCTATCCCGAATTTCTTCCTCGTCTTTGGGCCTGAAAATTCCGTAGGGTAGTCTCTGCTCGGATTAACGTAGAATTTTCTTTTTTTCTTACATGTGTATACATGTATATATATATTTTTTTTTCTCCCGCTTTTACGACGCAGCCTCCGAGAGAGGCCGTAAAACTTGGGTTAGAGGGGTGCACGCGCTCTCGCAGCCGGAGCTCTTCGTTTTCTCTCCACGTTCGGTTTTTTACGGGCCCCCCGACCTCCCCCACCCTTCCGCCCTCCGCTCGCCACGGGGATGCGTCCGATTGTAATCGGTATAGTAGCGATCGATTAGACGTTCGTACGAACCTCTTTCTCTCTTCCTTTTTCCCCTCTCCGTCTAGCTCTCTCCTTCGAGCCGAGTGGCGGTATATTGAACCGTGTACACCCCTTCCTGTATATAGGTATACACGTACATATATACACAGGGACCCTAAAACGTCATTCCGAGAGACCATTCGGTCTCTCTCCCCCCCGTTTCTTTGCCTCCCTCCCTCTCTCTCGAAGCGACTGGTCGAACCTCGGGGGCGGGGGAAGGGGTGGATCGCAAGGGAAGATCGTTTCTCCTTGATTCGAGACGGAACTCCGGGATAAGGGACGAAACGAAACGCGAAAGTGAAGATTGCCTCGATTGAATTTCCGCCGAGTGCCCTGTAAAAAGCCCGACGTTAAAGTTAGCGCCATCTGCCGGCGCGGATCCACGAAAGGGAGGTTTTCCGGGGGGGTGGGGCTTATACGGGGCCGGAGGGTGGGTCACGGGGGTCGTGGGGCTAATCTCTTAATAAATAAGTAAGAGTCTCGAGCAGAGGGGAACGACGAGAAAAGGGATGTCGAGGAACGTCGAATTAAGCAACCCTTAACGGGGCGCTGATACGTTATCGACGTCTCGGGGTGCTCCGTCAGGGTGAGACGGGTTACATAAAGTCGTATAAGAGGGCCGTTCCGTTTGATAGGAAAAAATAAAAAGAAGTGAAAAAAAATATGGAAAAAAAATAGAGGAGAGGGAAACGTTAAGCGAGTCCGTCGCGAGAGGCAGGCGGGGATGGGTTACGGGGGAGGGAACCCTCCGACACACCCCGGTCGACCTAATAAAAAGGGACGCCCTTCCCGGGCTCTCCGTGGAATCATATTTACGAGGAACACGAGCGGGCTCGAATCCTCCGCCAAAGGGTTGAGCGCGGCCTCATCCCCGACGCACCCTCGGCGAGCGCCCGAGAACGATTTTCGCTCCAACCTCGAAGTGCGAGCATCCGAGAGCGACCGGAAGACGTTTCCAGCTTTTACGGCGAACTTTACAGGCGGCGAATAACGCTTCCCCGAGGGATGAACGGGCGCAGCCCCCCCAGGGGGTGGCGCCCCTGCCCCAGCGCCATTCTTCTCGACCACCGCCGTGCGCCGAAATTTTCCTCTTTGATTTTTTTCCCCGGTCGGAAAAATGGTTCGAAATCTCGGAGGCCACTCCCATATCAAGGATTTTCCTCAACACCGCCATATAAGACCGGCGCCGATAAGCGGTCGATTCCAGGGGAGTGGCACTCCTGCCGACCCCATGGAGTATCCGCAACCGGGGGAATATTTATTCTCCAAACGCGCGCCCTCGTTAAATTCCTGAGATTAAATTAATTAACGCACCCGCGCCGGCATCCGCGGGGAGCGTAAGCCGCCCCAACAAATCATTCGTTTTGCGCGGCAGCTCGGGACATTAATACGCACCGCGTCATCCGGGGATCTCGAGCGACACCCCGGCGGCCAACTTCGCCCTCCCCCATTCCCCCGCCAGAGGGTGGATGCAAGAAATGGAAATGGAATGGGGGAAACGAGAGAAACAGGGGAAACCGAAGATAGGGCCCCCGGGGGGTGCGAGCTGGCGAATCGGGAGCCGCGACCTGCCCCCTAGATCGAGCCGACCCCTTATCAGGCGCTCTTCAGAGACTCCCATCCCCTTCAAGGTCGCTCTTCGGAAACTTCAACCCCTTCTTTACCCCAGCCGCTCGCAACGGCGGTTAGCAGGGCCGAAAAGCGAAACTTCATCCCTCTCCTTCGGCACATTTAGCTTCGTCGTGCCCCCTCTTGGAGGTGCCCGACCCCCTACGAGTTTCCGAGCCCCCGGGGGTGGCTTTATCTTTTCGGCCGGTGTTTTCCTCGCCGCCCGACCGAGCCCGACCGTGTCGAGGATAACGCCGGCTTAAACAGGGGAGGTCGAGGTCGCGCATTAAATTTGGAGGCCGTCCTCTTCGGCCTTTAATCCCCTCACCCCTCGATTTCCTCCAAACGAGCTCGCGCATTTTGTTCACACCTCCGTGTGTATCTGCACTTTGGACCGAAAGGTCGAAACCGGATAAAAAAGGGATTGAAAATGAACGAAGAAAATCGATTCCCTCCGCGCCCCCTCTCGACCACGACGTCGATCTCGAGAAGGAGGAAGAGAGAGAGGCGCGACCTTAAAGGCGCATAAATTGGTCGAATCAGGCGGCAAACTTTTAACGACGCGACCGCCGAGTTCCTTTCCGGTATCTTACCGAGGGGGCGGGTGGTGGAAGGGTGACATTTTTCACGTCGCCATGCTTAACGTTCCGGACTCGCCTCGGTCCCGTTCTAGACAAACTGCGCCATAAAGCCAAAGAAACCGCGCGAATGTAGTTGCCTTTATGTATATTTTATTGTACGGGCAAACGGGCGGAACCATTTTTTACCGTTTATGGTTCGCATTCTAAAGTTCCCTCGTCACACCCCCGGTTGAAATATGCGCCCGCGCCCCGCGCATCGGGGCGTATGTCGCCTTATCATTGTCCGCGTATCGCGCGACCTCCCAGGTATTACCGAGGGTCCGAGGTAATCCCTCGAACAGAGAAAAATTACCCTCCATCCAATTTACCGTGATCGTTGGAACAAGGACAGCGGAATTTTAAACTAAGTACTCTTGAAATCCTGTAGAAAAATTTCATATACAAAAATTTCCTGAAATTTTATGGATAAGGACGATCAGCTGATCGGCGAACGACTTATCGGCTGGATATCGAACGTAGCCTGGTTCCCTCGATTGAACCACGGAATCGGCGCATTTTCCGCCGGGTTTCCGGGCCTCGAGCTTCCAGAAAACTGAGACCCTGGAGCTCCAGGCTAGGTAAACGTTTCGGGAGCGGTCGACTCCGCGGGAAGCGTTATCGGGGTCAGAGGTCAATGCGAGTTTACCCGGAAACCGTGAATTTGCTCAAGGAATGGGGGCGACTGATTCGGATGCATCTCGTCCGCGTATCGGTTCATAGTTCTGCGGACCTCTCGAAAATTTCCAATCCCGCGGTCCCCTCTCCCTCTCGTTAAAAAAAGGAAGAAACAAAAAAAATACAAAATCCCCAGGTCTCAAAATGCCCGATACCCGGAAATCGGAAAACCTCTCTCGGGGTATATCGTCCGAATTAAATAGTAAAGTGCGAGCAGCGTGACAATTCGATTCGGAGGGACCGAATTCCGCCGTGCCCTGTCCTCACACAATGGTTAAAAAATGGGGCGGGAGGGGCGGGGTAAACCGGCGAGACGACGCAGGGCCACGCACTCGGCCATCCGCGTATATATCTCTATTTCTATGCGGCATTCAGTCGGCCTAATCGGCGTGCACCGAGCGAGCCTTTGTGCGCGAGGCAAAGTGCACGATCGCTCGATTGCGCGTGACTCGTTGGACGCGCGCGTTCACCCGGCCGACCGACGGCAAGGGCGTTTTCATCCGCGTTGAACTTGACCCGGGACCGTGGCGGGGTAATTCGAAACTTTCCACCTTTCCACCTTCCGGGCACAAGACGGGGGTGGAGGGTCAGGGGTGGTCGAACTTCTTCCACCCCCGTCGAACTCGGGGGGGATGCACTGCCCACCGGCCGAGCGACCCAGTGGTCGGCCACGATACGCGGCTCCCTAAAAATGAAAAGAAAAAATCCAAACAAAAATCCCCCCCTCCGCGAATATTTTTCCCCGGATAGAATCCATCCCCGGTGATTTTCTAAAATTATCCGGAAAATTAACGACTCGCCTCGGGACCCTCGATCCAGGTGGAGGGCCGCGCGGAAAGCGTCGAAACGCGGGCGGAAGATCGTTAGGGGAGGTTCGGCTCGGAAAATGCGCCCTCGCGAGGAGAGGATGCACCCCTGGAGGAACCGCCGCGTGGAAACGTAGCCAAGGCGACGAGGACTCGTTAGGACCCGGTCGCGATGAAAATACGGGCAGGAAAAGGCAAGGGGCGAAAAATCACGGGAAAGGACAAAGACCCCTGCCCTCCCCCAGGGCGACCTCGACCGACCTCGCGGCGAAGCCGTGACGGAATTGTGTCGCGGTTCGCATTGTGCTCTTCCGTCATTTGTCTCCGTGTTACGTCGTTACCGTTGTCAGAGCGAGCTCCGATTCCTCCCTTTGGAATCGTCGCTCGAATTTTCGACGTTACTTCTTATCTTACGAGTTTCTTAATTTTTTTTCTGTTATCGAAGGGGTGCAGTTTTCGCGGCAGACTCGAATCTCGGCAATTTTTGGAGGGATGTTTGCGGGATGAGATATCGGGGTACGGGGGGTAGATGCGTTTTCTCGAGCGAGGCTGTTCTCTCCTCGACGAGGGCTTAAGGCCTCCGTGAGGGGGAGGCGCGGATAAAGTGTCGCCCGGGGCTTAAAACTTGCCCGCTCGACTCTGGTTCGCCTATTCAGGCTTTAATGGGACTTCGGTCGTTCGAGCCGCCATCGGGGCGGACCGAAGTTGACCGCCCGGGGTTAAGTCGATCCCGAACTTCCGAAAACGTTCCTCCGATAAAGCTTGGGGGGGATCTCGAAACCTCGAGGATTCAAAGGAGAAGAGGCGGGCGGGAGGGATGGATAAAACGAGGAGTCCCGATATCTCGCCTTTCCGAGGACGTCTCTCGTCGGGTCGAACCCGGCCACCGGTTAAAAAAAAAAATCCCCGAGGAATATCCACGTTTTCCGGATTCCCACTTCGGGATCCTCGAGATCCTCGCACCCTCTTCAAGACTTTCGGCGTCTCGAGAGCCCCTTCGTGATTTTTCCAAAAGTCGTCGTGTCAAAAAAAAAAAAAAATCTGAAATATCTGAAAAAATCCGAAAAAATCGGACTCACCCTGTAACAAGCGACGAAGATCTCCCGTGCCCTAGAAATCCCGGGGAAATCGTGTTCCCTGGAGTTCTCGAACTCCAACTCGAGCCCTGATAAGGGCCCGAGTTGTTATCTCGCGCGAGTCTCTCGCGCACAAAGAGTCGAGGCGCTCGGAGGATCGATTTGGGAAGAGATCGCAAAGCTGGCGCCCTCTTCGTCATCCCGGGCCCTCCTTCCTCGTCCCTCCCACCCCATCTCGACTCGGAGGGGGATGAAGACCCCGAGAAACGGAGCCGCCACCGCGGGAGACGATCGTCCGTCTTATTCCTTGCGCGCCGCCATTTGTCTCCGAGTTCGGCCGCGTCCGAGCCACCCCCCTCCTGGAGGGATGATTTATTAAAACCTTAAAGCGTCACGCTTCCCGGCAATTATGCCGACCTACCCCCCGGAATAATATCCACCGGCCAATACGGTCGCCAGCGCCGAGGTCCCCTCCCATCGTTCCTTGGAGTGCAACCCCTGAATTCATCGCGTTAATAACCTTCCCTAGCATTCAAACCCTCCCCGACTCCAATAAAAAAAAAAAAAAAGAAATGAAAATGAAAACGATAAAAACATTCATTCGCGTCGCAAAGAAAATAGCTGAATTTCGAAACTTTAATACGCCGGCGCACATACCTCCTGATAAATGTTGGATAATCACAAAGAAATCGTAAATAAGTATCGTAATAAATCGTAAATAATCGTCGCGAGTGACGCACGCGCGGAATCCGCGACGGATTTTTTTTCCTCCCTCCGGAAGTAGCGTCGATGGTCCTCCCTCGGATGCAGCTCTTCACAGGATTGTCATCGGCCCCGGGAGATATCCACATCGGGGGAGGACTCGACGAATCCGTCGGCGTAGACGGATGATATATCGACGCCAATCATCGGGGCGCGTCGCCTCGTTAACGACCGTCATCGCGGCCCGTTATAACGACGGGATAAGTCGCGAGGTCCCTTTGTCCGGGCAGGAAATTACGCGTCCCGGATGCGCCCGCGAGCGGAATGACGGGAAAAAGGATTTTTCTAGGAATATTTTTAGAAAAATGAAAGAAAAATAAAATGGAAATTCGGAGTAGGCGAGGGGAAAAGTCGGAATTGATAAAGAAAGTCCCCAAGGGTCGAGGGGCTCCTAGGCGCCCCGTAATTGGACACGCATCCTCGTTGGATGCCCCGGATGCCCCGGATGCACTGGGTGCATCGGTGCATCGGTGCAGCGATCGCGATCGATGCGGCCCTCGTTATCGGCGCTCTAATGAAAGCCGGAGAAAGTGTCGCCCGGCGGTCTTTTCCTTTCAGATCCTTTTTCGCTCTCTCTTCTCCCTTTTGAAAGGCGACGCACTTAAACAGCTCGAAGAGTCCGGAGGTGCCTTACCGTCGAAAGACGAGAGACCCGGGTAATGAAATACTCCGGAACGGGATTCAAGAGAGCAAGAGGAGGCGCATCGATGACTTCGAAGAAAGGGTCATCGGGCCGATGTTCGCGATCGAGATCGAATCCCCAGAATCCGGACACGGAGGTGCGTTTCCGCGAGTCAGAAGGTGCAAAAGAAATTCACGATTAACGCAAGGAAAAATAAAAAATATGGAAAAAGAGAAAGGAAATGGGGAAAGGGGAATTTTCGACGCGACCTTTAAAGGAGATTTTAGAATAACCTCTAAACGGGGGATTCCCTCGGGATCGGGTCTCCCGAAGGGGCAATCGAGGATCGATTATCTCGTAACTTGGCCCCCTTTCGCTTTCGCGAAAATTGCCTCTCTTTCTCCGTAGAGAAGGAGAGCGGGGAAACCGCCTCCCTTTCATCCTCCCGCTTATCCCGCACTCGAGGAAACGAGTACGTAACGCGACACCCCGTAACGCGTACACCCCTGTATCCCCCTGCCCTCGTTCGGGTGTTTTCCCTCTTACAGTCCCTTAGAGAAAGGTAAAAATAGAGAGAGAAATACACTTCTCTGTCTCTCGTTCTAGCGATTTGAAAAATTCCGGTCATTCCCCGAGGAATAACCTAGAATTTTTTCCCGCGTGAGTTTCGCCGATCTCGAAAAACGGGGGTGAAAAAAAAATAACAACGAAGGAGAAGCGCGCCGCGGTATCAGCGCGACGTATTATCGCGGGGAGAGCGGGGGGTCTTGAAAGGGCGGAAAAGTCCTTTTATGGGCGATAACGCGGGGCTCTATTAACCCCAGATCCAGGAGCGTTCCGCACAGTTTCGCGCGCCGGTTATGAATATAACGGAGAGGTCTGATCGATATCGCAAACAATGGGCAGAGCCATCGGGGGTGCCGCTAACCCCGAGGAGAGAAAGAGGGAGCAGGAGACACCGCGGGGGGCGGAATCGCGGTGATAATGCGTTATCGCGCCTATTACTCGGCGAGTATCGACGCGGATATACGAGCGAGCCCTTTCCGCGGGGGTGGATCGCCCTCCGAAACTTTCCCGCCCCGTAGGCAACTCGAGCCCGAGTTCTGGCAAAACGGCGAAGGAAACGGCCAAGTAAAGGGTTGACCTGATAACGGAGGAATGGGGCTCTTCGGGGGGATAGTTCCGACGGTTAAGGGAATCCAAGTCGAGACGCGGATAACGAGATACGCGAGGGGATGTGCATTTTTACCGAGGTTAAACTGCAGCCCGGCAGGTGGGGTGCTTTCTAAAGGTGCAACCCTCCCCCAGGTGCACCGTGCAGAGGTTTCGAGTTCAAATGGCGGGTCGGCCGCGCATTCGAGGCTTCGGGGTGGAAAACGTTTTCTAACCTATACTACGACCCGGGTATTCTCGTATAGTGATTTTTGAAAAATTATTCAGCACCGAAATGACGGATCCTCTCGAAGTAACCTGTTTTTCCGGGGAGTAGTGTTTGAGAAGGTGCCGGTGAAAAATGGGTTCATCCGGGAATGTTCTCGGGAGGCTCGAAATTCAACAGATGCGCGTCAAGGCGAAAAATTGCCGTCTCCCCTGCCGAAACGGACATTACGTATTCCGGAGGACCGCGCAAATCCCGAGTGGCTTACCCCGCGGCGAACGTGTTAAATCATACTCGGGCCGGTGTTACGAATACGGGATTACGCGAATTTCCAAATCGACCCGTGCGTCGGCCTGTGCGTGCGAGCGCATCGAAACTTGCACCCGGGCGCATCGAAGTTCGCCGCGAGCGCGCGCGGAATCCGCGATGCAGCGCCTCCTCGATATGTCTAACCAAAATTCAGGTGACAAATTTGGCCACAAATCCCGAGTCCCCGGTCCCACAAAATGTAAAAGTCAAAAATCGGGATAAAACTTATCGATTTTTTTTTTTTTTCCCCCATCGAGCGGTAGAGAGAGGTCGAAGGGAGCATTTCCAGGAGATGAGGCCGATCTCCGATCGGAGGGGTCGAGGCAATTCGGGAGATGAGCCCCTCGTCAAAATAGCAAGTGTCCCCCTATTTGGGGGGGGGGCACTCGGGATTTCAGTTGAAGCCTCTTAGGGAATTCGGGGGAATCCTTTCCCGGTGCCGCAAGTGCCGGCACGTGCGAGCTTTATTTCGGAAGTTCCGGCCCTTTTATCGGGCGGACCGTAAAAAAGGGGGGAGTCGGAGGGGGGCAGGTCGGCCGATTCCTACGACGGGCTATTCCGCGGAAATCGCGGCAATCACTTTTCGTGCTTTACGAGTGCGCCCCCGCGAGGACCCGTCGTTAGTACGCGAGAAACGGCCAGAACCCCCTCCCCCCGGAGGGGTTATCGATAATCCCGGGGGATCGATCGGCACCGCGGGAAAAGCTAGCTCCCTCGATCGATCCCCTAAATGCATCTTATGAAAGAGGGTCCTGCCATACTGGGGCCGATATTTTTTCTCCCCCCAGTGCGATCATTACCCCCCACCTGAGTTAACCACTCTTGCAATCGACCGCGATGGAGGGACTCCCACTCGATCCGGGGGGGTCATTTGCATACGGCCGAGAGGAACGAGTCACCTTTGCAGTAGAGACTCGTTGCGATTATCGAGTTGTTGGACCCCCCGAAAATGTTGGACCCCCGGTGGGGATGGCCCGAGGCCGAAACGCTCACAAGAGCACGAGCGAGTATGCTAACGCGTGACACGCATTTCCATAAAAAGGTCCGAAACAGTCCAGGCGACACCTACACCTCATGGGGGGTGGTCACCCCCATCCTGGCAATTTGCATGCGAGAGTTGCGGCACAGGGTGGGCTGGGGCGGGGGGGGGGGGGCGACATCAATCGGAGCCCGGCAAAGGGAAAGATAATGGGGAATCACACGTGGAAGTAATGCCTCTCGGCCTATTACCGCGTTTACCGCCCTCAAAGCGAGTGTCCCGGGTCCGCCACCTGGGGGAAATATTAATGCCACCCCCTCCCCGGGGAACACGTACCGTCGCGACTCGCGGCATTTATTATTGGCTCGCCCGCCACTCTGGGCCACGTAATAGCCACCGGGGGTGAGTGGAGAGAGGGTTGCAGGGTCGACCTCGCGGGTCACCTCGAGGGTGTCGGAGTTAATGCCCCAGGGCGACGCCGAGGGAGGACGAATCGGGTGGGGCGCGATCCCCGACTCGGAGATGCACCCCCCGAAACGGGGGGCTCAGCGCCTCCCCGAAACCACCACCCAGGGATCCGCGACTCGACCGGCGATACCCTCCAACGATTGATTTCCGATCGATGAGACGGAAACCGCGCCTTAGAGGAGGCCGAACTTGCACCCCGGGGGTGGAAACAACCCCCGTCCTTACCGCGCTCACTAACGATCCAAGATGCGCACCGCGAACGTGTCGAATTGGACGTACCGGGCGACTCGAGTTTCCTCCACCCCCCGAGAAAAATGGAAAGGGGCGAAACCCACCCCCGTTCCCTCTCGACGAGCCCTGGAAACGGTCCGCCTCTCGTTTCTTAAGATTCGGGGGGTGAGTCTCGGAGACGGGGGTGTTTGCAAAATTCGGATTTCAGGGAAGTCTTAGAGGTTAGATTCAGGGGTGGGCAGGAATCGCTCGGATTCCCGCTCGATGCAGATGGCCGTCGGGGGTTGTGGGGGTGGCGGACGGATAGACGAGCCGCACACGGGCCACTGGCCTGTTGGTTTTGCGACGGCAGATTACACCGAGCCGTTTCCGCCCCGGCGCCCGTTTTGTCCCCCAAACGGCCCGGAGGCCTCGACCCCGGGGGTGGCCGAAACAGCCCCCGGGCGCAACCCCCTCCCAGGGGACGGTCCCGCCGCCACGTGAAAATATCACTTTCCCATCCCTAACCGATAGGGACACGCGTCCACCCCAAAGACGGAATTCCGATCGGGGGCAATTAATTCCAACCCCCGATAACCTCCCCCGACCGAGCCATAAATTTAATCCTCCCCGAATTTCGGATGATTTCATTAAATCGAGGAACCCGCGAGCGATGTCGTCGATCCCGGAGGAGAGAAGGAGTTCGAATAGTCTCCTCGACGATCCGCTCGCGAATCGTCAACGGGTGATAACCCTGATAAGGTGTCACGCGGAAGTCAATCGCGGGGGCTCTTCCGACATCCCTCCGACAGGTTTCGCGTCGACTGGCTGGGAGGCCGGGAAAATATCGGGTCGACCGACAGGGCATGATCGATTGGGCCAAATCCGACCACGATAAGGCGTACAAGTGACAGCCGCCCGCTATCATCGCGCAGTGCGCGCGCCCTTATCAAGTTCCGTATTAATTCTTACCTTCCTCCCGTGCATGAATTACCAATCCAATTTTCCGCCCCTCTCTCAAAACACCCCACGTAGCCCTCAAACAAGCCTTAGTCGCTCAAGAAAAATTCCCGAAATAAGTAGAGACCAAGAACGAGGTATCCCAGCTGATCGAGAGCGCCTTCGACCGGGATTAGGGGAATTACTCCCCCCGTTCCGGAGGATCCGGTAAAGGGTGCGGGAGAGAGCGCCGAGGGCGAGTGGCTTCGTTAGGAATCCGGGAAAAAAATGGGCTCGTAACCGAAGCACCCCTTCTTTAAAAGGTTATTAATTTTCCCCTCTGCGCTCCTCGCCCCCTCCAGGAGAAGGGGCAGGAATCGGCTTGCGAGAACGTCGACGGCCAATTCCCACGGGAAATGGTTTCCCTGTGGCCGCCGCTAAGATCCCGGAAGAGATGCTCGAAATGCCTCACCCGTCCCGCCCCTCCCGGGGGGAGGGACTCGTGTATCCCATTATTCGGGCGAAAACCGCGCTCGGGAGGCCAAGAAAGACCTCGGCGTAATTCCCGCACCCCCCGAGAGGAATCCTCGTGGCCGTGGTCGATGTTCCAGCAAAAGGGGAGAGACGGAAAAAGAGGTCAAGAGACGCGGTCTCGTCGCGAGTCGATCCGTTCCCCGCGTCGCGGGGGTTCTTCCTCAGGTGGGAATACGTTTTCCATTCTCGAGGGGCGAGGGGGGCGCGGTCGGGGGTCGCATTAGGGGGATAATAAGAGAGGTGACGTAAATTTATATCACCCGGGACCTTATTAAATTTACAGGCAACCGAAGGGAGGACAATCTCCATTTCCAGGAGACTCGGTGACGAGTAGTTTTCGGGGGCGTCCCGGGGGAACCGCCAACCCCCCAACCCTCGGCGTTCCCGTGTAATTCGCACCGCGACTTTTAAGCCCCACGATTTACGCGAAGTCTCGAGAGGGAGGAGAATATATATATATAATACATATACACGCGTATATACACAAGCGTCTCGACGAGACGGCCTTGCGGCGGAAGCGAGACGTATCCGTCTCCCCCTCTCTCTCCTTCCCTTCTCTTCTTTCTCGCGAGGGAAGAAAGACGAGAGAGGAATAAGGGGGGAGAGGAAAAAAAAGGTTGTAAAAAGAGAGGGACAGAATTTACACGGCTATCGTCGACAGGCGTTTCTCACGGCCTCGTTCCGTGATTCACGGCTTCTTTTTTCCCTTCATTTTTTTTTTTTTCGTTTTCGTCCCTCTCCCTCCCGCCCCGACGAAATTATCAAGGTAATCCTTATCAAAACGTCGCCCGGGAACGTCGGAGCGCCCGGCGAGGGGAGGAGCAATCTCGAAGGCATCTCTTCGGCAATAACGAGGAGCCCGATGCACCGGGGAATGCACCGTGAAATATATCCCGTGGGGCACGTCCCCCCCTGGCCGCGGATAGCCGAAAGCGACCGATCCCGAAATTCCGGGGGCGAGTCTCATCGATTTCCCCCCGTTTCCGGGATCCTCGATTAAATCGGGTTAATCGAGGCCCTAAGTTCTTCATCGACGTCTCCTCGATTAGATTCGGAAAGGAAATTTCGCGAAGACCTGGAAATTAATTTCTGGAAGGGACCTCTCTGTATACGATAAGTATTCCTCCCCCAGGGGGTACGCCGCGACGTCGGCCGATTTCTCGAGGCAAACCGAAACCCTTGTCGATGCTCGTCGAGGAAGAAAAGGAGGAGGAGAAAAGAGAGGAAAATGGAGGAACCGAGTCGAAAACCGCAAACGGGGCCGACGCCGGGCGGCGCGGATCGAGCGTCGATTATCAAGCTCGGCGCTCCCTCGGGAACCTATTTACCGGGCCGGAGGGGCGCCGGAATAGGGTCATTAAGGAACAGGGGAACCATTAAAACATGGAGTGGAGAAATAAACGGGAGGAGCGGGAAAATAAAAGCGCGGCCGGCCCGGCGCCTAGCGGGGGAGGCGGGGCAAGCCGGACGCGGAATTCCGACGCGGCGATTTACGTCGCGAGCCGAGGACGGGAGGAACCGCGGAACCGGCACCTAAGGGGGGCGGCGGCGGCCGATAACTCGCGATCGATTTCGCCTCCGAGATAACCGATACGATCCAATCTTCGTGGGTGGGAGGGGAGCCGCCTCCCGGTCGTAACTTTTTGCGCGGCCGGATGCACCGGTCGCCGGCGTTGCGCCTTCCGCTGCCCTCGACCGAGCGGTTCTCCCTTTGTCGAAAGGGTCGTTCCTCGACACGAGGCCCCAGAAATTTTCCAAGCCGATTAAACGTATTTCCCCCCAAGAGTTTCCACCCCCAGATCATTTTAATCTCGATACCCCCTCCCTATTCGAGCGTTTCGCTATAAACCACCTTCCTCGTAGAAAAAGGACGAAAAGCTCTCTTCCGTCCGAGCCCGTTGCTCATGACTTACGGGCACCTGTAACAGGGTGGGGGGATCTTTCCCCTAGGGTTTCCACGTGTACCCACGTACGTGTTCCCCACATGCCCGCAGACCCCCCGCGTGCCATCCTCCGGTCCGTCCGCACGGCGAGTGCGGCAATTTCTTCTCGCCGTCTCTCTCCCTCTCCCTCTCGGTTTTCCTTCGATCACGCGCCGTCGAAAGCTACTTTCGCCCCCTGCACCCCTCTTTTTCTCTCTCCACGAGGGGGGCCCCCCTCGAGGATTCATTTTCGCGAGGCCGGTCGGAATCGAGTTACCCGCGTCTCCTCGGCGGTTCCCGCGAATTTCCCTCTCCCCCCCGTGACCGCGACACTTTGCACCTGGCCTCATTGTCGTCCGCGAGAATCCGATCCGCGCGTCGTCTCGCCGCGGCCGCGCGCTTTTGTCTCGCGCGACGTCCGCGTCTCGCCGACGACAAATTCCCCCCAGGGGAGGAACGCCCGAGCACAAACGAGCGAAACGAATCGCGGCGGGGGCAGGAACTCGGCGTTCCCCCCGTACCCCGCGTCGGCCCTCCGAGACCGCGTCCCATTGTCGTCGCCCATTTTTGTACTCCTTTTTCCGTCCCGCCGACCGTCTCGAATTTATGTTTATTTATTTATTATTCTCAGGTTAATTACAAGTCGATTACAATTGTACGCTATTACTTAAAATTACATTCACGTTGATTTTCGTTTGTACCCGTCTTTCGGGGAATTCGGTGAAATGAACTCGGGAGAACCCAGGTTGGGTATTTAGGAACGCTCGTAGACGTTGTTTTTCGTCCTCGGGAAATCTGCGATTCGGGACCCACCCCCAGGTGGGGCAGGTTTGATTCGACGCCTTCGAACGTTCTCCCCAGGTAACGAACGGCACCGCCACCGCACCCGAGGAAAATTGCAATCCTGGCGCGTTAGTTTCGCCGAGCTGGCTAATTATTCCGCCGAGCCGCGCCGAGACGCCCGTCGTCGCGGGCGCGGGCCTCTGGGCGTCTTATTCCCCGGGAAATTGAGGCTCGCGCTGCGAGCGCGGCTGCCTCCCATTTAGCCAAATGACTAGCACGAGCCGGGTAAATAAAGCCGCGCCCTGATTAATGCCGACGTCGAATTTCATATTTTCGAACGGACCAATTTCGAGGCGTCGACACGAAAGTCGAGACGAGACTCGCAGGTAATTCCGTGCATTTTTCCCCGGCGGTTTCTTCGGGGAACCTCAACCTGTCCTCGGGAGGTCCTTAACCTGCGCATCCCTTCGGGGCTCTCGTCCACCTCCCCTCTTCCTATCCGCCTGTCCACCTCCGGTACCCGAGGCAAAAGAAGAAAAAGGGGGACGACCCCCGGGACTGGTTTAGAACCAGGACGAAACAGGACCTCTGCGTCCCCCCCGGACCAGGACTCGAGGAAACGCGGGCGCAGGGCGGAAATCGCCCCAGGATTCGGTGCAGAAATTTTCGGATCCGCCGCAGGTAGAAAATAGAAAAGTGAAATTTTCGCTCCCCGAGAAAGGAGGGGGGTTAAACGGCGGTAAGCGGAGAAGGGGGAGCAAACCGGAGGACTTCTGCCGAACCGCGGAATGCGTTTAACGAGACGATCGCCTTTTCCGTCGACGGCCGAGAGGAAAAAAAGCGAGGAGAGAATCCGACCTGCGGTCGCGCGGATTCCGCTCGATCGCGTTCTCACGTCGAAAAGAAGCGCGGATTCCCGCGTTACAAGAACGAAGGGAAAAAGGAAGAAAAAAAAAAAAGAGAAAAAACCACGTACGCGGCGACCCGCGGAATGTTCCCCGCGGAACGGCCGACCACGGGGCGATATTAGTTCTCGCGGTGCCGATAACGGTTTTCCGCCGCTGCGGCCCGGCGAATAAAGACGACCGCCGTTAATCGGCGTCGCCTCGACGCCCTCCGTTTCCTCCATTTCCAACTTTCAACCCTTTAATCGCAGGCCTGGGTCATCGAGAGCGAAAATTTCGCGAAATCCGCGCTTCCCGCCGCGATTTTCCAATCTTCCGTCGCGGATTCGCCGCCAGCCCTGAAAACGACGGTCGGGGCTCGTCGCCGGAGAGCGCGGTACGCCGAAGAGTAATGATAAAAAAAAAATAGGGAAAAGAAACGCGGAAAATGGGGGAAACGTACAATTTTCATACAGATTGCGCGATTACCGTCCCGTGGGGCGGGGAGAGGGGGGTACGCACATCCGTAGCGATTTTTGCCGCGGACGATCGGCCGAGGAGGTAATCCTCCGCTCATCCGAAGATTCCACATATGTACGTACGTACATATAACTATGAATATATGCATGGACGAGTCTATGTGCGCTCGTTCGCGCACATATCGGGTCTCGTTGCGCGGAATCACACCGCCGGTCGGAGAGTCCGTGGGGCTCGGTAATTGGCCGATCGACCGTGCGTAATCGAGAGCACGTACACGTGGCACATGCACCGTATAACGACGTACCGTCGGTCCGACGTACGTGGACGTACGGTAGCCGCGGCGGATTCGACGGAGACGGACCTAGACTCGCCGTTTAACGGCCCGTTCGACGATAGGGATGTCCTTAGACAAGGCTCGTCCTCGACCACCGTTAACGAGGTGTTCCCAACCGAGCGGCCTCACCTGTCGCCTCGAATACTACGTCGGACTTGAATAACAAAAAAGTATACATAGTTTACATTTGAGTAACAAAAAATATATAAATCATAACCCCATATCCTCTTGAAAAAAAAAAAGAAGATCTATACCGAGGTAGAAATGTTTAAAATAACAAATAAATAACCTCCGTCGAAGTCGGGAGTCAACGTCGACGTCCTCGACGGTGACCCGATACCCGGAGAGGTCCCCGTTACCCGAGAACCCGGGAAATCGCGTGCTCGCGAGGGAAACCTCGTGATTTTCTTACGGATAGAGAAGAAAGGGAGAAAGAAAGGAAGTCTCGAATTCCCGGACAGCGGGGGGCAACGGGGGGAATTCGATTCCGCGCCGATTCCGATAGGGAGATATCGATAAATATTATCCCGGAAGTGCAAGGCCGCGACTCACCCGACGATCCGACAGCATCCATCCGTCCCGTTCGGAGCATTGGAAAAAATCAAAGAAAAAAAAATGAAATCGAAAAGCTTCGATCGGACGTCTCCCGAACGACCCTCGGGACGTCGCGGAATTCCGCGGAGTTCTCGGGAACGCGTGCCCGCGCGTAAACGCGCGTACAGGTGCTCTCGGTAGGCGACGCCGCGTGACGAGACGGAATTATTCTCCGTGGCAAATTAGGTTCCGCGCTAAGGCGTTAACGCCGCCTTCTTTGACGGCGCGGAGACGTCGGCGACGTCGCGCGGCGCGGAACCCGCGCGACGCCGCCGCGAGAGAGGGCGTCGGAGGGCGAGAGAGACGGAGACGGGAGCGCCCCGTCGACGACTCCGCCAATTAGCGGCACGAGCGCGTGTATATCGCGGGGTAACTTCGCCCCCCTCGTTACTTTCCGACACCCCCCTTATCGCGCATGGTAACGTCGCCAAGGTATGAGAGTCCCACCCTTCGCCGCCCCCGATTATATATTCGTGGCGCGAATTAACGTCGGCCAATCTCCACCCCGTTAAGCGCGGGATCTCACCCCTGAGGAAAGTCCGGACAGAATCTCGAAACCGCGGATTTTTTATGGGATTTCTCCGAGCGGGGGCCCCCGATCTAGGTCCATTTATTTTTTCCTTTATCTTTAATCAACCAGTGTAATTATCAGAACCTGAAGTAGAGGGACGACCAGGGGGAGGTTTCCACCCCTCGGGACAAGAGGCATCTCGAAAGGCGTCCAAACGCGTCTACGGGTTTCCTCGGGTAACGAGGTTAAACCACGATACGGATAAAAAGAAGAAAACGGGGGAAGAAGGGGAGGGAAGGTAAAAAAAGCGCGTTAAACCGCGAAAGTGCGACCCGTATGCAACTTTCGATAAAGTTGGAGTCGTTATCGGCTTTCCCTTTTTGTCCCCCTCCACCCCTTTTTCTCACTCTATTTCATGCTTTTCCCACCCTCTCGCCCTGGTGTTTTCTTTTCTCACGTTCGTGCCCAGCTTCCGAATTTTCCGCGCCCGGCCTCCGCGTTTCGATTTCGGACGAAGAGATTTTCCCGCGTACCCGGAGATGGGGATAGAAAAAAGGAAGAGGAAGGGAAAAAGAAAAACAGAGGGAGGGAGCACAAAAAAAAAGAAGAACGGAAATCCGTGTCGTCCGAAATAAGAGGGAGAATCGAGCCGCGTCGCGCGACCCCGGGGATAATCCGAGCCGAAGGTAAAAAAATTAAAAAAAACGAAAAAACAGGGGAAAGAAATAAACTCGGACGAATTTCACGACGCGAAATGGCGCGATCTCGCGTGGCATCGCCGGGCCCATAAAGAGAGGACGCGGGACCGTTTAAAAAATTACGACGGAGGGCAAGGGGGGGAAAAAAAAAGATGAGCGGAAAAATATACAAATACCGAACGCCGGGAAAATAAATACTCCCCGTAAAAATTTCGCGAAAACGCGACCGATAAATCGGAAAAGTCGGAAAAATCCGTGAAATCGTGCTCCTTGGTCCACGAGGCGTGCATAAATTCCGCGTAATTCGGCGAAACGACCCCCGATCGAGGTTCCATCCCTCTCCCTCGTCCCCCGGAAGGACATTCGCTCCAGGATATTCCCGTCGGTCCCAAAAATCATTCGGCGGTCTTTACCGCCTCCGGTGACGAATGCCAGGACCCAGGGCCGAGGCCCACCTGGCGTCGTAAATTCCATTCATTCGAAATTTCTATTCCCTCGTAAACCCTCCTCCCCATCCAGTGACGGGAACTCGCGGTCGGCCGATTCCGCGCGCGGAATCCGCCCCTTTCCGTCGCCCGTGTACGACGTTCCCCATCCTCCACCAAAGCGTCGCAGACCAGGCCTTGAAAGTAGAAAAGAGAAAATAGATTTTTTCTTTAATATAAAGAATACAGGCACCCCCTTTCCTCGGCAAGCTCCGGAACGAGTCGAGCCCCCGTGGCCGGTCGGATTTCGGGAGCGGCCGATACGGCGTTATCGCGGCCGCGACGACGACGCTCGATCGACGCGAGCGAATGTTTTTCTGGGTCACGCCCGTGCCAGGCGGCCGTTCCGCCGCGGCGCCATTAGGTGCGTAATCCGGCCGCGAATTCGAGCAAAAATCACCGCGACTCCGTGCCCCGGCCGCGGCGGAACCGGTTCGCGGCGCGCGGAAAACGCGAGCGGCCGGATCCCGAGAACCCGGCGACTCTCCGCCCGACGATCTTGGGCACTCCGATTAAATTTAAACGCGGCTCGGACGGCGGATCCGCGCCGGGTCCACCGCCGCCGCGAGTGCGTCACGCGACGTGGCGCCCCAAGGGCGGGGAAAACGGGTCACGCACTGCGGACATGTACGCGTAAAGGAGCCGGCGGCGGCTCGTCGTCCGCAGGCGGAAAAGGCGCCGCTGAGAACCACTTCTCGCTTACGGTTCTCGCGGAGGAGGGAGGGGGGGGGGAGATCTCGCCTCGCCGACGTAAAAACTCTGTGCATCCTTAAACGAATTCCTCGAAACTACTGTACAAACTCCAACTTTCGCGAGTCACGTATATTAATTTATCCTCCTGGAGCCTCGTCTGATTTTTCCAGAAAATTCCGGCGCGGCATCTCGACGTCGGCCCCCTCCCCCGTGACCAGGGAATTTGCGTATGAATTGAAAATCAATTGCCGAGTTATGCCAGGAAGCGAATGCCGGGTATTTTCGCGTTGCGTAATTTATATTTCTTCGTTTCGAAGTAAGATACGGAGAGTTGAGTATCGGCTTTGGAATGTTCAAGGTTAGTTCAAGGGAGTTTTATGGGTGTATTGGAATTAATCGTTGTTTTGACGATTTCGAGGTTAAGTCAGAGATCCGGGGATCCGAGACGTACCTGGGCTCTCGATGACGCAGGGCCGGGGGTCCGGTCGGTCCCTCGGGGCCGCGCCATGTCGGGGGCGATCGGGTCGTGCTCGGCTTCAGCGGCTGGGTCCCTGGGTGCCTGGCAGGCTGGGTCCGAGAGGTCGGAGTGGCCGGCGGCCAGTCGGCCTAACCGGCCGCCGGGAGGGGACTCCCGTCATGTGAGGTCCTCGCGCCGCGCGAGGACCCTCGCACTCTCGCGGCAATCCCGGGCTCACTCCCCGCAGTCCCTACCGGGCGATCTGGCCCACCACGTCCGACTCTCCGCGCGTCATGGGAGGAACGGTAGAGGCCCGGTACGGCACGCGGCACGAACTTCACTCCGAGGGTCGCGGCACACGGCTCGGCTCGGCTCGACTGGACTCGGTAGGACTCGGTTACTGCGCGTCGGGCACTCGGGTCGTGTCGGCACGCGTCTCGACGAATTCAGCGCGCAAGAACCGCGCGGGTGGGCGGCGCACAGCGGACTGGCGGGCGCGCGGCGCTCGTTGGCGGCGTAGCCCGTGCACGTCGCGCCGCTCGCGGCCGCCACGGGAATCTCGGGATGCCGGCGCCCCGCTCCCTCCTCTCTCGACCGACGGAGGGGGAAGACGCGAGGCCGACCTCGTCGCGGACCCTCCCGCTGCGTGCCCTCAAAGGAAAGGGGGAGTCCGGGGAGACCCTCGGGGACGCGGCCCGTCTTAGGCGAGCCCTTGGCGCCGCGTACCCTGGGAGCGCGCCGGATTTTCGAGGGTCGCTCCCTGCCGCCGTTTCGGGGGATTTTCGGCGCTCCCGGCCTTTCCCTCCGGCCATTCCGGTTTTTATCGTTTAATTAAAGCCCCTGGGAAGTGCGGGTGCCCTTGAACGCCGAACTCGCGCATTCCGCCCGAGAAATCCAGTCGTAAATCGACTCGTTCCGGGGCGTGCCCCTAGGAAGAATCGACTGGCGCTTCGCGTTTGCGGAAAATCGATCAACGCGAATAGCGTGACTTTATTTATTTTTCTTCACGCGTCCCACACAGTCGATCAAACGGGGACGAGGATGTCAACGGGGACTAATTGCGACCGGCGACGTGGCCCGCCTTTGCGGGGGAAGATTCATTGGTAAGTTTATCAGGCCTTGATAAACCCTCTCCCCCTCGATCGGTCCACCTAACCTCCGTGCACGCACTCGACATCCGACTAACTCGAGCGCTTCCCGGACTAATGGCGGTCTAACGAGAAATACGGTTCGCCGTTTACGAGGAAACATCCCGGCCAACCCGGGGAACTGCTCGCGTCGAAACGTTTCGATTAAAACTTCGGTATACAGTCAGACACCCGAATTAAACACCTCGGAAAGTCATCCGAAACCCCTTCTCTACTCTGGCCGCGGTGCGCCTTAGCCGATAACGCCGAACTTGGAAATTAACTCGAGTTTTCCTGGTCCCTCGCATCGCGATTCCCCCGATAGGTGCGCCATCCATTTTTTAATACCTTAACCCTTTTCCGTACCCACGTTGAAAGGAATTCCAGTAAATATTTAAAAATAAAAAAATCCACCGATCGATGCCTCCTCGAATTTGTAAAAATTCACGATTTTTAGAGGGGGTTCTTTCAGGGTATTTCGAGGCGTCCTAGAATTTCAATGGGGGGAATCCAAATCTCTTGCAACGGGGGAAGCATAAACGGAATCGTTGCGTTTCCTCTTCTCCTCCTGCCGAATTACTTCCGGCCCCCCGGTAAGCCTCCGATAACGATATTCGTCGCAGTAGGCATTCCCGCCGGCCACGCGGCTAATCTCCGCAATCCCGCCCTGAAATCAGTCGTTCGATTTTACAGCTCCCCTTCCGAGGTTAAAGCTCACCCGGCCGATAGATAGCCATCCGCGGTACGTCGAGCGCATCTCCCGGGTCTCCGCGGTCCACCGCTGGCGAAACGCGTTCTGGTGGTACTGAATATATTCCCAGGTTCGTTGTCAATTTCTGCACCCGCGCGTCGCCCGGGCAAAATGTACAGAAGGGTGTAACAAGAATATTTCAATTGAAGCTAAGAACGTTTCGACTCTTTTCGAACGTTCCATTGTATATTGCCGATTTTGTTTACACTTTCTCGGTTAACTGAGAATTTAGGGAGAGCGGAGATTAAGAATTTAAAGCGTCCCTTGGGAGTGGAGGAGTGGACAAAGGCATCTCGCGGACCGACAGGCACTCGACTCCTGGAAAGTGGCTCGCAAGTATCGCGGCAATTCGCGAAGTCGGGAAATTGAATCGAAACGCCTACTTGGCCGGTCGTTCCCGCGAGTCGGTGCTTACCGATCGGATCAAAGGGGGCGAACGGCGAGGGGCTCGTTTTCGATTCGTAGAGGGAATATTTGAATGCTGCCAAGAGAATGGAAGGAGCGCGGCTCTATGCGGCACGTCCTGCGGGAGAAGGAGGACCCGAAGAGAGCCCGTGCGTCCCGAACGGTTCCATAAAAATAAATGGGTCGCCCATCCCCTTCGAGCTCGACTCGTACGTACCGACGAATTGCGGCGGGATCGCCAAATTTTCTCCTCGTGTCCGACGCCCCTCCACCCCCAAAAACTGATCGTTACATGCGAGGGAATTCTCTTCTCCCAGGACGCGTTTGCAATCGCCAGCGAGGACGACCTCTGGACCGTCGCCCTTAATTTTTTTTTAACAGAAATTTATAAGCGAAATCGAAGGTCGACAGGACTCGGTACCGAAGTTAATCCTGGAAAGCCGGGGGATGAATCGTTTTCCTTCTCTGCCTCGGTATCACTTATTGACCCTCCTCTCCTCCCCCGTTAAACTTCCGCACCATTACCGGGACGTCCTCCCGCCGGTACTGACATGTACCGAGCAAACACTCGGTACGCCCTAAATGCACTTAAGAATCCTGGGGTTTGGAGGGACCTTTAAATCCTGGAACAGTCGCCGAGGGGTTCTTCGAGGTGTCCCATTCCTTCCATCCTGCGACCCGTGATTAGGTGTCATCTCGGATAGACCCTTGAAGAGGATGCCAATTCTGCAGGAGCTCTTAAGTGATTGCATATTTCTGGAGAATTGGATTACAGACGGAAAGGAGGTTTCTGCGCAGGGGGAGACCGGAGGGTTAAAAGCGGTTCCGATTGATTGGCCGTCCTCGACGCGGTCCTTGTGACACCCGACGCGCTCAGGGTGAATCCGATTTAAGGCGCGTCGGGACTTTACCTTCGACCCTTCCGGTCGCTCGCAGACCTTATCCGATCGCACCCTTCGAGGTCGTTTCATCCGATCGCGAAACAATCGTATTCCCGGCGCGCTCGTAACTCTCGCCGGTCGGACGCGCGTCTCCCGCGTCTCCCGCGTCTCCGGAGTGCTCTCCAGCTCGCGCCTTCGCGGGGGATCCCTCGAGGGGCGTAGCTCTTAATTTATGAAACGCAACCCCGGGATACTCTGCTTAGCGGCGTCTTAAATGCCGAGAGGCTGCCCGAGTTGGCACGTAAACCGGAAACTTCCCCGGCCGAACCAAAAGGTCCTCCTCCGGGAGCCCAGACTCCCTTACGGCGTGTCGTTAGCATTCCGCGGACAGAGGACGTCGTCACGACGCCGGATGAGGACGCCGGCTCGGAGAAAGTATCCTGGAAACAAAGGAGTCGCTGTAACCTGGTTAGGACCTTACGTATGGGGCGAGGGAGTCGTCCCGAAGTTGCCGTAATTGGAGTGGAGCCTCCGAGAGGGCTTAAAGCCGATGTTTTAACGCCCGCCCCGACAAACACGGCTCCCCACCTGGATCCCTTAAATTCGTCCCGAAACCTCCCTTGTAAACCCAACCGATAAACCAGGCTTCCGTTTTGCGGCCGAAAATCCCAGTTTGAACCTTTCGAAGTCGTCGAATTCATTTTTTTTTCCGATTTAAAAAGAGATGCAGAAATTCATGGATGGTTCAAGGGGGGAAATTTTTGGGATTATTGGCGGTCTTGCGAGGTCGACTGGATGCTGGACCATCTGGGTTTCGGCTGCACAGAAAATCAGGCTAATTGGCGATCGGGGGTACGTCGGATTTACGGAGTACGAGGAAATCCGAGGTACCGGTCGATACCGATCGGAGTCTATCGACGTCGAAGGGGATCCGCGGTTACGTACCGCGGAGACATTAGGCGGCGACTCGATTGCTCGTCCCGGAGGGAATATAGCTGCTCCAAAAGGAATATAACTACGATATGCTTCTCTTCACCAAGAGGAAGTCCCGGCCGGGTATTCGCTGCCAATCATCGTACTCGGGAAGCCGTAATGCGCCATAACGGGAGATTGCACCCTACGGTCTGGTGCTATAGTGCCCTGCTAAGGTGCATCTACGGCAGCCCACTTCTACCGGTTAGTGGGTGTTAACTAAATATTGCCCGGCGATATCTTTTCGATACCGTGTGGTCCTTAAGCCGAGGAATGCACTTGCTGATTGGGAAAGAAAGGTGTGCGAAAAATTCCCAAAAAATGCAAGGACCTCTCATAACCGAGGATTGAATGCCGTGATTTTTTTTATATTAACGTTTATTCTCGAGACATCGCAACAGGGATTGGGTGTATTTTCCTTGGTTGTGTTTCTTTGTGAAAAAAATATTTGACTTGAAATTTTGTTGGGATTTTTTATCCGGACGTTCGGGTGAGTCGCCTTCGAGTTATTAGGTCCTCCTCATGAATATTCGTGCTACGCTTCCGGTGTGTCCCGTTTCGATCGCGAGCCCGCGAAATCCAGGTATCCGATTGTCCTCTCTCGTCCAAAACGGATACTTACCCCTTTTTTCCCTTTTTCAATATCCAACCCGCAACAGCGCCGACGCTGCCGAGCAGAACGCGCTACGGCAAACCCGTTGGAATTCGTTACGGGCCTATGAATATTTATAAGCCCAGTATTTACTCCAAGTTTGGCAATGATTACGCGTGATGCTTCATTTAAATGTGCCGTTCCATAACGCGGGGGACCGTGCCGCTTCCCCGCTGTATCGATTCCCCGGCGCCGGAAGTTCGATGACTCGACTCATAAATTATATAAACGTCAGTCAGAGAGTCAAGGATCTGCCAGAGGGTCCGCGGATTAATTGGCGATTTCATTATGAACGTAAACAAAATTATCCGCGAATTTTCGAGACCGTTCTCGCGGCGAATTAAAAATAAATAACGATTGGCGATGTCACGAGGAGTGGGAAAAAATTTTTCCAACGTTTCTTTTTTGGTAATTTTTGAGACAGACGCGTTTAAAAATAAATAATCGATGTTATCGGGAGAGCGAAGAACATTTTGAAAAAATTGTTGCGGTCGTTCTCGAGGCGGGGTTCATTTCTCACCCAAAGATGGCAACGTTGAGACGAGTTCCCGGGGGCGGTTCAATTTCCCCCAGGGGGGGGCCTTTTTCAGGGAATGCTCGGACGGGGATGTTGAGTAGGTGGAGGATAACATTTTTATGGAACTGCCTGCGAAAGAAGGAACACGAAAATACCAATATCGCGTTTCCGTCCACCTGACCGCCTGCTCGTGCAATAACCCTTCGAGATCACCATGTTACGCTTTCGGTCAAATTCGATATTGAAAATCTGACGGCGATCTTCAGTTTTGAGTCCAACCCTCCGAGAGACTCGGTCGGAACCCGCAAGTCTTGTCTCCGCGATTTCGCGTACCGACAATTTACGCGTTGATTAAAAATATGCACTTGAGACATTTCGATTTTTACCGGACTAAGTTTCACTAGTCGGAAAAATTCTTTTCGGGAATCGGTGAAAAAATCCGGAAGCGACGACGACTCGTACCCATTTATTGCCGTCCCCGAGAGGTTCCTGGAAGTCCCTCGGGAGCGGGGTAAATACGCCCGCCAAAGGCTAATTTCATTGTTAATAATGCAAAACTCCGGCGCTGACCTCTTTCGGAAGTTTTCGCGGAGGTGGAACTTCCTCGCCGGTCCTCCTTCATCGATATCGACTAGTTTTCCGGTAACTTTTCCCGATCGCTCCAAGATTGCATGTTGCGAAGTAAAAGAGTTCTCTCCCCGGCATTTCAATGGGCTTACCCGTTTCTCCCCGGGACGAATATCCGGCCGTCAATTGGACTTCTCAATTAATACTCCTAAGTGCTCGAGCCCGGTGGCGGGTTCCGCACCCTTTCGGCAATAAGTAGAAAATCCCCTTAAAAATTGGTAAAAGAAAGGGATAGAAAAAATTTTCTTTCTCGAAAATGTCACTCCCACGAGTCTCGGGAGGGTCGTGGGGGAAATTCGGGAAAAAGGACGAGGTCCTGTATCAAGAGCGCGCTTGGAAAGACGGGGACCATTGTACCCCCTTGGCGCTTTTCCAGACGTCATAATAATGGAGATACAAAGTGTATATAACGTTTCGAGGCTTGGCACCCTGGCACGCCCAATTTACGTGTTGATTCCCCATAAGAAAGTGCTCAATCGAGTGTCATAAAAAACTCCAGTCGTCGATAGGATTTAGTCGTGTACATTTGCAACGCGACCCTTCGCGTCCCCCGTTTTCGCCCCCGGATTTTCGACTGGATTTCGACCTGGTTACACGGATCGTTTTATCATAAATTGTCCGCATTTTCGAGCGGAATTTGAATAATTTGTTTGCCGAATGTTGCCGCGTTCGACGCACTTTACACGCCCCGTCGTCGCGTTTAACGCAAATACGCAGTGCAGGTAACAAACGGGTTACACGGTATCGAGAGCCGCCGGCAATCCCGGTGACACGTTCCGAGTTGCGGGAGAAAACCCCTTATCAAATTATCCTGCCTTATCTCAAACCACCCCAAGAATCCCTCTTCTCTCCGCCCAACCCTAACCCGGTTATCTCGAACGTTTTCTTTCCGCTCTTCCTCCCGACGCTCGAAAAGGAACTCGCGTCAATAAATAAGAAACTAAATAAGGAATAACTGCAAGTAAAGTCGTTATCACGGAAGGTGCACGGATAAACGGATTCCGTTGAGCGGGGCGACCATTAGTCCCAATCGCCGGAGACTTGGAAGGTGTAAAAAGGAAAGAGGAAACGAGTAGAAAAAGCGGGCAGCGTTTCCGCGAGTCGGCGGTTTG
The DNA here is from genome assembly GCF_000612105.2 of Orussus abietinus. Classification (NCBI taxonomy): domain Eukaryota; kingdom Metazoa; phylum Arthropoda; class Insecta; order Hymenoptera; family Orussidae; genus Orussus; species Orussus abietinus. The sequence goes on from NW_019394317.1 coordinate 222,526, forward strand.
TCAAAGGGAGCTTCGCGGGAGGTCGCCTCTGCCCGACGCAAGCCGGATGGAAAATATTTCCCGGGAACCTCATCGGCCGATGGAAACCTCCCGGAGTCAGCCGTCAGATTCGGGACGACCCGGGAAGATTGATCGGAGATTTCCCGAGCGCGATACTCTAGCCAGCGCGAATCCCAAAGAGCACGGAAGAGAACGATGAAGTGTCCGCGAGGTCGGCGGAAAAGCGAAGTTTTACTCTCCCGCGTCCCCTAATAACGCGGTGCATTTTAATTCGCGGTTTTTTACAACGTGTATTTATTTTAACGCAATATCATATAACGCGATTTTTTAGAGCGCGGTTTCTTATAAGGCGGTTCTTTAGAGCTCCTGCTTTCACTTGGTACGTGGACCCACGCCCACGCTCGCCGCTCGAGGAAACGCCGGCCAGAGCGGATCGATCGCTCGGATGCGGCGTTTCTTGGGCCCGCGGCGTTAACCTTCGCCTTCGAATTTTGCGGTACAACGCCGTTGGGACCGTTAGGGGAGTCGCCGTTACGAGCGGAAAGGGAGGGCCGTAACGATCCCGGTGACGCCCGGCGATAAATCTCCAGCGGAAATATCAGAGCCTGGCTTCGTTGCACCGTTCGGCCCTGCTCGCGCACGCGGCCGTAAGTGCAAGCCGATCGGACTGCGTTTTCGCACCACGGGAGAGATACGGACCCCCTCTCCCGGAGGAAGTTAAATAAATGAATAAATGAATAATAAGTAAATAAATGCGCCGCGTCGCTTTTTACGCGCGGCCAGCCGAATTTCACGGGGGTCTAAATAGAGCACCATTTAAGCTGGAATGACGAATTCGCCTCCACGAAATTTTTAAAACAGGCCGCACTCTATGGAGGGATTTTCTCGATTGAACAAAAAATTCTTTCCTAAGCGAAATCCCGAAAATCCGGAGGGGCGGAATTTTGGATTCGAGCACTGCTTAAATATTTCCGTCGCGGTTGAATTATTAAAGAAAGCCGGCCTTAGTTCGGCGGAATTTATGTCCTCGGCCGGGACGTATCGCGGTAACGATGATCTACCGACTTGATCAATTTTTGATTAGGTCCGCCTCCTCCGTCCTCCCATCCTTTTCGGGGAGTTGATATTTATTGCGAAATTTTTAAAGGAGGGACGACGAACCCACACCGTCGGTCGGGGTTCCTGAAGCGAGTGGTTATCAGTCCTTATCGCGCACCTCCGGCTCCTACGAATCGCGAATCGTCCTCCGATTGCAGGTGCATCCGGTGCCGTAGCACGCGCGAAGTCAAACTGCAGCTCGCCGGAAATATGCACGAGCCGCGGCTAATTCATTTAAATGCTTCCGCGGGATTTTACTCGATGCCCGTGGATCGCGGGGCTGTCTGTTAAGAGGATATTTATCTGCTCATTTTTCAGGGCATAAACCGAAAATTACATTCTGGAGTTATGCCGCGAGTCCGACAGTTTGGCAAATGAAACGCATCGGTAACTGCAGTTTTCGCCCCCGTCCCCCCGTTCCCTCGCGCGCGCGCCGTGTAATTGGAACAGGTGCATCGTCCTCCTCGTTTTACAACATTTGCACGAGCGGGTGCATATCGCTCTACCTTATTCGCGACACTTCGTAAAAATCCTCCCCGGGGTGATTGCCCCACCCCCGCCTCACGATTGCACCCTTTCGAGGTGCGGAAAAATCCTTGAAAAAAAAAAGGGAAGAATTGTCAAATTGGCGCGGAGCAACCAAGTGTATGAATGGAAATCTCGACTCTAGGTTCTCGATCCGAAAATTCGAGTTACAGAGTCGCGACGCGACGTCCAGGGAGACCCTCCACCGAACGCACCCCCGCCCCCGCAACGCAATAGGTAATTGCAGCAGGTGTATCGCCGCACCCCTTTTCGGGGCTCCCATGGGAGAAGCAACCCCCGACTCAAAGGAATTATCCAACGTGACGTTGCATGGTTTAATTACTCGTTCATTGAAAATTGTCCGGAAAGGGACGCACCCCCTTTCACCCCTCCACAGGGGGAGTGATCGACCCCGGGTCCGACTCTGTTGCAATTTTCCGGATGTTCCTCCGGGCGAACAAAGGCCCCCGCATTTTTCCTTTGAAAACGCGTTATCCGGCGAGCTCGATCGCGCGTCGCGAAATTGCCCGGAAATTCGAAAGATTTCCACCCCCTTTCTCCGCGATATGAAAATATTGAGACGCCGCTTTGACCGGATATCCTTTTGATCGGGCCGCCCTCCGCCGTCCAATTTAGGGGTGTGTTTGGTTACACGGATTTCATCCGGCGTTAAATCAACCCCTCTCCTCCGGGCTGCTGTAAAACGGAGCGAGTAAATAAATACTTATCGTTTAACGGCGGACTTGTCATCCGATCGGCCATTTCGGATGGTTCCTCCGCTCGATTTTTCCCCAAGAGGTGCATCTGCACCCGGTGCATCGGGCGCAATGAATTTACGCACAATCAATGCGCGTTACATTTACGAGCCACGTTAAACGATACTTAAAATGGAGCCTGCGAATACCTCGACAATAGTAGCGTTTTACTAGCCCGTCGTAAATGTTATGTCGACTTTTTCATCCCGGCGTCATCGACGAGGCGAATTTTAGCGATCGGTAGATCGCCACGAGCTCGCCCAAAATGACGATTCATTAAATCCGGCTTCCGGGGAGAGATAATAATTATCAATGTAAATCGATTTATTCATATTTTTAACGCGGGTAGGGAGGTTGGGGTTGAAATTCAGGCTCTGACGGGGGTGGGAATATTTTTTAGGGGACCGGCGGTACTCGGAGAGCCAAGAGTACTTTTATGAAATTAACCTAATAAATCGATGGCCTAATAATCCCGATAAGAGACTTTCGAGGAGGGTGCCCCACTGCCATCGCTCTTCCCGGCCGTAACATAATTCACGGGGCTCGATGGGCCAAACGTGCCGGACGATGGACTCGGTCTTTGAAACCACGAGAAAACTTCGTCATTTATCCACGTCCTGGAGGATATCTCCGACGACGCGAACTTCATACGTGATTTTCCTCGGGAGGGGCTCACCTTTAATATTAGAAATACGTATTTATGGCCCCCGGGGTCTCTCTCCCTCTGTCCTTTCGAAGACTCTTTCCTCTGGATTTTTACGCTCGCCCCTTCGCCCGGACATCCTCGAGACCAGGCGTATACCTTTCGAAAAGTTCGAGGAGTAAGCCTGGATTTATTTCACATTTTTCCGGAGTCTTTGGAATTTTTGGGGGATTTTCTCTCCGATTTTTAGCCGAAAACTCAAGCGAGTTTGTTTCGGGCGGAGGGACAGGAAAGGGTTGCCCCTGGTCGGGGAAACGATATCAGCTCCCTTTATCGGACTACCCCCGAAAACGCACCGACTAAGACCCAGAGCAACATCAATCGCATCGTTAGGTTAATTTGGTCCAGACCGATGTAAACCGGAGGCTGTACAGAGAGCTCCGTCAATCAGCAGGTGCATCTATCAGTCCGACTCCTCTTGGGGCTCCGGCATTGCGTTTTAATGCCGAGGAATGCGAAAGGATAAATTGCGCCGGATGGACCCGGTAATCCTTCAGCGGCTCGAAATTAACTCTACGTGCCGACAGGAAATCAATAAGATCAATGCGAGCGTCGGGTCTTGCCGAGTAATTGCTGCCGCCCCTTGGCCAGAACCGCCGTTCGATCGTTCCCGCACTTTGGGGGATTCTAGGTAAAAGTCACCCCCCAAAAGGGGGCAAGTCTATCCGACTTTTCAGATTTTCTGCGCAACCCTTTTCTACCTCCCCTTTGTGGAAAAACTCGTTCCGTTCGGCACCTCCCCGCGGAAGAAATTCCCGAATTGAGGTGCACCACCACTTTCACGAAGTGTCTACCGTGGTTTAATCGTGGGAATGTCTCGCTCCCGTCGGTGGATCGCCGAGGAAGCTCTGCACCCCCTATCGGGGGACATTTAAAAGCGAGATTCATTGTCTGCCGCGAGATAGATCCGACTGCATTCCCGGGGAAACAACGTGTATCCACTTTGCGGTAAAGACCCCCGCGGGGTGGGTGGAGGCGCGGATGCAGTCCTTGCCACGCGGTAAACATATCGCCGGTCTTTGTTTCGGGTTGTTTCATCCCCCTTGCTGCAGGGATGCCGGTCCGGCTGCTCAGAATTTCGGGGAAAGCTCCGAGCGACTCGGGATAATTTTCAACATTTTTCTGGTTCAGATCCTTGCGAGAGAAAATTGGAAGGGACGTCGGTTTTGAATTATCACGAAATTTTTGAGAGACTTCATTTTCTCGACTCTTGAGATTTGGTCCAACCCAGCCTCTCGCGGTCGCTCGACCTCCTCTCATCCCGCGTGGGCGTGAATTCGTGTAAGCACGGATAGACGTGGGCACTTCGAAGTACGAAATTACAAACGCACATCCAGACGACGGATGCACCCGGATAGGGCAGTGACGAGCCCCGACTGCGAGGACATTTATGGCGCAATGTAGCCCGCCCGTGGGAAGTTTCCCTCTGAACGGGACACCCACTGGCCAGGGAAATTAGCCGCGTCTGGAAAATTATCTCTGATTTTTCCACCCTCGAGAAAAATCACCTGGTCCGATTACTCCATTCAGGATTTAATTAAAGTCCTTGGACGACTGGGAAAAAACATTCCGAGGCGATAATCCTGCCGCAATTGTTGCTTCCACGGATGCCCCGTGATTTCCGGGCGGATGAATTATTTCCAAGGGCCTTTTTCTTCAACCCCGTAGGAAAATACCATTTCCACGCGGCACTCGCACATTCGTTTATCAACTTCGAGATTTATTGTACCATTCCGAGGTGCCATTTGCCGGGCACGAGATAAAAGGCGGATCGGCGGTGCATTTGTTACGCGTGCACCTGGGGATGTGTACCTCGGTACATTAAAATAATTCATTAGTATTACTTATTATTATTCGCAGTTATTTTGCATTTCCCGAGGACACCCTCATGTCCCGGAAAACCGGGCAGGTCGGAATAGAAAATATTTCCGAGTGGTTGAATTTTTATTCGTCATGAATGTTTCCTGTTTTTCGAGATAATTAGGAGTAATTCAGTGGGGTATACATCACGACCAATCGGAAGCGTCGTGGACGTAATTCATGAAGGTAGGCCGACTAATTGAATGTAAAATATTGATAAGGAATTATTAAAATGTTTTCTTCTTCCCTCCTTCGCACGCGTCCGCGAAAAAGTGATCGGAATCCTCGGCTGGCACGTCACGTTTCCCAAGTTCGCCTTTTAATTAATCCAGGCTCTGGGCCCGGCTTTTGAGACTTCCTTAAGTTGAATAGCCCTGGCACAATGTGCGGTAACGAGAGCATCGACTACGGCTCATTCCCGCCCCTTGGACGGAACGCAATTAAGTTCGTCGAGTTGATTATTTATCCGCGTCCGAATTAAACTTCGACCAACTCGTCTCGAGGAAGTTGGCCTCTCCCTTTCTCGCTCTCTCTCCCTGTCTTTCTCTCTCTCCCTCTCGAATCAAACTGACCGGGGAAAACTCCCGATTAAATTGAGAATTGACCAACTCGACGTGCGCGCCAGCTACGAACGGGCAAATCCGCGAAACCCTGGAAATTGCGAATCGACCCGATCTCCCTCCACCCTGCGATTTTGCAGTGATTAAAAATTACATGGAGAAATATTTCCTGATCCCTAGTGTCGGTCTCGAGAGCCGCGCCCCGTCCCTCGAAGAACCCACTTTACTTTGTGAAATTTCAAGATCCGAGCAAATTTAAATAATTTATCTAATTTCTCGAAAATGTGCATTCGCCGATTCAGCCGTTAAGACAAAACACGTCGAAATGCGACGTAGGCGAGAGAGCACTTGGTTCGATCCGATTTCCGGTATTCAACCGTCTCGCATCCACTCGGACTCGGTCGTGCCTCGAAATTGTAGTCTATCGGATCCGGGACTTCCACAATTCCGGGGTGTACCTTATTCACCGCAGGATGGTCCCTTTGGAGGGAGAGCCAGGTATTATCCGCTCAAGTATCGAGATGCAGCGCGGTCGAGGTACCGCATGGACCCAGCATCCGCTCGACGGAGGCCATCTCCGGGACCTCTCGCTTGACGTCGACCAGGAACCGCAAGAAAATTGCTAAATGCCCCGTAGAATACCTGGATATTAACATCGTTATCACTCGTCCGCCTGTAAAAAAGGGCAGGAAAATCTGTACCTGTGCAGGTGTCAAGGCACACGTTCCGTGTTTAGATAAGGAGGAGGATTAGAGAAGCGAAGTGCAGCTCCGCACGGAGAGGGGCTCGTAAATATTTAAAAGCGCGCGGTAAAAAGGCCCTAAGTACGGGGTAATTATTAATTAGGAGCAGTTTACGGAGCCACGCATTAGAGGGCAGAGTCGGGATAGGTGGAAGCTTCGCTAAAGCTCTCAAGTGGCGGCCGGGAGGGTGGTGCCCACCGAAGCTGCACCGAAGGCGTAATTAATGCCCCAGGTTAGCGCTTAAGTAACATCTATTAATAGGGGGGCGAGGACGGCGACCGCGGGCCAATTTTTCAAGGGGCGCTTAAACTTGCCCCCAACGAAGATCCGGTCGTGGCCGCGTATCCGTTTGCCGAATGCTGAGCCGAGAATTTGTTCGGCTCTCGACCCTAAACCTAGTTTAAGTACCGGTCACGAAGGGCTTTCGAGAATTGCTGGGGGGTGCCTTTATTACCCCCAAACCGGGCCTCGTTTGTATGCCCGAGTTCGAGGCGCAACTGGGCCACCACCCCTAACAAGAACGTCGTCTCCTCCGCTCCTCGTCAGGGTGTCGAGATGTGCGGACACGTCTGTCTGCAATTCGCCACCCACGCCCCGAGGGTGGTTTCCGACGTGCATCCCCTTGCCGAATTATTTCCGACTCGGTCGCGAGTCCGCAACTTTTATTAATCGTCCTCCGGTCCACGTTGACCCGACCCGCCCCACCCGTAAACTCGGGAAAGTCTCCGGGGGGCGGTTTAAAAACTTGAAAATATGTTCTCGCGGGATTTCAATCGCAGAGTCGATTTGCTCGGCGAGCGCCGATTTGGGAAATGTTTGAGAAACGTCGATCGCCTCGGACGGGGCGAACTGCGCGAGCGAGTCGAAGTCAGGGGGTGGTGGGGGGTTGAACGTTTCCGACGCGAGGACCAACCCCCCGATTCGTTGAAAAATCGCTCGAATGAGGAGATGAGATACGACCTGGAAAAATTCTCAAGTCGAAAGTTAATATTTTTTACTCGTGTTTCGGGGACTATGGGACTTCCTGTCGGTACGTTGACTTCTTAATGGTATGGGGTTTACGAAATAGCGGAGGACTGCAGGGGCACTCCACTTGTCGACCCTGCTTTCCAAATTATGTTATCATTAAGTGTTCTTCCTTGTACTTCTCCGCTTCGTCCCTCTCCATCCCTACGCCGGGTCGACTCGTCTCTCTCCCACCGCAGGCCTCGCTGCGCGTTCTCCCTTCGTCCCTCCAACGCGCGCGCGCTGCTATAAATATTCATCGTACGTTTGTTGAATACGCAGTTCGGGCAGAACTTGCGGGGCGCGCGATATAACGACAAGTAACATAATAAACATGGAATATAGCCTCGGTTTGGCAAATTCCCAACTGTCGTGGTACGTACGAACGTAGTGCCACCCACAATGCCGTGTAAATTATATGTTCCTCGAGGTTCTTCCCAGGAAGGGTGCACCCCGCTCGCGCCCTGACGACCCACCCCCGACCTACCTCAACGGCATTTTAAATTTTTCCACAATTCCCATTTTTCCTCCGCAAACCGATTTTCCCGAAGAAGGAAAGGGAGATCCCCGAACCATTTTAAATCACAATTATGCAATTATTGCAAGTCTCCTCTTTTTGTGAGGTTATGCCGACCGGAGTAATCGTAAATAAATCCCATGGGAAATTGCATGTACCCGTCCATCCTCTCTGGCTGAGGCGGCTTCTTGCAACCCCGCGGCGCATCTTTATGTGCATCGCGCATCCGGCGGTGCATAATTGTAGTTTAATTACGCGACGCATATCGAGCAGGTCGCTCGTCGGCACGAGAATCCCTGGTACGTTGTGAATTACAAATGGCACTGCTCGACTCGGTCTCGATCGCACGTAACAGGGTCGGGGAGCAAACGCAACAACCACCGGAGATACGAGATAGGATGCACCTCGAAGTGGGCTATCACCCCCCGATCCCGGAATATCTCTCCTGACCCCTCGAAGTGGACCATCACCCGGTAGTTCACTTATTTATCCGGCGAGATGTCTAGCGGCAAAATCGCCTTTGATCTCCTGTTTATCCATTTAAAGGGCCGGGTGCACCCTGCTTTGACGGGCGAAAATTGCAACGAGAATGCGGGTCTTACCGCGGGGTAATTGCAAACAGAAGGGGGAGGAATACGGGTCTAAGTTGGTGGAAACGACAACGAGTGCGAACGAGGGACGGACGAGATCCTAATTAACGGAATTTTGCCTGCAGTTGCGGCAGAGATAATGCTCAACGACGCCATGGCGATAAAGAATTTCTTGGGAGGGGCCGGGGGCACGTCGTTCTCGTAGACGTTCACGAGCTCGAGAATTACACTTTCCGAGTCGCTCCCATACGTGATCAATTCTAGGGGGACCCCAGAGGGTCGTCCCGGAGAAACACTATCAGGAAGGTCCGTGGGCCGATCTTCCGGGCGGAGGGGGTCCAGGGCTCCCCCCGGATACTGGATTCAAAATTTCCGATTCCTCCCCGAGACGTGACGAGATGGTCGACGGACTCGATTCGACCCCCATGGACATCCGGAAGTCGCAACGCAGCCTCGATCGCTTGCAACGAAGTTCATTCCCGACGATACATCCACCTCGTCGAGGCTTATCAAAAATTCTCTGATTTCGAATGCGCAAAAATCGGAAAAAAATTAATGCTCGGGGGGTCGGTTTTTTATTCGCCGCTTTTAATGTCGACACCTGGCGCAGGTTTTCACGGGGACCATCGGTCACTTGACTAATCGGCGTCGCGCAGAACTGCAGATCCTCGCTCCCATAACTTTTCCTCCGATCCGACGTGCAGGCGCGTTTCCTATGCGTGTCTGCCCCCGCGTGTTGGATTACCGGACGCGACGCACTCGTGAATCATTACTCCGATGGAAATAACGAAACACCGTAAAATAAGAGCGCATTAATAAGACTGAGTTATTCGTCCGGATGGCCGGCGGACCGGACGGCGCGAGCCGACCAATTTATTCGCCCGATTATTTGACCGATATACGGAAATATCGATGAATATGGACGAACCCGTTAAGCCAACAGGGGGCCTGTTAATTTTCTTTGTGGCCGAAATTCACGGCAAAATGGTCCGATTTGTCGGCCCCCCCGGAAGAATGCGATTTCGCGTGATTTAAAGCGATATCGACGACCCAAAGTGGAGACGCATAATTATTCCCCGATTTTTGGCCACTTCCCCCCTGCCGTCATTCTAAGGAGTCGATAGAATTACGGGAAAAAAATTAATTATCCGGTGGAATGTGTAAAAAAATCGGGTGGATTTTTTTCTGCGTATTGACAGGTGGAAATCATTAAAAATCCGAAATTTACGGGGTTATCTCCCGAGGTGGAGCAAGAATCCGCGATTTCCAGGGAGGATCTCTCTGTCGGGAAACGCGTCGGGAGAGTCGCCACCCCAGACGAGGGTAAATAAAATTAATGCGCGAATCCTGCCGAGCTTTCATCCCCCGCAACACGGAGGGGGCTGAAAGCTCCACGGCGCGAACCTAACCCTTTCTTCGGGACAGCCTCGCGGACTGCGTTTCATCGAGTGCGTTTTCCGTGGTGCACCCGGGGGAGAAATTTCCACGGCGGGAAACGCCGGATCCATATTTTCCTCGTTTCGGGCTCACCGCAACCCCCACCCCCGTGGAGGGGTGCAACAATTTTCACCACGGGCACCCGCGATGTGTAATTAAAGAACCCTGGACTCGCATCCTGGCATCTCTTTCCTCCGTCGTAAAGTCACTTTCATGGTTTTTCTCGATTTCAGCAAGGCGGAAATCACTTGCCCATGTAAATTTACAACACCCTAATACGGGAACTATACAATGTTACGCGTATTTATGCTTTTTCTAATTTGTAATTTTTCCATTTTCCGGTTTTCAATGTAAATTTTAATTTATGAGGTATGTAGAAATGTATGCAAGTTTTCGTCGATTTTTATCGGTGCAGCTCCAACCTCGAAGACACGTTTCCCTATCCTGGGTGGATTAAGATGCAGGGGTAACAGCATCCAGACCCGGGAACTTGCAGAGGCCCTCTGTAGGTGCACCGGGGTGGTCGGGTGACCGTGCTCCCCGCGAGTAGGCCACTTGTTAGCTCAACAGGCCGAACTTGGTACTTTCTTGGGCGTGTAACTCCATTCTAAGGCAAGTTCGCCAAAGTAGGGCCTACACCCCGGTACCGCGGTACCTTGTACCGGTAACTTACCTCGCACATTCTGCACCAAGTGATCCGGAATATTGTACCTAGCCGGGGGTTCCTCCGATATGAAACTTGCATTCATCCCAGGGCGCCCCGCACTCTGGACTTCTGTCGTGCATAAGTGCGAGCCGGTCCGCAACTTCGTGTTGATCCTCTCCAGGAACTTCGTCGAGGAGGGCAACCCCTGGCCCGAAAATAATCAGCCGACCGACACCCCCGGCGTCCTGGCGAGCCAGCCACGAGGCCGGAATACCCCCACAGAAGATGGAAATCGGGGAAATGGAAAACATCCCCCGACTCGCGGGTGTCTCCCCTGTAAATCGAGATTTTCCAGCTTTTCCTTTTCTTTCCGGGAGCGCTAATTTGCGCACAATGGCGGCGCCGTTTCGTCCTGCGTAATTAGCGCGCACCCCCTGAGGAAAGTTCCTGGGCTATTAGGGGCTACCCTGAGATTCCTCTTTGTATCGGGGTAACTTGGCGCAAAACGTCCCCTATCGTTCTTGGCGAGTCCTGGACTCGAAGGGGAGAGGGAATCGGAACATTTTCCAGGGGGTAGGAAAATACCTCGGCATTTCACGTCGCGGAAGAAACGCGGATTTAATTCAGGGTGATCTGAAACATTGACGGATTTCTCTGATATGTAATTCTTTCTCGGGTCCTTCTTTAGGGGTGCCCCGCCCCTTGGAAGGGGGACCTCTCGATAGCTTCTGTGGTCCGTAAAAAAATTCCCGCGGCACTCCGAGAGTGTTTGATTAAATAGTAAACCCCCGAGTCGGGGGTTGCGAGTCGAGGGTCGGGATTTCCTCCCTTAGCGGGGCTACTTTCCACTTTTAGTGCCGAACCGTATCCAGGCCGAGGCAGTAAGTTTATTCTCGAGTGCGCGAGTGCACCAGACGCCGACCACCCCCTTTCCTGCCGCTGCACCCCCGTGCATCTTCGGGGGTTCTTGCCCCTGTGGGTCTCCCGGGTTCCCCCGCGATCCCCCCAGGACTCTGAAGAGAAATGAGCGAAAGGCGGCCGGATACTTGCCTGGCACTTCCTCTTAATGGCCCTTGCTCGCCTTTCGAGGGGGCGGCTGTTACTTTATTGCCCGCGACGTGTCATCGAGTAACACCAGAAGCCGGAGGTCCCTTAAGGGAGGGAGATTACGTCGGATCGATTCGATAAGAGCACACGCGAGATACAACCCTCGGGCTGGGGACGGGAGGGTGAGGAGGTATCTGCCGAATGTCTGGCTAATCTGACTACCGAGGAGAAATTGGGCTATTTGAGGAGACGAGATAGAGGGATGGATTGTTCTTCCCCCCAGGGTGGGTTGTTCTTCCCTTTTCTCCCCTGGGTCCTCTCTTTGAGCAACGCGATATTTTTCTCCGTAAGAAAGGGTGCCATACCGTTCTCGCGGTTTCCCAAACTAAACTCCACGTTACGCTAGGCTTTCGTGATTCTTGAAAGTTTCGTAAATATTTTATTAATTCGGGAGAATTTGTATGGGAGCGATCAGCTGATTCCACTTTTCAGTGAATTTTTCCGGGTTTGGGATGGCTGTCGTCGACTCTCCCTTAAACCTGGATTTTCTCGAGGATTTCCCACCCCCAGGACATTACGCCGAAAGTGTCCACAAGGTTTCGAAAGTCCCGTCCGGTGGTTCAAACTGAACGGGGGTGGAATTTGTTTTCCGTTTTCCCGGGCAATTAAATTCCACCCTTGTTCGTTATAAGATGGGGCAATCGTTCACGGGAAATATTTTTTCCGATATGCCGGGCTATGAAAGTGCGGTTACCCGGGGGCGGCTACCCCGAGGGGGTGAAATTGCCCTTTAAGTCGCTTGTAATATCATACCATGTTTTATACAGGAAATTGCGGCGCAGAGATCGAGAAGGACCGGAGGGCAATCGGTCGTCCACCTTGGAGGAAAAATTCTCCCCTTTGAGGCAACTCAGCCCAAAAAGCCCCATAAACAAGGGTGGCGTTTTATACGGGACCTTTAAGATTAACGATTGCACGTCTTGCACTTTATGCCCTGAGCTTAGTCTTTCCAGGAGCCTTGTATAATGCATCGGGCGCAACCGGTCGGAATGTTTCCCCAGGAGTCGGGAGGGACTTCTCGAGTCCCTCTTTAAGGTATCCTCCCATCGAGATTCCCCTCCTCGAGGGTGCCGTCCTTGAACCTTTTATTGCGGGCCACTTTGTTTTCTTCTCATTAGAATACCGGGGCTCCACCCTCGCGTATTATTCCTGAAGTGTCCATCAGGGTTGCAGATTTTCCTTTCCCTTTCCGATCGATCCCCGAGCCGCAATAACCCCTCGGTCTTTGCTCTTCCGATTCGGAGGCCGGCTTCGCCCCCGGAATACCGACGAGACCCAATACCCTCCACCCACCCCACTGCACTTTTTCTACCCCATTCACAGAGGGAGATATTTCGGGGAAAAAAATGAAAGTCGCCCAGGCCGTGATTTTGGACGGAAAAAATAATCTCCCCGGGATAAACCGCGAGGATACGCCGGGAGGAATGGTGTGATTATTTTTTAAGCGACCCGCGGTCTCGCCCACGGAATGTTAATTCGACGAGGCAATTTTTTGCCTCCCCCCCCCCCCCTCATAATTAATATATCTCCCGAATTATCATTTTTTATCGCCCTAGAAAGAGAGAGAGAGAGGAGGCGAAACGCCCCGTGAAATTCCGATCCTTCCGATCCATTTTTCTCGGGCCATTTCAGCCGTCTCTGTGTCCGTTATGCATATATTTTTTATCAGAAAATTAACGGGGATCTAGTTGATTTAATACCGGGATAAATTGCCTTTTTGACAAACCGACGTGGATACATATATTTTTTTTTCCTCTCGATCCGTTCGGACGGGCAAAATGCGATTTCCATCGAGAGGAGTGCAGCGGGCCGCGATTTGCAGGCGCATTATGCATTTTGCAGCCTACGAGCCGGCGATCGTAGGAATTGCGGCTCGATTTCCGGAATTCGAGAAAAGCCCCGGCCGATACTCGATATTGCAAATTTATTCGACCGCGGCGGTTGTCATCGACAGTCCGGATGAGTGCTCGGCGATTTATCAGCGGCGCTGCAGATGTTCGCCCGAGTGCAGATTTTGACGGAGCTTGGGGGAAAAAAAAAATAAATAAACGCCGCTTTTCCAGTTTCCGAAAACGATCGGTAAAATATTCATCTGCTCGTTGGGGTAGGTCGGGTCGGTATTTCGAGCCGAAAAAAGGTGCTGTCGGGTTTCTTGTAAACCTTAACCCGCCGGAGTATGCGAGAAGAGTTGCTTTAAAACTCCCTTGAAAAATCCACTTTGCGGTAAGTCTTATGTTCCCTTAACAATGCATCCGAAATATGAGCCGTGTCGTAAAGTGGATGCGCCGAGTTTTAAAGCATCCTTTCCCTCCACTCTTGTCCGGTTATTTTTTAAGGCCTTTCATTTCCGATACCGTTAAGGCCGGAAATTGCGGTGGGCTTTGTTGTCGTTTGGCAATTAAAAAAGAAACATGCTTGCCCTAATAAAATCTGAGACTTCCACCTCAAACTAAAAATCTCGTAATAAGGGACTCCAGCTAAGTACTCGATTTTGATTTTATTCTAAGTGGAGATCATCCGAACATCAGAAGTTCCGAGTTTTATGGAGTTTCATTAAAATATGGAAATGTCTCCCTGACCACGGAGTCGCGCATTCGGATTAATTTCTTCCCGATTACTGTTTGAATTCTTCTATCGATTCGGCATCAGAAACTTTCCCGATAAAAATTACCCATTTCGTCCGGGTACAAATTTCCCCGAACAAAGAGGAATCACGAGTGCGTACTGGAACAAAGAATCGCTGCGCCGTGGAACTAGCACAATCCGAATGAATTATTTTCCCGCGGGCTCAAATAAAGGACTTTTAATTAATGTTTAATTATTCAATGGAGCCTCGGGGAACAAAGGCTCGGCCCTTTCGCGGGGGGCGGTTCCGCGCCGAAGAAAAGTCGGCGATATTTAAGGGGCCCGCTCCCACTTCCGCCCCCGCAGTGGTTTCCTGGTTAAACGTCGAAAATTCTTGAATTTAGAAATTCGAGAACCCAGGGCGAAAAGCAACGCATCGCCAAGAATTAAAAGACTCGGCAGGAATTTTTTTGAGAGGTGTACAAAAAATTGTCAGGATATTTTAGGGGACTTTCTACGTTTAGTCGCTTTTAGAGTTGCTGAATTTCGATGATAGAAACGTTCGATTCCGGGAAACTTCCTTTAAGGGCGATGGCAACCGACTTCCTGCAAGGAGGAATTAAGTTCTCCCTGTCGTCGCCTCTTCCAGCGGGATCCCCAAATGTCCCGCCAATAAACCGGGACCGGACCGGGCACCGTAAAACCAAGCGAAAATTTACACATAAATTGAATCTGCTATTTGCGGCTCCTTTGTAAGAGGCTGCGCTTATTATTCATAGATTTTAAAAGCCGCCCTCTTCGCGGCTCATGCCAAGTCGTTCCACCCCGCGGAGGCTCGACGGGGTCCCGGGGGTTCCGTGACGTTTCGTGAATTACGGGATGAGAAAGGATGAGCCCGAAGTTCATCCCTTCGATTGTCGACCTAAGGGGTACTTTCTGAAATTCGCGGATATTTCCGCTTCGCGGTGAAAAGTGGAAATCTTCCGCGTGGGGTAGGCATTTCCCTGGAATTTTGCACGAGGTGAGAGATGAAAAAAACCGTGCAAAATTCCTGGAAGTTGCAAAATGGAGTAATTTTTTTTCCCCGGGGTATCCACGCGTTTGGGGCGTCGGACAAGACTTCGTAACCTCGTTAGACCATGCGGAGGTGGGAAGGAAAATTATGCTCCCTCGAAGGGTGCACGAGGAGGATCCATTAATTTCCGCCGCTCGAAGCCTCTCGAGAGGGTTTCGGTTCGACGCGAGCTCGGGGTAGAAATTCTCGAGGGATGCTCGTATCCACCCCGGGGTCGAAAAATCCGCCCCGAAGGAGCAGCTGCAAGAAAATCGCTTAAGAGCGCGCCGCCTTTCGAATCGACTCCGCTACAGAATAGCCGCGCCGCGAGAGCGCGGATTTCTTGCGGCTCGGCGGCCATAAATTCGGCCGCGAGCGCGGACCGTCTCGTCGCGAGCAATGCCCGTCGAAGCCACCCCCGCAAAAGGTGGAAAAACCACCCTAGAGGTTCCCTTGATCGGGAGATTTATCGCGGAAGCAGGCCCAAAAATTCCGCAGAATCCTTTTTCCAGCCCGGAAAAATCAGAGGAGATAATTTCTCGTGAAGGAACCAAAGAAAAATGGAAAAATCCGCTTCGCCGCCGGGCCGAAAGATTCGCGCGAGACGGGAAGCGGCTTAATTAAATCGGCGCGCTGCAAAAGTGATTTTAGGCTGAACAAATATGTGCTCCCCTTATTTGCCGCGGCCGCCGAGAATAACGCCGAGGGCCGGAAGGGAGAAAAATTCCACCGCGACACCGCAGAGGGGTATATACATTTTTCCCCCTTTTTTTTCGCGCCGAATTTCGGGCACGAGTCGCGTCCTCGGCCTCCTCCCCGTCCAGGGAAACGTCGATTTCGAACACCCCTGGAATATCTAAACCGTCGAAAAAAATAACAAAATCGGAACCGAATCGATCGAGAATATTTCCTGGTTATCGATCGATCTGGGATTCGTGGATCGATCTCTGAAAATGAAACGCGCTAGGTTTCGTCGCATCGGTCGCTTAGTCGGGGTTCTTCCACCTCGCTTTATCACCCCCTTCGACTTCTCTTTCTTCAAGCGTCCTGGTGGATGCACTCCCTTCATCCCCTTCGAGCCTTTCTCCATTCGGCCTGGAGCAAAGCTCGATGACGACACAGTTCGTTTGACTTCCCCGTACGCGTGACGCTTTGGGCTTTGGGACGGCGCCCGGGGGTGGCTTTCGGGGGTGCTCGGATCGATGGGGCCCTGGGGGCGGTTAAGGAGAATCAATACCGAAAGAAAACCGCCGGTTTACTTTCCGCCCCGCCGCTCGCTCTTTACGGGTTCCACGAAAACGAGGACTGCAACTCGGGGGGTGCGAAAAGTCTCCTCGCGTGAGTCTCCCCATTGACCGCGACTCCTGGATCCTAGAAGCACCCCATTTTCCTCGATCCTCATCGATCCCAAAAACCCGTCGCCAATTAAGGGTCGAAAGTTCCGCGTCGGCACTTCGTTACATATACGCCGTAATTAATTCGAAAGGTAAACTGCAGACGAAACAATTGGCGGCGCTCCAAGGGTGGAACGCTCGGGGGTGGCTGCGCGCTCTTCCGTTTCCTAGGGGTTGCTCGAAGGGGATGAAAACTCAAACTGGGACTTGCGCGTCAGCGACGAAGTCGCGCGTTGATTTCTTCACGAGTTTTCCAAATTTTTCGTGATTTTTCCTCGATATTTGCCACAGGGCATGATCTCGACCTCGATCTACCCCATTTTCGGGGGCGTTTTTCCTTGGACCTTTTCCGCTGCGCGAATTCAATGGGCAGGAACTCCAGGTTTGGGGGATCGCGGCCGCGGCCAAACTCTCTCTTCAGGGGGTGCTGGTCGATGAGGCCTTTCGGATGTTGCCGACCAAAGCTGGCTTGTTAGGCATTCGCGTTAATTAGTTTGAAAGGTGGGCCAGGACTAAAGTAATTGCTCTTGGGGACGAATCAAAGAACATACTTGGCCGACAGGTGAATCGCTGTACGCCCTCGCGGAGCGGATGAATTGACCGAAGCCGTTCTCCTAACCTTCCGATATCCTTGTAATTTTATTCCCTAATTGTTTTTCTCGCGGTTGGATTCATTCCCATTTCAGGTGGCTCTTTAGGGACAGCGAGTACATTAATTCCAGAATTTTTTTATCTACTCCTGGGGGCTCGATTTCGACGTTCCTGGACTTCCAGAGGTAGCAGGCGAGCCAGAACGAACTCGAAAGAGTCTTCCCGTCTGGGGGCGGAAATAGCCCCTATTGAACAGTTTCAAAGTTCAAGCAGGGGATGAGAGCTCATTGCCTGAGATACGGCTCAAGTTCGCCTTTTGGGGGTGCTGATCGATGAGGCCCTTCGCCGAGGGCTAAAGCCCGCTCTCGTTACGTATACGAGTTAATCAATTCGAAAGGTAAACCGAGGACGGATCAATTGGCGGAATTCCAAAGCCGAGGGATCCGAGAAGCCGCGCCTAGAGGAAGCAACCCCCAAAAGCTTTCGAAAGGAAAAAAAAACCCACCCCTTATTTCCACCAACGCCTCGCCAACTTCTTCGAATTCCCCATTTCTCGAATTTCCCGATTTCTCTCAACACGATCCATGAATGCCTAAGCCGGCCAGAAACGATTACAAAATTAGGGGATCCATGGTTAGCGATCCCTTCGAACTCGACGAATCGGACGCAGGCGTTTAATTAATTCGAAAGGCAAGCCAAAGGTGAAACGATCATCGGAATTTCGAGGGGGGTGAGACTCGGGCCGGGAGGAAAATGGCTCGCTCGGAAAAGGGTAGTGAATGGGGACCTCGAGGTGACATTCATAAGCCAATCACGAGACAATGCCACAATATGGCGGAAGTTTCCGACGCCGGGGATATTGAGTTCCCGCCTTGGCCGTAGAGAGAGGGAACGATTATGCCGACCGAGTGGGCTATTTAATTTCTCGAGAAAGAGAGAGAAAGAGAGAGAGAATGACCGAGGGGGTGGAAGGGGCCCCGAGGGGAGGGAGAGAAAGTCTTCAAAGCTTTCCCCGCTAACGCAGCGTCCTTATAAAAGGTTCGCGTATAATATCCCCGATAGAAGAACCAGCTGGTGAATGCCGGCGGTTCCACCCCTTTTTTTCCTTCGCGAGATTTTCCATTAGAAACCGCCCCTTCGGCGGGAAATGGGAGTCTCGAAAACGTCTCGGGCCTCGCGGGGGGAGCGGAAAAGTTCCGCGGCGGAGGTTTCCCGGGAATTATTCGAGCACTCGCGGCTGCCACCCCCGGAAGGGATCGTTGCGGGGGGTCGGTGTAATTGCAACAGATTTTATGCCCGGCATAAAGCGCCGCGACGCGCTTTCTTCCCCCCCGCGGGTGGAGGGAATTTGTGTTTTGGAATGATGCACTCGGGGGAGGAGTGACTGTTGCCACTTTGGGCATCTCGCGTGCTCACCCCTGCGAGAAGGAATGCTTAGGGGATGTTTTGCACTCGGCAGGTAATACCTCATTGCTGGAGACGTTCGTCCGCGTAATTATCCATGTTAATAAGACGCGACTCTCTATTTGGAAGCGGATACGAGGGGATGCTTGATTTTTGGGCCACCCTTCATGACGATTTTCATTAGAGACCCTTCATCCTCGGGGTGCCGCGAAACAGAAAAAGTCGGTCCCAAAGGGGTCGGCAAAGTCGTAGAGAATTCTTCGAGAAAGAATTTTTCAAGCGGCCTCACCCTGACGGGGATATAGAAAGGGGGGTGGCAGGAAAGCTCTCGGGGGACGAGGGAAAGCGCTTCGAGGGGTGACCAAGGAAAGCTTTCCCAATGGCTCGCAGAGCGGGGAAATATATGTCATTCCGGTTCCTTCTTTTTCGAGGAATACCAATAAGTGAGAGGGGGACCTTATGAAGACGCGGGGGGTGGGACCTCTTTTCAGGGGAGGCTTTCCATGTCCCGGAAAAGTATCAAACTCCGGGCTCGCGGAGACCTCGAAAGGGGATTTTTTACCCGGATTTTGAATTTTTCAATCCGGAGAAAATATTAAAGCAGAACACCTCGATCGGCTAATTCGAAGACCGGATATCGACCCAACTTCGGTCCTAATTCCAACCTCGATATCGACCTCAATTTCCACCCCGAAATTCCGCTCTTGGGCCCGACCCTCGCGAGGCCAACGCTGGAAACGGCCAAACCCGACCGAGCAATTCCGTTTAACGAACCATCGTTCTTTTTAATTGACCGGTCAACCAGGTATTTGCCTTTGCCGGCTCCGATTATTGGCCGATCCCGATTGGCCTGGGCCGGGTTATCCTGCTTAATCGAACGGTCCCTCGGGCCGGCTGCCCTTTTATTATACGCGGAATATGGCCTAACAGTTTGTTTACGATGTAAATTGAAATCGATCGGGACTAATGACGTTCCTCGCGGAAAAAGGAGCCATTTAAATTCTGCAGCTCGAGCGGGTATGCGCCATCTCGAGAGCGCCCTAACGCAAACCCATCAGAGTCCGTTGTTTGCGACGCTCGCGGCTTTTTTTCGTTATTATTTAAGCAACGTCCCGGGAAAGGAGGGGGACCAGCTCGCTCGTTAAGATTCCCCCTCTGGTACCAGCTCCGTTATTAACGACGAACAGAAACAACCCCTGGACCGGTCCAGCGCGAGCGGCCCACGCGCTGCCTGAATTTTTCTACTCGCCCTCGTCGTCAAGGGGGTCGCGAATTTAATAGCGAGCAATTTAATTCTTTTAATTGGATCTCGCTGAATTTTACTTTTTTTTCTTCTTACGATTCCTTTACGATTCCTTCCTTTTTACGCATTCATAAGCACTATCAAGAGAAGAAGAATTTTTCGAGCCGAATCGAGGAGCAGATTCGGCGCTAACGGCACAGAGGATGATTGGCCCCGAACCCGATTAGTGCCGAGTCGGGGTACAGAGGGGGATCGTTGCAATTCGAAGGGTTGTTACGTCTGCAGGTCGATTTCCAGGGCAGCCAGCCGAGGAGCGGCAACAACGGGCTACGGCCGCGCCCGTTGGGCTCAACGCCGTTAACAACGCGTTTGCCGTTTACGGGCGTACACCTTCCACAAAGGCCGCCACTTCCGCTTGCTAATTCACCGGGAAGGCACCGCCAGGAGTTATCCATTCGAATGCTCCCCGCTTTTCTCAAACGCGATGTTACTTTAGCCGAGCAGCCCCCTCGGCGACCGGATCAAAAGTTCGCCCTCCACGCCCGGAGGGTGCGCAAAATTGGGCGCCCCCTTTGCGGAATTACGGTCACATCGGCGGTCAAACGCCGAATCGCTGATGAGGATGCGAGGTCGGGAGAAAAACGAAATTGGACGCTTTCCGAACCGAGACAGAGATTCGTTTTGGAATTATTTGGGTTTTGGCGGAGTCGGAGTTATCAACGCCGAGCGCGCCGGTGTTCAGGGGTGATATTAACTCCGGCTTAATACTCCTCGAGTGAGAAACGCAGCCGGATGTAATATCTTGCGTGGGATTGATAAGTTTGTCTCTGATCTTTGCGCGTTCCTAATGGCGGCCCATTCCGCGAGGGTGTCGCCGAGGGGTTGCATCCCTTGCCGCGCGGAACGCTTTACGGGTATATGCGGGACATTCCGTGCGAGATTGCGCGTGTGATTACCGCGCCTTCGTCCTCCTTCATCTCTACCGCTTCCACCCCATCCGCTTCCACCCTTATCGCCTACCCCGAGTTTCCGCCGCCCCCGGGGAGGGTGTCCACCTCCGGCGATCGTTAAGGGTCCGCCAAATACGATTTTCGGTCCGAGGGGTATCGACTTTTTCAGGAAAAATTCCCCCTTTCGTAAAATCAAGCCCGAAGCCCGAGATCTATCCGTCACGGCCTACGTCCCCATGGCCTGAGTTTAGCCCAGCATCGTACGGACGTACCTTACGCCGATTAATTCCTGGCAACTTTCCGACGGTCGAAATTTTCTTTCCAATTATTTTATTTTTAATTCCCGGCACGTCGGATGTAATAAAAAAAATTTGGCTTAGGCGTTTTTCGTCCTTTAAGGCCTAAACTAAGGCCCTGCGAGGCGGTGTCTTCGCGTGCCTGGAACTTCTCCATGAATATGGGTCGTTTTCCGCGATGCATTCCGCCATCGATCGGCCCGATCGCCGAGGAAACGAATTAAATTCCCGAGAAACGACTCCGCTACGGTGGCGCGAAGAGTACCGCGAATTTTACTGGCAAATTGGCGCTCGTCCCCTTTGCAGCGTTACGGTTAACGGCACTTAACCCGTTTCCGCCGCGGCCGATGCGACTTGCCCGTCTTCTTCAATTCCTTTCCGCGCGCCATATTCAACAACCTGTCACGGAGGGCCTCGAATTTTCTTCAATTCCAACTTGACCCGAATTACTGGCGGCCCCGAAATCCCGAGCTCGTCTCTTCCGTCGCGTTGGCGACCCGAATCATCGGTTTATCAAAAGTGTGAGGCGGGGGATGGAAAACAACCCCCCTACCCATTACGGGAATTAAATAATCGAGTGGTAAGCATCAAAAGGGTCGGCGGGCTAAATTGTAAAATTTCATTTCCGCGAACCCGGTGCTCACAGCCGAGTCATGTTTACACATTAATTTGCTTCGTGACCTACTCGCACCAAAGGTGGTGCATTCGCACAAATGCAGTCGAGGGAAATTCGTTAATGAATTTGCAGAAGAGAGGGGGTACGCTTTTGCAGCTCGAAGTGACGAGACTCGCTTCGACGTCGGCCTTAAACAAATTGTTGTTCATCGCCCCCCGACATCGAGAAGCCCCTTAAAACTCCTCCGCGATCGATCACATCCAGGATTTGATGAAAAAAAAAAATGAAAGTAAAAACGGAAAAAAAATGAAAAATCCCTGAAAAATCTCACGTTTTCGCCAACCTCTCTCGCGACCGAAGTCGAATAAAAAATTCGGAACGTTGATTGAAGGTTCCAAAAAGGTAAGGAAAATGCGGGAAAACAAAATTCAGGGAGGAAGGAAACCGTAAAGAGGGCGCAATTTCGGCCTCGACGTCGGGGTTCGTGGCTCGGCGAGGAAAAATCCGAAAATTCGCTGCCGAATTTCTGGGACTCGGGGGAAATAAAGGGAGTAAATAAAAATCAAGGGCTTCGTCGTCGGACGTTTTTTACAGGTTCACCGGGGTTTTTGTCCGGCGTTTTTTGAGCCTCGCTGGGGGTCTCGGCCATGGAATCTCATAAAACACGGCTTGCAGACGACGGGGCGACATTCTTCCGAAACATATCCCTCGGGGGCGGAACGAGTGTTGGGGAATGCCACTTTGCAGGAATAACAGGAAACGCGCGGCGAGGACCCTAAGTGAATCCTCCGTTTACCGAGACGCGAAGTTTCTTAACGTATTCAGGCCCCTGCAAGTTTAATCGATACCGAGAAGAACGCCAGGACGAGCCGGGTTTATTTGTCGCCGCTTTCGAACTTCCCGAGGCGGAGCTTCCCGGATATGTGAGCTTTTTCCGGGAGGGAAGCGTCCCGTCGACGCGGGTCATTCTTCTCGGCGAAAAATATTTACAGGCCGAAAAATAGAGCCGTAAGTCAATATTTCGGGGGAAACTAGCGTTTAAAAAGGAAAACATAAATAATTTCAGGGGGCGGGCGCTAAAAGTTTCCGAAACACTCCACGCTCCCTTCCGAGATCTCGGCATTTCTCTCACCTCTCCCCTGCGAGTCGGAAAATCGGCGGACGCGAGAAAAAGTTCTCGAAGAACAGAACACGAAATTCTCCGCGAATCCTGAAGAGGGGACAAAGAGGGAGACCGTGTTGCAGCCTCGTGGACATCGCGGGGGAGGGATCTTTGGTGCCGAGTGCGATTCCTGGTGCACGGCGTAAAGTACTTCCGGTACCTGGTCCCGAGAGCTGAACTACGGAGAGGACCTCCGAAGCATTTCTCGTATCTCGTTTTTTTTTTTCCCCCGGTAAGTTATCTTATGTCCAAAGTGCGAATCCCCGGGGGTGGAGTCGCATCGGGGGTGGATTTTTCCAGAGGTCGGAGAAACCAGGCAATTGACGCGGAACCCTTTGACGAGCCGCCCCAAGGCGCGGTTAAGCCGCGTGAAAGAGCCACCCCTTGGGAGACTTCGAGGGCGGGAAAATCGCGAGAGGTGGAAAAAGTGGGGTCGTTTTTCCAGCAGCCTGACCGAGGTGAAGAAAACCCCGGACGCAACGTACCCTTTCATTTCCACGAGGAGGTGTAAATATTCCTTTCGCGTTATCAGGGTCGAGAATTCCGCGAGCCACCCCCGCGCGTGGTGGATTAATTTCGCACCCCCGTTCCTCCTTTTTTCACCGGGACCACTCCTTGAGGACCGGTACTTCCCTTTTAAATTGACTCTTCCCTCCCCTTTCCCTCGTTTGTCTTCTTCGCGGGAGGTTGCGGCGATTCATCGCTCCCTCGAAACCGTCATTCTTCCCTCGTTTTGAAAAACCACCCGGCGGGAATGAACCTCATTAGACGCCTCGTTACGCGCCCCGGTAAATAGGGGGTGAACCACCTTCCTGGATTCCTAATGGGCCATCGATCATTCCCGGATGACCGACCGATTATCGCTCCCCGGTACGTTTCCTCGAATGGCCGACTTTCCGATTTCGGGGTGCAACGAGGTTTTCTTAAAACTTAGATGCCCAACCGCTCCCCTTCGTTAATTAACGCGATGCACTTCTGGGCACGAGGGAGGGACGATCGTTCATCCCTTACGCGGCGGCTTTGGGGGTGGAACTCGCGAAAGCGGCGGAAAAGTGGAGCGCGAGACTCGCTTTTTCCCTTCCTTCCTTCCCGTTTTCCTCTTTTCTCCCCCCTCGCTGGGAAATATTCGCGCAATCTCATTCCCGCCATAATCCGCGCCGGATACATACCCCGTTCGAGGAATCCCTTAAGACAACGAGTTCTCGGGCGTTTCGCATTTCTCGAATTGTTTATAAAGTCCGCGGACGGAGTTTGCGAACAAAAATTCTCCCCGCCGCTCTTTCGGAACTTTCCGGCCGCCCTCGGAATTTTCCACCCCCTGTGGAAAACTCGCGTTTCCCGGACGCTCCTTCACCCGTTACGCCGTATAAGAGGAACTACAAGAAATAAGAAAAATAGTATGTACGGGTGTATATCATTCTGTAGGTAATTTTGTCAGTTCAAGGAGTCCTTCGAGTACCTTCGGATTTCCCCCCCCACTTCGAGAGACTCCATCAGGCCGGAGGCTGGTCTCGACTTTCGCACCTCCGAGATGAAACGGCGCATTCATCTTCAATATCTCCGTCAGGAGT
This sequence comes from Orussus abietinus, assembly GCF_000612105.2. Classification (NCBI taxonomy): domain Eukaryota; kingdom Metazoa; phylum Arthropoda; class Insecta; order Hymenoptera; family Orussidae; genus Orussus; species Orussus abietinus. The sequence goes on from NW_019394317.1 coordinate 246,918, forward strand.
GCTTAACGGCAAATGACACAGATAATGCCAAAGCCAATTTCACGAGTGATCGAGCCGTCGCCCGTCCGTCCTCGTTCCCGTTTCTGAGACCCCATCCGAGTCCCTAAGCCCGCTCCAAAAAGTAATTTCGGGATACCTCGTTAAAGGGAGGCCACACTCATCCCCGCGAAGATTCGGATCGTCATTAAGGTCTCGTCATGCCCGGAAGAGCGGATCGATACGGTCAGATTTGATCGGCAGAGGAGTCTTCGGCTTCCTCTTCAGCCTCCGTTTTGACTTCGTCCCGCCCTTGCAAATTGGTCCAGGATGACTCTTCCATTTTCTACCACTAATTTGTGGCATTATATGATCATGTCGGACTTTATACAACTTTGTAGCGTAAATTTTCTGGAATTGCGAAAGTGAGTACGAGACACGATTACTCCCTTAATGGTTTCTTCATCACTTTTCGTTTCCACGTGGCGGGCACCCCTTTGGTAGCTAGATCCGACCATAAATAATCGGGATCCTTGTCCGATCCCTCAGGAGCTCGGACCGGAGGGGAGAGGGGTAAGACCTACCCCCCTGCAAGGATGATTTCTCCGGGCCTCTGATGTGACTTTAATGTCCCCGATATCGTGGAAACCACCCCTGGAGTCCGGGTTATCAACGCATTAGGAGATAGGCACTTTCGCCCCTTTCCTTTGGACTCGGAATCGCGGAAAAAAAATTACGCGGCACCCCCCGCGAGTTTCTTTCCTTTCTTGTCGTTTATCCCAGGGGAGGGGGAGGAATGGAACAACGGAAAAAAAGGGGGGATCCTTCCCGAGATATGCGAGATTGCCGAACGCGTTTCGGAATTGTCGCGCATTGTCGGATCCGCGAGAGTGCCGCTTCGTTTGTCATTCCCGAAGGGTAGGGGGGCTGCCACCCCCCGGGAACCTTCGTCCGAGGATTATAGTTTTTACGAGGACCGCGTAAATTATTCACGCCCCCCGGCAGTGATAAATCGCGGTACACCTTCGCCCCCCCCGCGAAGGCGCCTTTGCGTTTCGCCGATAAATCCGCAACTCCCGCTGAAAGACGCCGGACGGATAGATATTGCAACCCCCGCAGTTTTCCCACCCCCGGAACTAATATGCCGCGTTTTCGGGGAGGCCATTTATTACCCCCAAGTGGATACTGCCTTCTGGGGGGAATTACCCCGGGAGGAATTTTGGGGGTTTTCACGAAAAAAGGGTATTTTTTACCCTCCATTCGATGGTGCGGAATCGGAGCATCGAGTTTGCCCTAGGAAATTAACCGTTCGTGAACCAACCGATTTTCCGGGGTAATGAGAGTCCGATTATATATGTTTGGCTAAAAACTCCACTATTATAGATCCGCGGCCGAAATTACCCCCCGGATGGTCCCTGCACGCACTATGCACCCCTCCGAATGCGCAATATCCGGATAATGCGGCCGATTGCAGCGGCTTGGAATTGCATCGTAAAAACGGGCATGCGTGATGACACGTTTCCGCAAAATTTCACCCCTTCCTGCATGAGCGGTTTGAAAACGACACCGTTGCGACCGCCCTGGAAAAACTGGCCCTTTGGATGAATTTTAAATTGCTAGGAAATTGATTCGTTACGTTTATAGAACGGAGAGATTTATTCCGAATGGAGCAGGATTTTTTGGATAGCTTGGAATTTCTCTCCATAATTCCGACGAGGACGAGAACGCGTCTCGAAAATCCGCAGTTTGCAAAAATCGGTTTCGGTTTCGGAAGATCCGCCGGGATTGCCTCGATTTGGGGCAAAATCCGGGATATTAGATGCCTTTGATCGAAATCGAGGCAGAGTACTCACGCATACGAGCTAGTACGTCAAACGCATTGGAAGAACCTATGTGCAATATCGACGTAACGCCATCGATTGCAGAGCGACTCGAAATTACACTGTAAAAGCGGAAGCGATGATTTCACTTGGCGGCCAAAGGCCCGACTCGTCGGATTTCTTTTTTTACGCCCGATCGTAATCGTAAAATCGCGACTAACGCGGCCGAACCGGACATATCGGACCGACCCCCGCGAATTATCGTCAACCCTCCGCGAATAATGTGGCTCGCGTTAATTTCGAAAATTCCCCCGAGAGTGCCGGCGTTTCGGACTGATTGTGAGTACACGACGCTGTAAAAGTGAAGCCCGCCGAATGGCCGTGCGCCGAAAAAGTGAACAGATTTTAACGACCCGACTTTGATGAAAGTTGCGATATGAGATAAAACTGAAAAATACGGACAAAGGAAAAAAAGTAGAAAATTAAAAAAATTAATTAATTGGAGAGAGAAGAAAAATCGACGGTCGCATCTAGTGCTGGGTCAAGGCCAATGTAGCTGATTCGAGAAAAATGAAATTGAAGATGTGGGGAATTTGTAAGGAATTAATCAGTCGAGGGGAAAGGAAAACCGGGGAAACGACTTTTGGTACTCGACAGGCCGGATGCTGATGCAGGCGAATCTCTGTAACGCGCAGCCGTATTTCCTCTTCTCTTTTTTCTTCTTCCCGGCTAAACAAAAACTCATGCCGTGGGATATTTATAGGGACCTCGGTCGTTACAGAAATGAATTCAATCGGCCAATCACGGCGGGAGGAAGGGGACATATTGCTCGGAACAGCCAATATCTGTCCGGTTGATTCAGAGCTCAGACGGATACACGCGTAGATGAATATCTTTTCCTCGGGGGAGGGAAATAACAGCTAAAGATTTTCCGCCGTGATACAAATGACTCACCTATGACTGATACTATCAATTTATGGGGAGGAGTTACGGTATTCGTACGATTGTGATTTTTTAATGAGTATTTTCCCCATACTCGTGAGGGAAAATATGACCGAAAATTAATAATTAGGGAGAGGATCCTCTTCAGCGATGATTGTTCACGCTTTAATGCGAATGGTGTATTAATCCGAGGGAATTTGCATTGTCAAGGCTTAAGTAACTATCTGCCCCCCTGAAATACCTGATGACTATATGGTGCCCCTCAACTAGGAACTTCCATTAAATTCCTGATCGATTTTCTATGTTCCATTTTCGAAGTTCTGTAAGTTTGTTACCCCTATACAATACTCACCGAGGGTGTGCAATGCTCATCGGGGGTGTTGTACACGTTCGGTGTGTTTCGGATGACGAAACGCAATTTACAGCGGCATCGTTGAGGGCGATTAAAAAATATTCGAGACGACCCCGCAAGGAGGTCCTGGTATAAAATAATCGGCGGAAATGTTCAATAATTCGCTGCTGCAACAGTTGCATGACGCGATGACCTGGTCACTCGTTTGTCCACCGGGTGTAATCAGTGCCAGGCCATTAATCAAAAATGGCGCTCAGTGCCAACGAGAAAGATGATAGATGCAGTGAGTGCGCCGGAATTCTGCATTATTGCAGCAGATGCTGGAGCGAGCCTCGACATCATGTCGGCGGTTAATTGAACGATTTCCACGCTGCGTCATTGTCGAGAATCATCACCCTCTACAGACCTGAAATGAGAGCAACGTGTCCCCGGTGTTACACCTCAAGTTGAAAAGGAAACCCTACTTCCAAAGAAAATTCGATAAGAGGTCTCCCCGAATTTTTAAGAGCTCCAAAGAAGGATTATAACTGACATGAAGTTATCCAAACGCGTCACGGTGATGTATGTACGTCTTGTGAATTTTTTAGCCACTGGATGACACATACACCACCCCTTGTGCCCACCCAACCACCTCGACATTCGCGTGTCGGGGAGGGCCGTATTAATATTGCAAACCCTTATCATTTCTTACACGTTTGCTTTATCCCGAGGCAACCCCTCGACCTCCCCTAAGATTATCGAGTCGCGAACTTCATATTTCACATAATCTCGAGGCTCCCCCATTTTTTCTTCCGGACAATTCGACTCGTTAAAATCCCAAAAGCCAGTTCTATTTATTCAAAAAATGTCCACTATAAAAAAATCCCGGGAATTCGATGCACCCCCTGACTGCACTCAAAATCTTACTTCCATTCAGACTCGGTCAATAGACCAAATTGCACGTACGCACTTGTGCTCGAGCATACACGCCACCCTCGGTGTTTCTTACCGCCACCCTCCGACTTTTGCGCCTGGGGAGTCGGCTTATTAATATTGTACATTGTTGTCATTCCATGCACGTTTGTTTTATCCGGAGGGTAGGCACGCACCCCTGCGCCCAGGGCGAAGCTTATCGAGTCGGGGGTGCGGTATTAAGAGTTGTCGGATGCGAACATTAGCCCGGCGTCGCTTATGAATACAAATGACTCCTCTCGGCCTGTACCGCGATTCTACCAAGGACGCCATTAATTTCCGTCGTCTCGAAACCTGAGTCCAGGACCGGACCCGAGGTCTCGAGAGATCGATCGATCGCGTCATCGACCAGTCGTTACGTTACACATTCCAGGACCGCGTGTCCGGAATCGTTTAGAACTCGAAGATCCTCCACGTCGAGGATTTCCTCGTCCGATGACTCCAGAAATCGATGAGGTCTATTTTTCCTCGAGAATCCTCTAAGGATGCTGGGAGGTCCAGAGATGATGTCCAGAACCGACTGCCCGCCTCGCCATGATTTTTTTTAAACACGATTCCGAGTTGACACGAGCATGGAGTTTCGTATCATTTTTCTAAGGGACATTTCTGGAGCGAGTCGAGTAAAGGATATCTCGCCCCTGGCGGTTCCGTTTTTCCCCGGGATTTTTTTAGCCGATAAATCCCCCACAGAGGGATAATCCTGGAGCCTCAGTGATTTCCAAACAATATCGGGCACCATTAATTTGCATTAGTCGCAGAAGGAGGCGCCGGCCGCGTATTAAGTCCTCCTCCGAGCGCGGAGATGAATCTCCAATACACGGTCGATATTTATTATTTAAAACCAATTTCAAAGGCTAATCGCCTTTGCGTTAATAGCGCGGGCCCCGGGAGCGCCGACAATTAATGGTTATTCAACGAAAAATGGGACGCGAAATTGCCGGGCCGCTGTAAAGGGCGGACTCGCGTTTGAGAAGCAATTACAGGAGAGCACGCCGCGAACGCCCGGTGTAATATCAAAAGATTAAATACGAAACGAGACGCGGGGGGTCGGGGGGGAAAAAAGGATTCGAAACCATTATTCGAGCAGGGAGTAAATTTCAGGGGGCCCGTAATTTAGCATTTTTTTAAATTACCGCGTCCGATCGCCAAACAAATGGTCGCGACACTAGGCAAAATCCTTCCCTAGGCAAAATCTCTCCAGCTGCATTATCCGCCAGGAGGAACAAAAAGGGTATAAAAGAAAAAAGGAAGGAGCTGGATAAAACACTCCACGTCGGGGAGATATAGTGGCGAGCCGAAGCTAATAAATCCTCGCGGTATTTAAAATGCTCCCGGAGAAACGCCTTAGGTGTCCCTATGCAAAATAGGAAACTCGAGGAGTGACAAGGAAGTTAAGCTCGCGAGGGGGGATTTTGGATGCCGAGCGATAAAGGATACCGCGATCGGCTATGATTAAAACGGCGGGTACTTGTCGGATATTCATTGCCCACCGAGACGCGTCGGATTCTCCCGAAGACCTAACCTGACGTGGCTCTTGAAATCCTCCGAAACGGGAAAGTTCGCGAAGGGATGGAAAACTTCGGCTGTAGAAAAAAAAAAAAAGGACTCGGGGTGAGCTCCTTTATCCCCTTTTTTATGGGGCGAGGGGCTCCGACCACCAGGGGAGACATGGCGGAGTTTTCTGCGATTCGTGTAGTTCTTACGTTGCGACAACGAAATAATATAAAAATGAACGAGACAGGTTTCCTCATAAATTTGCCAACAATTAAATGAAGTCCAAAATAAGGGCTCCGTATTTTTTGCGGGTCGTTAATGGCAAGTTTAATAATTGTTATTAATAATCTCCGGTTTTGGCCGACCTTCCACGGCCGCGGATTACATGCCAGCGTAGATTTCTCGGATAATATCCGCGATAAGTGATACAGTCACCGGGTGGCTCAGCCCCGTGAGTCGAAGGTCGGCATTCTGGGAAAGTTCAGCAAACGCCGCGGAGCAAAGGAAAATTATTAGCCATACATTTTTTAGACGTAACTCCCGGCCCGGCGCGGAACTCGCCATAAAGGCTTTTACCCTCGTGGCTCTCGCGCTCGCACATTTTATTCATACGACCCATTGTCCCGTATTAAACCCGGCACGAGGGGTAAAAACACCAGGGAGGGAAGGTGCTCGCTTTCGGCTTGAGCACACCGACGCGTTCCATTTTACAGACCTCCCCGTGGCGTTACTTAGCCCGGTCCTCCGCCCGGTCGCGCTTTTCCGCGCCGGAAAAGCGCGCCTAAACGAGCCCAAAGTACGTCCGGCGGCGTCGAATGCGTCGACCCCCGCAAAAGCTCCCTTTTGTGCCCCCTTGCACCCCTTGTTACCCCGGCGAGTCCTCGTTAACGCTGGACCCGCCGTTTCGCAGCCTCTCCCAGATCCTCTCCCAAAATTCGGAAACAGGGTCAGGGGGCTCTACCCGATAGCGAACTAAAATGTTCCAAGACTCGAAATCACTCGGAAGTGAAAAAAATCGAGAAATAACAAAATTAGAAGGGGGAGCCTCACGGCGAGAAATCTCTCCGAGATCCTTGTCAATTTCCTGGGCCACGTTCTCGTGGGGCGGAAAAAAATTAAGAATCACATTCTTCTAGATAAGAAATCGGAGACTCGCTCCAGGTGTAAGTAACCTCGGCTAAGGATGTCGCCTTTGTGGTCCGAAATAATCGGAAATGCCCCGATTTAAATTCAATCCCGGTCCCGGAGGAAAGGATTAACTCGGGCCATTGGAAGCTGGCTCAGCTCGGCGGCGTCGCGACGCCCTCGGCGCTGCTCGAAAGTATCGCGGCCGTTAAAGCGCCGTTGACTCGCCGTTAATACACGTTCGGGGGTGGTTAGAGCACCCCCGAGTTAAAAGCCCGAGCCCCGAGCTCCCGGCTATTGGCTATCGGCCAAGGTGGTTTCTGCTCCCGGACCTACCCCATCGCCGATGCTCCCGTCCGCCATTGTTCTCCGGCTTCATTGTACACTCGTTAATGGACACTTACGTAAATGCTCAAGACCCGTTGTCGCGGCTTTTCGTCGGCCGCCTCCAGCAGAAACTCTGCGGCTCGATAATGGGGGATGCGCCGTATCGCTCGCATTCGGCCAGATTGATAAGAGCGGATGGCCCAACCCCAAGGACTATTCTTCGGCCTTTTTTCGGTGCCCTCGTTAACGGGAGGCTCCCCGACTCTTCGGGGCTCCCCGGGTCTCGAGGGACGGCAGGGGTTTACCTCCCCTGGACGAAGAAATGCAGTTTGCATATCATTCTCCGGACCAATAAACTTGGTAATGGCTCTTCCCTGGTCGAACCTCGTCCCGGGAGAAACCAAGAGGCCGGAGAAACTCGCCCCATGATTTTTTTATCCTGACGTAGGTGTGACCGTTTCATGAAAAAAAGGACATTTTCGCTGCGAGTGATAATTGCAAAGTTGTCCAGGTGGCCAAATTTCCCTGCTCATTTTGGAAGGATTTATGTTCGTTAAAATTAGTGCGATTTTTTATTGAGACGGTAGGATTTTTTTTTTGTGATTTTCATCCGGCAGATGATTTGTTTTCGCTCTTTTGGAGCATTTTGGAACCCTGAGGAGGGATTTGGAGATCCTGCGGACGATCTGGCAGGGGACGGTCCACGATCTGCAGCCGTGCCGGCTGTTTTGGGCTCCTCACCTTCTTCTTCGGGTAAGCCGGATCCGTTTCTCCCCTCTCGGCTCTTGTTTCAGGGCGCGGGGGAAATTGTCGCCGATCGACGCGAAGTTAAGACGGGTCAATGTCGCCCCCGGGACTTTTACAAAGGAATTCCGTCGCCGAACGGACCGTGCAAAATTCGGGACATTCGGCGGCCGATGGGCGTAATTGCGCACCTCGGTCGCCACCTCGTCGATCCTCGACACCTGGTCGAAATTATTATTCTTTCTTCAATTTTTCCGGCCTGAGTTTCGTAGTAAATCCGCGACCAGTCCGCTCGAATTGTCCCCGCTCCGAAATAGCCCCCGATTGCCATTCGATGGAAAGTTAAGATGGGTCAACTTCCCCGGGAAGTTCGGACGTTCTTATGAGGAATTCCTGCGGCAAATGGACCAAGGAAAATTGGGGCCATTCAGCCGATACAAGTCCCCGTAATTGCGCGCCCCTTGATCTTTGTCTCCTGCTTGGCGAAAAATACGACGTTTCGGGGAATCGGAGAGCATTCGAGATTTACGATTATTGCACCTACCCCAGATAACGCAGCTACGGAGTCCGTCCTTTTGATCATTTTCGAGAAATCTAGCGAACCTGTGAAAGAAGGATTCTATTCGACCATATTTAAAATGATATTAATTTCAATTGGAAGAACAATTAAAATTCGTTCCGAAAGGCAGAGGGACATTTTGTTTTTTGAAATTGGGAATCATGGGTCGAGGCACTGGAGGAACTGGGGTTGGGTGGGATATTCAGAGGGGATGCAACAGGGGTGACAAATAAAGGGCTCCCAATTACCCTCTTCAGCGGCAACAAGAACCTTATTAGGGTCCTTCCACGAATGCGCGGTTCGCGTTTGTCTTCGGTCCCCCCAAAAAGTGAAAATTCTACTTCGAGGTTTCCCCTATTTTCCCGAATTTTCTTTAGCTCGATACGAGGGAAAAATCTTGCACGTCGGAATTTTTACGCGTCTCTTGACGGGCGAATCTGACGAGGAAAGGTCGCGGATAACGAGCAAAGCGAGCCGGATAAAGGACTGGCAAATCGTTATTCCACCTTTTCCCCTCGGCCCTTCTCCTCGTTTGATTCTCGTAGAATATTCTAAAAGCGGTGGCTGCGTTCGCAAGCGAAGCGAAATCCTTTGCCCGGATTCCCCGGAAGTGTTTCGCTTCATCCGACTCACTTGCCACGGAAATCGGATGTGAACTTTCGGTGCGAAAGAAGACAAACGGGATTGCATTCAAAGTCGACATGTTTGTAGACGAGGCGCCGCTTCGATGGGTTTCCTGAGATGGAAGGGGGTGAATGAGACCCCATTTATTTATTCTATGAGATCCCAAAACCCGAAATCCCTGCAAAAAATCTCTTTTAAAAATCCCTTTGAAGAAAGGGATCAAAAGCGGCGCCCGTCCTAAGTAGAGACCACGTCGAACCTTAGAAAATCGATAAAACATTTCGAGTCATCTCGAGAAAATTATTCCCGTAGAAAGAAATATACAGGGTACGATAAAATTATTTTTTTTTCCACGATTAGAAGGATATTAAAAATGTATTCCGGCCTCGATCCAGCATCCCATTTTTTCTTCGGGGTCCGTCTTCGAAAATGTCCTGGAATTTCTCCTAGGCCAAGAACCTCGAGGTAAGGAGAAGGACGAACGTTCGAACTCGTTTCCAAGAGACGAAAGGACCATTCGTTTGAATTTACGCCACCGGGCTAGGAGCAATTCGAAGTTTGTTACCCGGACGAGGACACCCCCGGACGGCGGGGTAGTCTCGCGAGCTTTTACATTTTGAAAGACCGCAAAGGCACGGGAAAACAGGATACACCCGAGCCTCACAATGCCTACGGGGGCGACGTGTAAGCCCTCTGTAAACCGTAACTTACAAAGGGCGATTTCGCCCCCCGGCCATGAAAGACGCGAGGCCCGAGTACTTACGGCTAAAGGCCGAGCACCTAAGCACTTTTCCACCCCGAAGTGCCGGTAAACTCGGGAGAATATTGCTCGACGGGTCCCTGGGAGTGAAAGTGAGCCCAGTGAAAATTCTGCTTGTCGCCCTGAAGACGTATCGAGGTCCTGGTCCTCCTCCCCGGACTCGTCCCAAACCTGGAAGAGGAGATAAAAACGGGACGCTGATCAAAATCTTAATAAAAATTGACTTCGTAAGGCAATGACTGAAAATGGACTTTTCGGATTCCTTTTTCAATTTTGGCGTTGATCTCCTGGACAGATTTGTGGAGTGACTTTCCAACCGAGAGAGACTCCGGAGCCGAATCTTCAGGGCTAAAGGCCGGAACTTAAGTACTTTCGTTCCCGAAGCGATGGTAAACCTTGGAAAAATATTTCCCGCAAGGAAAGCGAAAGTGAAGGAAGAGAAAATTCTGTCGGAGCTTATTAAAGCTTGTCGTTCCCCCAGCTTGTTCGAGGCGGTAAACCCGGCGACGAAATGACGGAATTTTTCATCCCCGAGGTGCAGCGACTGACGTGAATCGATAATCCTTAGCCATTCCAATTGACAAATTAAAATTGACAGAAATGATCGGATACGGTAAAGACTTTCGCGATCGAAATAAACTCACCCGTGGTAAGATAAAACGATAAACATGGAAAAATGAATCTCAGAATTTCGGAGTCCGCGCGGACTTCGAAAATCCCAATAACAGAAAAATCCACAGCCTCGGTTGCTGCACGCGATTTTCTCATCACATAAATCTCGATGGTAAATCTTGATTCCCTCATCACATAAATCTTTATAACGTACTGCCAACGGGCGCAAGATAAATAATGAGTCCCTACCCTTCCGGCGAAAATTAGTTGCAAGGATTACCCGGATTTAGTCGAAATCCTTAAAGTAAAAAAAAAGCGTGAAAAAATTCTAACCACTTTATCGCCTCCAGGAAGTGCGGGAAATAATTTTCTGCAAATATTAGAGGGGGGTAAACCGCGTTTATCGTCGCGTGTTACGGTGACGGGTAGAATGACGAACGACGTTTACAAGAAATGCGTCAAACGACGTTAAACTGCCGATGCAGTTTTTCGATCGATCGGGAACGAAGTTGGAGAGCCAGGGTCAGGGCTGTAAAATTTACAGCGGCACTTGCATAAATTGCATCGACTTGCAGCTGAAAAAAAAAAAGGCGACGACGTTACGTCCTTCCGGCAGGAACGAAGCGCGTTTTGCAGCGAGGGTGTATCAATTGCTTTGGCAAAATGTTAGCGAAACAAATAACGACCCGGGGTAACGGGCTCATCATTTGGATGACGATTGCATGTAAACTCGCTATTTACGGCTGTCGCACATTTTCCTACCCCCACGAGCACGGGGGTGCATCTGTAACGTCCGCGTTTTATCCCCTGTATGTCGCTAACGTTGTTACGGCCTCATGAATAGTAATAGCTTTCGGAAGAGGCGAAATATATATGCAGCAATTTTTCAAAAACACGGGACGCGTCATTTGGACTCGATTAGGATCGCTGAGAGAAGCCCGAAATAACCCCAGTACGCAAGAAAAATGAAACGTCGCAAAATAATAGCTTTCCACCCTCGACAAGAGGGTCCGACAATTTATAAATTTAAATTGACGTGAATTTTTTAAAGGTAAAAACTTTCAAATGACCCAAAAGCGACAAAACTTCTGAAAGCGGCCCGAGACAATAAATCGCCGTTTGATGATTCAGAGTATCGGGAAGTGGAAATATTTTTGGGGGTGAGTTTGGGATTTCTGTGGGTATTTATTCCCGCCATTTCCCGCGCCCCTGAGCTGTTTGGGGTATCGATGGCGGGGTTCCTTTAGAGCGAAACTTCCATCCCTGGTCCAGGGATCGGGACACGATTCCTATTACACGGTTTCCGTCCGTGGCGAGATTTCGGGCGATTTTGGAAAAGGGACTGGCCACGGATTTTCCGCGTCCTTTTGTCACCCCCGAAACGGATCAACGCCTTTGGTCCTCTTCGGGGCTCGAAAATGAGCCTTAGACGAGCCTGACATACCCAGGGACTGTTTGGAGCCATTTTGGGGTACATCTGCCACCTTGTATTATTTTTATGGAAGGCGTGTTTCCTATGGTCCTTCCTGGGGTGCCCACCTTCCAGGACTCGGGGGTGGCTTTCAGGAATTCCTCCGACAGAGGTAATCAGGGGAAACGATATTTCGGACACGGTACGTGTCATTGATTATTTCGTATTACTTGTCAGCCCCTAAATCGCGTGTACTCCTGTCACTTCGTCCCCATGCCCCACGGTGGGGTGGAGTCGTGTTTGGTCGAAAGTCCCTGGGGGTGGTGGGGTAGAAGTGCAGATACTAATTCATCAATTTCGTTGACTCGGCGCGTCTGGGTGGGAATCAATTTCTCGTGTTAAACACCGAGGGGACGTGTTTCCGAGAGCGCCATGAGACTCGTTCCCGATTGTTTCATGGCGGATCAAATATGCCGGTCACATCTCGGTCCGATGCTCGAGGGGTCTTATGGCACGAAAAATCTGTCGACTACCCGACTCGATTTGTCAAATTACCCCGGGACCTTTGAAATAAAGGTCCAATTTGCAGGGCTTAATTTTTGAAATCTAAACCAGAAGTTTGGACGTCGTTCTCGTTCAGGGTCGCGCAATGGGCGCCGGGAAAGTGCCATTTTCTTTGCCATTAGACTTTCCGTCGACCTCATTTATGCGTGGAGCTCTGCTTCCTAATTGCCTCGAGCATCGAGACGACGCGAGTAATATTATCTGGTGTAAACTTCGTGTTCTAAGTTTGCGAGAGCGTCTGACTCCGGGACAGATGTCAGAGCCTTGAAAGCCGTATCGCATTAGCGCACGATGGTCCGGGACAATGCCGCCAACTTTTCGGGACAGGGACGAATCCATCTCGACGAGCTCCTTCGACGACTGCAGGGACCAATTTCCAAAATCACCATTAAACCGCGAATTAATTTGCCACTTCAAATCATTCCCGCCGAGGACATCCACGAGGCGATCCTTGGCCCAGCTGTCCCGCGAAACCGCGATCAAAGTGATATACGGAATCACTCCCGAAATTGTTTGCGAGCATCCAGGTATAATTTACATCTGTTGTTCGAGATGTCAATGGATTTCGCATGTCCTCGCGAAAGTGCGCAACTTATCGCCTGTGTATCAAGGAACTGGGGCTCGCGACTTTCGTCCTGGCGAGAAGTTGCTCCGACCTCTCCCTGTTCGCACCTCCTGCTTCCAAAAATATTTCTTCCCCGTCGCCCGTAAAGTTCTCTGGAATTATCGTGAATTCTAGGGAAAAAAAAAAATTCCAGTGGGAATATAAACAGGAGGCAAAAAGGTCCTGGCCAAAAGATAAAATCCATTCTCGCAGATCGGAGCCAGCCGCGTTTTCGTCCCTTTGTCGAAAGCCACAAAGATCCTGCGGGGCTGCCTCGACAAGAGGGAAGTCCGATGATTCCCGGGAGGTAAACCACGAATTAAGGAACCGCAGGAGCAGGAGAGCCGATAGGCCAGGTTCCTCGTCCTGGCGTGAGCCTCGACAATGCAAGCCGGACCGTGAATGCATCACAAATTGTGAGCCATTGTCGGGCCGCGCCGTGGAAAGGAACCAGCGGGGCTCTTTTGGCTTTTGTTTGAGACACGCGAGAAGGAACATTCAAGCCCATCGAGGAGGATATCCTAAAAGGACCCTCGTGGACCGATCGCTCCTTGCGATTTCGAGGACCTCTCTCCTGGCGATAAATAACCGAGCCCCGTTTTCCGGCTCCAGTCGAGCTGCAAAATATTTCTCCGGCCCTAAAATTCTGAGATCCACTTCTGATTTCTCACTTCCGTATTTATCCCCTCCCTTTCCTTGATTTTATCCGACATTTTATTTCGCCCTATTTCTACTTTTTTTTATTTTTTTCTCGAACACGCCGAGATTCGATGTTGGTGACTTGGCGAAAAAGTAGGAAAAAAAATATGAAGAATTAAGAAAAAATAATTGGGAGATGATTTTTCTGGTCGCGGGGGAAGAATCTGGGGGATAGGGAATTCGGCGAAGTTCAGAAGGGGTGAACGTTTCTCTTGTAGAGGAGGGTAGCTCGTGGCACCTCGTGTTACGGTCGTGATCGAGCGACTGCTACCCCCCGTGGGTGCAATAAATAAAAAAGCGCAACCGCGGAGTCGAAGGAGAAAAAAAGGGGAAAAGGGGGAAATAATAATAATAAGCCCCGGGGAAAGTTGGCCCGAAGTTTCGTGCAGTCTGCTCGAGCTCTCTCGCGCTCTCGCGACCCCGAGGATGGCGGCCAAATAAAAGAGCCCGCCAAATTTATTCCCCCGAAAGTGATACGCGAAGAGAGCCGAAAATATATACCCGCCTGCACGTATATATCGAAATGCCCGAGGAAGTTCGGGGGAGGGCGATTCCACTTCTCGCAAAGTGCAGCAAGGGCCGCCTAACTCGGCTCGACTTTCCCGAAAATCGAACTGCAGCCGCGATCGTGCTCAAAGGGGAGAAGCTCCTCCGGGAAGTTTCCAAAATCGTCCGAAATGGAGGAACTACTCCTTACCTTAATGGCGAGGGCGAAATGGGCCCCGTTTTAGAAAACCGAGAATCCGAGCGATTAAATCCGTATTTTCATACTTTCGGGGAGCTGCATCCCAAAACTGGTGCACCTCGTTTTTCTTTCCACTCCGTTCCCACTTTTTTCAAATGGGAAAAATTGGGCAAGGAGCGCTATCGGTCCCTGCCTGCAAATATTTTTTTTAAATTTCGAGGAGAGGAGCCACTTTCAGGATGGAATAGATTCGGCCCCTCTGGATCTCTAAGGATCCCGTCGAAACGAGATCCATCCTGGAAGTGATCCCTGAAAGGGCACAGAAAATATCGATACATCGAAAGGGGAGCCCGGAACGATCCCACTTCGGGAGTGGCGCCTAACTCGACTCGACTTCCCGTAAAATCGAACTGTATCGGGGATCCCTCCTTGGCAAAGTTTCTAGACGGCATTCCCGGCCCGAAGAGGAAGAAGAAGTTTCCTCCAAACTCGGGCCGTACTTTGCACTTTGCGGTTGCCTCTCGCGTGCCGCCCGACATTTTTTAATTACACAACGACAGCGACGGCCCGGAACCGGCTTGAGGAGGGCAGCGGAATTAAAAGATGCAAAGTGGAAAGTTGCAAACTCCTTCCTTCCCCTTCCGGTCCAGGGTGGTATTCTTCGGGTTCGTTTCGAAATGGAATTTCCGTCTGCGCGACGGCGAAGAAAGTATCGAGTCGCACTTCCCTATGCAAATTGTGCCGTCAAAATCGATCACAAGATGGACTTGCAAATCAAGGGCTCTCTAAAAAAAAAAATTTTTTCCAAGTCTAAAAGTATTCGGAAATTTTTAATTACTCGAATATCACTTCGTTTCGTCTATCGTCGATGCTAGAATTCGAGACTTTCGGCGGGATTAGTCATCGTTTAATTAGAAACACTTGAAGGAAAGTAAAAGGGGGATCTAAAGTGGCCCTAATTTCGATTCTTCGGTAATTGCGGATAGTCGGTCGTCACGAGGGGTTAAATTTAATTGTAACGTTTTCTTTGTAAAGTCGGTTTCATGGGGCAACTGGAGAAAAAGTAAAAAGAAATTCGTCGAGGAATTTCGGGGGGCCCGGGCGTTCGAAGAAAATTCTCGCGGAATTCCTTTGGCGGGCCTTGCATCAAGGGCCCGCAAATTGCGGCCGGCGAAGTCAAAATCGCAGGGCAAATTGCATTTCACCTTAATAAGGCGTGAACGGAGTAACGAGGTGCGCAGCCGGTGCTCCGGGTCGCGCCCGAAAATGCCGCACAATACGTCACTGACCTCGTTTTCGGCGAATTTGAATAATATCTCCGGCCGAGGCGCGCAGGTGCATCCCAATATGGAGAGAGGTGCATACGTCAGACGGGAGCATTTCCCTTACATTAAGAGCAAATCAGTTTATTACCCTTGACTCGGCCATTAGCGAGACTTGTACTTGCAAATGGATACGCAACGAGTAATTTCCCTTTCACCCCTCCCCCTGCCCCACCGACTTCCGAAATTCTGCCAAATTATTTCCCCGCGTCTTGCCCCCCTCGTTTGACATTTCCATATTTTTATATCTCTCCCGATGGCGCCACATTGGCCGACTAACGGGCACCCGTCACGTTGCAGTCCGAGTGCATCGCGGGTGCATATGTAGAGATGCACTCCGCAGTCGAAGACTCGGACTCGGCGGCCGGAAATTGAAAGTTTTCCGGGAATATTTCAGAAGCACCGGTTCCACGGCGGACCCTCCAGGATCGTAAAGTTCGGATCTTCGGATTTCTCGGCACGTTCGATCGCGGAGTCCTGTCGACGTTTCCTTCGTCGGGAGGACATCTTTCGCGAAGGGGTGTCTGGCTTCGGCAAATGCAAAAAAGGGACAACGACCGAACGCCATCTCCTAGGAAAACCAAAATTCCCCCCCGAATTCCGGGGAATTTTATAAAGAAATATGTATCCGTGCAGGGCGGGATGTCGACCGGAACTAAAAGGGTGTTTCACTTTCCGAGGAGGTTTCACTTTAATTTCCTCGAGGTGCTCTCTTTCTGGCACGGTTTCCGAAATAGATCCCCACGTGTCGGACGTAAAGGGACATTTGTTAAATTCCTGCGAGCTCTTTTCGCCTCCCCGTGTAGGGGGAATTCGCGAGAGAACGGAATTCCGAAACACCTTTTGAAACAGTCACCTTATGAATATTCCGACGAGCGAGTGTATGCCGCGGGATCGTAGAATCGCGGGGAAGAGAAAGAAACGCGTAGAAATAGAGAAAAAAAAATGGGGGAAAGAAGGAAAAATGAAAATTTGCAGATTTCGCCGCGCGTACTTTTAGCGATCCTGTAAATCCTGTGATTACAGGCATTGTTCCTTCCGCGGCTCTCACGAGGCGAATATACGACGCGCGAAGGTATGCAGATGGTATTTCGCGGGGGTGGAAACCGGCCATTTTTAACTGAGTTACTCCCTTTTTATTAAACCACGGTACAGGTTGTAAATATTCGGCAGAAAGGCGATTCCTTTTCCGGATTTTTTAATGCTCATTGAGTGGAACTCGTCGTCCATTTCGGCAAGGACATATCTGGCGTTTACCCCCTTCGCGGGTTCTGGGAATTTAATCACCGGTCTCGCAGTTAGGGGTGGTCCCTGGAAGGGTTGGTCCAGGGGGTCGGCCGAAAGGGGAGTCGACCGGACATTTTTGAAGAACAATTTAGCGGTCCTTACAAAGGACAATGGTCGACCCCTGGTAGGGTAATTGGCACCCCTCCACGAATTTCCGCGGACGTTTCTCGGCACCCCCCAATCCCGGAGGGTTCAAAAGGGTAAACAGCAACGGGAAATTGCAAATTTGTCTCTAGAAAGAAGAGATCCAATTTTGCAAAATACTTTGTCTTAATAAATTTTGTGCCTAGGATTGTTCGGGGGTAGTCCTGGTAGGGTGGATTTACCCGAAAAGACAGCCCTACCCGTAAATAGGAATAATTCTCCCGTTTAATGGAGGCGTAATTCGGATTGTCGGCTGGCTCGTATAACTCTGCATTTCGTGCTGAATAAACAACGAAATATTGCGGGTAAAAAATGGGGTGGGTCCTCGAGGGTGTTTTATTATTTTTTTTTATCCGAGATCCCGGATGACGCCCGACAACTCGTGTCAACGGTAACTTATCGCCGGCGTATTCGTATTTCTCTGTCATTCCATGTCGTAACGAGTCGCGGGATTTAGCGAGATATTCCGCTGTTTACGGCGAAATTGTTATCGCGGGCCTTAGAGATTTAAGAATGAATTTCTGGGCCCTAGACCATCTTCCTCGAGCGGTCCCCAATTACCGGGGTAGCCGTAATGGCGGGATGCAATTCGGCCGACGATTCGGCAGGGTCTTTTTGCGGGGCCCGATAGCCATCGGGCCCAGAAAGTGATTACACGGGCTGCAGGTAAGGAAGGCGAGCCGAAACTGCACCTGGTCCCGGGTCCACCTTACGCCCCGTGGCAGTTTCTCGGTCTGGGGCCCGAGTCGGGCCCCTCTGGGTCCATTATGATCCCCCGTGCCGGGCACTGGCCCAAAATAACCGAAATCGTGGAAGAATCGGCCCTCCGCCTGCGAGCGCTCGTCCGTGCCGACGGGCCTCATTGTCGGCTCGTCTACGTATTCATCTCGGGGCCCTACGCACCGGAGGGGTCCGCTCATTGTGGGTCCGGGGCCCAAGGCCCGAACCCCGGCTCCTGCAAGGCGAACCAGTGACTTCTGATCTCCCTGGGTCCGTCCGAGGGACTTCGATGCTTGTTTGCACGCCCGGGCCAGCTGGCGGACCCATAAACGCCGCGCGAGAAGAAGGCCCCGTGCATCGGCGAACGTTTGACCGATCGCTTGGGAATCTCTCTCGAATTGGGCTCGAATCGGCCCCATGAACGGGCCCAAACAATGGACGGGGGCCGGGCGTCTCGGTGGGCCCCCAAAGTGTGCGCGAAGAAAACCAGAAAGCCGGCCTTGAGGCCCCAACAAAAGGGCCCGGGTACACACAATCGGAGCGCGGTTTTCATCCCGAATTACTCCCCCCATTATTTCAACCAACCCTAATAAATCGTAATCCACGTTTGTCCACCATTAAAATTAACGAGAAGTCGCCAGGAATTAAATTACGAATATTTCCCTGCGGTCTACAGAAGGTGCACAGGATGCGCTCACTCGAGGTGGGCCCCGCCTGGTGCGTCTTCGATTGGGCCAGGTGTCGGGCCCTGAGATCGACAGGGGCCCGACAGGGTACAGACCTCCCCTTCGTGCATCGGCGACCATTTGACCGATCGCTCGAGAATTTCCTTCGAATTGAATCCAAGCCGGATTCGAATCGGAGGAATAAGTGGGTGCAAACAAAGGCTCCCTCGCCGGCTTTGACGGCGACCCTTGGGAGGAAGCCGAAGACGGGCCCAGCCCGTGCCTGGAAGATCCCGAATTTAAAACCAAGCAGGGATCGATCCACCGTTACAATTGAAACCGAACCCTCGGGTAAAACGATCCTTCCGGTGGCACGCCTACGCGTAAATATTATCCCTCGCGCCGCGTTCTCCAGGATGCCGCCGGCCGCCATCTTGGAGAACCGTTTCGCGTCTCTGCCGCAGAGAGGAATTCGGATTTCGGTCCTGTTTCCGGTTTTGATAGACATTCCCGATACCAAAGACACTGTCAACTGACGCCGGAAATTGATCCGGTTCCTTGATCTACCTAATCGAGGTGATTTTTTTCAACGATCTCGCGCGGGGCGATCGCAGATGTTAAATCATTTCGAAATCAAACACGCCACCGGGGTGGTTCGCGCCCATCGCAGGGTACCGATCGAATGTATATTTGCTGCAGGATGTGCGCGTCGCGACGCCATGCACCCCCGACTGCGAAGCGCCGGTGTGTTTGATGTGTGTTTGGTTGCGAAAAGTGGTACCGGGGGGGATTGAATTGCAAATCGCGCAACTGTTGCCTGTCCTTGATTTTGGGGCACCCGGGATTTATTTAGACCACCCTTAACACCGCTGATGTTATTTAAAAAGAAAGTGAACATGTTTAAATTTTAAAGAGTCCCGTTGATACGAAATCTTTAGGTTTTTGAAAATACTGAAAAAGGAGATTTTTTTAAGTCCATAATTTGTGAACATTTTTAGGGAAGGTTGTCATAGTCTTCCATGAGCTCCTTAAGGAGGGTACGGTAGGGGGGGCCAATAAAAGGACAATAAAAAGACACCTCCACCCCTGTCATCCAATACCTACCCCCAACTCGACACCGCTCCACGAGGGCCGATGCGAAACCGCGAACGGGACGCGTTTTCCGCCACAGAAAGGGAGTAGTAATCCGAGAAACCGATTTCCAAGTGAACCGGAAGTCCTCTTAACGGGACGCACGGGGGTAAAAGGCCCCGATGCCGTATCGCGTTGCATTCGGCCCTTTGAATCCCCTAAGCCGAAATCCACCAGGCCGACACAATGGGGCGCGGCACCTCGGTAACCTTACCTAGGGGTCGAATGGGTCTGCCTCAAACCACGAGGGGTGGAAAAAATATTTGCACCTCCCCTTTCGTCGCGATCTTTTTATACCTCGCGCCTGCTGCAAGGACCAAAGCCACCGGAATGCCCCAGGAAGAGCCTGACAAGGATCTCGCACGACCGCAAATCCTGAAAAATCTCGGATTTCCGCTATGTATAATTTATACGAGGGCGTTACTTAGCCGCACACTTTGTGGGATCACTTACCGGAGCGTAATTTGGATGAAAAAACATACGGAACGAGGGTGGATCGTCCGTGTCGCAAAAACCTAGGGGGATGAAAGTTCTCTTTCATCGCTAGCTAGCTCGGGGTTGGCGGCGCGATATCCGCGGCGGTTGAAAAAATATTTGCGTCGCCCCTTTCGTGGACAATCGAGTTTCGCGCCCGCCGCGGATGTCGAAAAGTTAAAAGGCAAACCGAGCAGGGCCGATCGCGGCTCCGAAGGAAGTAAAACAGGACGAAGGTCCTAGGTAAACAGCGGCCACGTAGGACCCGGACGTGCCGGACGTGCCGGACGTATTTCGGACCTGGCAGGACCTGGCAGGACCTCGCGCGTCCACCTGCTCCGCTCCCCCAGGACTGTTTGACTTTCGGTGCGAGTGAGGATTATAAAGATTTCCTTGTAAAAGTCAGTCCTCCGTCGAGTGCACCTTGTTGCGAGGACGTCCCCCTACAGGATGACCCGCTCGTTTAAGGGAGTATTTACGGAGCGGGTCGGAAGGACTCCCTTCGGCGATCCTTGGCAAAGGCAAACAGCCCTTGGGCCGGCTCCCCAACAATGGTCCTGGAATTACCGGAAAAGGGGAAAACTGGCGGAAAAACGACGCCCTACCTTGGCCAAGAAAGGGTGGAAAGAGGACTCGAGTCGAGAATTCGTTTTCCGGATTCCCTCCTCGGCTGCATCCCTTTAATATGAAGATCGATAAACATTAGAAAAAAATTGATAACAATTTTTTCGGGGCTTTTATCCAATGTAACGACGCAGGAAGTCGTTTTTCCTCTCGTCCTTGTCAAGGGGGCGGTGATACGTCGAGGTCCCTTTGATCCCGGGAACCGTATCACAGGGTTCGATGGGGTATCCTACCGTTCCACCCAAATTCGTGATAACCCGCGTTATCCGCGGCATCCGCGGCTGATCGAGCCCAAAATCCTCTAAAAGTGGCATCGAACTATCGGCATTCCGCTGGTGAATCAATCTCGGGAACAAACGCATTTGTTTACGTTAGACGAGCCGGCTCCACAGCGGGGTGGAAACTACCCTCTAAACTACGCGCTTTTCGAGGCGGTAACTCATCCGCCCAGGAGGAGCCAAAGCCGCGAAAGGGGTAGGGACGTTAAAGGGGAGATCCGGAAACGCCGCGGAATTTATCCAGCTTCGTTGCGGAGAGAGATATCCGCCCGGGCGGAAATTCCGGGGCTGGCTCTCCGGGAGCTTGCAGCTTTGATTTTCATCGCGACCCTCAGGGGAGACAAGACGTCCAAGGGGGAGGGGGTTGACATGGAGGCCCGGAATGCCCGAATTTCCGGGGGGAGGGTGCACCTTTTGTATCGCGGCATCAAAGTGTTAAATGGACGCTTCTCCGCGATCGAGTTGGGGTGGAAATCGCAGCCCCTGGCCTCAAAAGTGAAAATTCTTCCCTCGCAAGAGCAGCGGGACGAAATTTCAAAAATGAACATTATTTCATGCTGGAAAGGGATCACTACTTAATTTGGAATACCATGATTTGAAATATTGTGCGCCAGGTGCGGAGACCTCGTTAGTGTCGAGAGGTAGAACCACCCCTGATATTCTAGGAAGAAAGCGATCCCAACTTTCCCGGGTGGATTTGGAAAATCTCCGTTTTCTCGAAAAGGGGGTCGCACCCCATTTACATAACGCGGTCCAATTGCAATTCCAGGGTGTAAGAAAGTTTCCGGTGCATACACACCCTCGACTTGCAAATGACCCTCCCCCTCGGCGTCCCTTGGCAGATTAGTCGTAGATCAGGGGGTACCATCCGCGGTAAAACTAAGTGCGCGGAATATACGTATGCATGTGCATGTATACATGCATAGCATGTACGGATTGCATGCAGGACGCGCGTGGTGCATCGTCCTCGGGTTTCAGAAATAAAAGTCCCGGCGAAAGTGGTGCACTTTTTCTCGCTCGCACTTCACGCGGAAATGAGGACTTGCATTTTTCTTCGCGGAAACATCCAGCCCCGATGTCTCGCGTAAAAAATACCCGGGGGAAGAAAAAATATCACGTTTTTAGAAGCCCCGAGTGGCTGCATTTCAAGTGCCCCGAAGAGAAGAACGTCGCCGGGCGTTTTAATATCTCTAAGTGGAGTCCGGAGTGGCGGAATAATTTTTAAAAATTTGAGGAAATTAAGCGAGGCCCGGGGAATATTTTTCAGGGAATCCTGGAAGCCCCGTGGACGTTGCAAGCGCGTTACCGGTCAATCCAATCGCCTCCTTTTGGTCTTACAAAAAGATACCCCGAAGAGAGCGAGGTGGCGTCGACTCGCGCGTCGCGCCGGCTCTGTAAACTTGGCCGAATTTTCGGGGAGTTGGCACGACTCTGGCGGCATATATCAACGTTTCATCTGGTAAATTACCAGCCACGTTATTTGTCTTCCGAATGAGACCACGATGAACGGAAACGAGTGAATACTCTGAGAAATGCAGTCCCGAAACGAGCGCGCCGCCGTTTGTCCCTCCCCGGCTTTGATGAACGTTAAACAGGGAAAGTAATGAGACCAGGAAAGAGGGACGTGCTTCTTCGCTTCCTGAATTGCGAGAAATATCTTTGAACTGTCGCGGATTCACAATGGAATGCTTCTGGACCATGGAAACCGAGATTCATGGTAAATAGGAGTGAATGGATTCCAAGACCTGTATCAAGAGACGCACGGTGCAATTAATTCCTGGAGATAAATTTTTCCCAGGCTCAACTTCTTGCCATTTTTTTTCATTAGACTAGCCGGTTACCGTTTTCCAAGAGGGCGTCAGCAAAGACAACGAAGAGGACGATGAAGACCACGTTCGGGGTGTCTGGGTGTCTTTTTATTGCTCCGGAATGACAGGACCGGTGGGCACTAAGGACAGGGTATCGGGGATCCTTCGAGTCTCCGAAGATTACGGTTTACGGTGTTCGAATCGTTAAAGCCCGCCTCGACCTTATAGCTCGGCTCAAATTCGAGCCACGTGCTGAAGAGACGCTCCCCGGTTTCGAGGTGACACCTGCTCTCTGGCAGGATCCCTCATATTTGGAGATCAAGGGGTTTCGCTTCGCCAGTTGCGGGGCACAGGCTGAAAGTCGAGACGAAATCGAAAAAACCATGGAACGAGCGATTCCGAATTTTTTCTCTCCCCCAACAACCCCTCGCATGCCTCATCGTCAGCTGATCTGCCCGAACCAACACCAGGACGTTCTACAAAAGTATTCTCCAAGAATAAATTAACGTTCCTCCCATTCAATTTTCACGAAATTCTGAGTGCCGTTGTTTTAGCAGGTCTACACGTTTTCCGACTAATTTCCGCCCTCGCGCACTGTTTTTTCAACTTCCGTGAATTTTGATGTACACTTTTCATTTTTTTTTTTTCCGGACACATGTATACATTTTCCCTCTTCAGTGCATGTACACGTACATTTGTACAAATACATTCCCCTCTTATGAGGATTCGAGCCGGACCGAACGAGGTGAGTTTTCCGATGACCGATGCGGAAGTATCGGCACGCCAGAGTATACGAACGCGTTTTCCGCGTTTCCGCCGTTCCGCTTTCCTTCCTCGGTTTTCTTTTTTATCCATCCCGACACAACCGTTCGTCGAGGGACGCCGAAAATAAAGGATTCACGAGGATTACCAGGATCGGCATTAAGCTCCTTCGCGTTCCGGCAAGAGATCCCTTCTTTATTAATTTTTTTCCCTAATAATTCGATCAATAGATCATTCGTCGTTCGTCCCTTTCCCCTCTTCCCAGTGCCCTCTCTATCCCCTGCAACGCAAAAGAATCCACCTCAAAGTATCTCTAAAAAAAAAAAGAAATATTGAAAATACCTGCATCCGCGTTTGGAAAACAATTGCGTTTGAGTCCGACTCCTTTTAATTTTCCGCGCGAGGAGGGAAAAACTCGGCGTGTTTGTCTTGCACCAATTAAATGTGCAAAAAAAAAGATCGGCACGTTTGGGGGGTAACGAGGGCATTCTTTAGGGGGTGGGGACGCGTTTGTCCGCCCCTCGGGTTTCCGCGTCAAAGGGGAATCCTTGACGCTTCTCTCGGTGGGAACCCAGAAGTAGGACGTGTCGCGCATTTGCGATAAACGGCGCGATAGGAGAAAAGGGCAAAAAGTGCATGCAAAAAGACGGCACGAGGTTTTATTCCCCGCTAATTGAAACGTCGTTGCGCCCGGTGCGACCTGTCGGAGGTTTTTCGAAAAAAATCGCGCGACACGATGTATCGTGTCCGTTCGATCGATCCGCCACGATATTTCCGCCCCTTTTCCAGGCGGACGGAATTTCGAAATCACCCTCGGCGACCCGGTGATTCTCTGTAAAACGTCACTCGATATGCGCATTTTTCGCCCCGCTGCTCGACGGAAAGGGGCAAGGCGTCGCCCCGTGCACCGCTTCGGTCAATTATGCCGGAGGAAATGCTCGGCGAAATAATTATTCTTTTCAAGAACGCCGGCCGCCCTCGCCATAACGAAGCACGAGACAATTGCCCTTATTACGACTCGCCCCTCGTCACCCGAATGGGCCGCACGTAATAAGCCGCGAGGTAAATGCGGCTTATTCCGCGGACGCCCCGTTTGACTTTTTCGCCGCCATTTTGGCGAACCCCTTTCCGAGGAAAATTCTTCTTCGGACTAGATTCCTCTGGACTGGCCTAGCGATCCGTCCGGCCTCCTCTTCGCGGTCGCTCGGGCTGGTCCAGGAGCGATCAGCGATAATGTCGGCAGGTTCCCGTAAAGAAAGGAGTCGATAACCAAAGCCTTTGATCCTCTAACGCTATATCTTCGACTCTGGGGATTCCTCCGCTCGATCTCCACCCCTCCCAGCATCCCTCCGGACCTGGACCTCGACCTCCGAGTTTCTTGGGCCGCAAGAAAGAAAACATTACCGACAATTTCGGGTAGGGAGGGTCGGGAGAAACAAAGGGTCTCCTCCGGTCCGGAATAAGAGATTCCTCGCTCGGCACCTGAAAAACCTCTCGAGCTTCTCATCGAGCTTTCTCTCGGGCATCCTTCGGCTCTGGCCATCATCCCCCGGTGGGCGGCGCGCTTATGAACTCTTCTCTCGCCACTTTTCTTGCCGATGCCCCGCCGGGCCCTTTAAGGCTCCTCTTGCTGGGAGCTTTCGAGCGTTTTCGAGCGTTTCGGGCGGTTTTCAGCGCTTTCGAGCTCTCGCTACCCTTTTGGCCTCCCCTAAACTTCGGACGGCTCCCTTAAATTTCTTCATTAATTCCGGCTAACGGTTTGCACCGGTTTCGGCGAGGGAAAAATTCTGAAATTGATTTAAGTCGGTCTCAAAGGAAGGGGCGGTTCACCCCTGTCTGTAGAGTATAGGAAGAAACTCGAGAAGACGCTGAACGGTTTCCTAAAATTTTGTAATTAATTTTCATGCACTATTTTCACCGGTTTTTGGGGGTGGAAAAATTTCGGTCCATTTTACGGAAGGGTGGTACACCTCCCACCCTCAATTTGGATCGCTTCGGAAGATCGGGGGAGGCGTAGATATTGCCTAAAATTCCTGAATTAATTTTTACCGGTATATTCAGTTTAATTTCTCGGGGTTTAGACGGCTGAGGGATTCATTTGCGTCGGTTTCATAGCAGAGGGGTAGTTCACCCCGAGAGCAGGCTCAATTTGGGAGTTCAGAGCGGCCCAAGAACGAGCCAGACAGTGAAACACATCGAGAGTCGCGGTTGTTACGAGTCGACGGTCAAACTGAGTTAAACCGAGCGGGACTTGGGTAATTCGGAGTTAAGGATACAGTTCGTAATTGCATCGCGGGTGTATCGAGTTAGTCTTTCGGCGAAACGGATATTCCGAAGTCCCCCTCGCCGCTCCTCGAATCAAAATGTATTTTACGGGCCCTCCTCGCGGCGAGGCCACCCATCGGTGAAAATTCAGTTTGGCCGATCCGGCCGTAGGAAAACTGTAAATAACGAACGTGCTACTGTGCGCCCCTCTGGATTATCCAATTTTTTCGGACACCCCTCGGTTCTGGGTCGCCGATTAAAGAGCGCCCGGAGGGGCGTTACAAACCCCGGTATTTTTATTCACCGGCATTCTCCCTATGAAAATTAATACGAGAGACTGCCGGCCCTCGTACATTTTTCGGGGATTTCAAAGTACCTTCATCTGACTTCGTGGGTGCTCGTGAAAATTCTAAAATTCGAGGAAGGGAGAGAAATAATTATACACCGGGATAGAGAGTCACCTCCTGGTATCGAGTCTTGATCACGCAAGGGGGAGCCAAGTTTGGGTAGGTGGGATAATTAGAGCATAAAATCGCGATTACGGTAATCGGTCCTCCAAGGGTACCAGGGACTGTATTTTGAGCGCGGTTGGGTGTTCGCTGACAAGGGATGAATTTATTTCCACTCCTTTGCCAGGACCCCGGGGGTGGATTCGGGATTTCGGACGGGAGGCGCGCCGTCGATACTTAACTGCAGTTTAATGTAATTAGACGACTCCATCGCGTTTCCTCCCTCTATTATTTCAACATAACTCCGGGGGAGGCTCGAGTTGCCGTACCTTCGCGAGTTCCTCGGGGTCCGGCATCGCGTTTCCGATGGCGGCTTATAATTCCACCTCCATGGGGTCCCACCCTCCGCCAAGAGGGGTGCGACAAAGGAGACCTCTTAGACGCGTCGCGATCTTGTCCAAATGGCCTCGAGTTTTCGAACTTCACCCTTTCGAGCTTAGTCAATTTACTTTTAGCCCGCTAATTAGAGGGGCACCGCTCAAAGGGGGTGCGCAGGTCAGGGGCGGGAAATTGGCCGGTTCCTAATGTTAAAGGTAATTAGACTCTTGGTCTAATTCGAGGTAAAAAGTGTATACTCTATCCTGGGCTTCACGATGCGTTCGCCATTAAATCCAATAAGAATCTAAGGAAAATCAGAAAAATTCCAAATTTCCTCCCTTAACGAGTACATTAATTATTTTGATGTATTTCCTTCATCGCGTTTTCTAAGGCGAGTTGTCGGGGAGATTTCGTGGAGGGCTTACAAGAGGTAGATACTTATCGACACCCGGGGGACCTTTGCAGCTATGGGCTCCGGAACAGCCCCTGGTGCATCGGTCTCTCGACGGCTCGTTAACCGGCACCCCGAATGCACGTTGCACCCCGGCGCAGGCGCCAATGCGAGGGGTGAATGGTCCCATCTCCATCCGAAAAGTATTCGTTGGCAGCTCACTCTTGCCATCCGGGATACTCGGATCCTCGGGGCGCGCCGGAGGGAGGCCTCCCTCTGTTCGTCCCTACCCCATCTCCTGGTTCTTTCTTTTGATCGAAGGAGGGTGGCTGGCTGGCTGGCTGCTGGTTGGCAAGGGTGGTTGCGTATGTGAGGGCACGTCTGCTACATGCAATCGTACCCTTTGCGAATGCGGTATCAGCTCTCTGCACTCGGGCGCAGCTTCCCTGCACCCTCTCTCCGGAGCCCCGGAGCCCCGGATCCCGGGGCGATCCCGAGAACGAAACTCGTCGTTCCTTGGGACCGGAAGAAGACTTTCTCCCCTGGATCCTCGGCGAAAGGGTTGCGCCGTTCTCTCCTTCCCTCTACCCGAATCGAAATTTAAACCCTGAACCCGAAATATTAAACTCGGAATCGAACAATGTTGCCGATTCCGCGATTTCTGTGGACACGTGGTGGTTTAATTTCGAGAATGTCCAAAAGGTTGTTTAACGACTGTCGGAGGGTGACGGAGACCGATGTCATTTCGGAAGGGGATCGATGGCCCCTGGATTCGAGGTAAGGGTGCTTCGGATTCTTTCTAGGTTTCTTTCACTTTGATTCCGAGTCCCGGTAAGTGGCCACATATCTGGAACTCTCCTAATATCGGATACCGCGATATCTCAGGGGGTTGGCGGAGCACTCCGTCCGTAAGTACGACGATTCCTTCCTGTCGGACTGCCATTACTCCGACGTCCAGCTGGTGTCGGTGTTAAAAATCGCGACCAGTGGTCGATAATACTCGAATGACGATTCTCGAGATTCGAAGCTTCGATTTCTAAGTTCCCGAGACCAGGCCCAACCTCGATCGGCCCCCCTCGAACCTCTCCTTCCTCCAAACCACCAAAACCCTGTCCAGTCGTCTTAAAATAGCCATATAAATTGTGCACCCTCTGAAAATATTCCGAAAATTAATTTCGGTGGTATCCGCAAACAGAAAGAACGATTACCTCATGATAACGACCAATTTCCGCGTCCTGGAGCTCGTCCCGCGCCATCGGCGTCGCGGCGCATCCCCGATAACGACGGCGGACGTCGCTTGGTCGCGGTATTTAATACGCGTTACGGATCGTTAGCCGGCAAATCTGTTAATGGGCGATAATCACGGCGCTTACAGAGGCGGGCCACGCACAATGCGTAAAAGCGCCGCCGCGTGTCGAGCGCCGGCCCGATGTTCATAATGCTCCGGGGACGTCGGTACACGGCTGGTGATAATAACGTGCCTGTCAGTAATGACAACGGCCACTGCCACCGCGTACCGACCCTCTCCGTCAACCACCACCACCACCGACGCCCGTCACCCCGACGCCTTCCCCAGACCGCGACCTCCTCCGTTTCCGTCGCTTGGCTAACCGTCGCTCCTGCTCCCCGATGCTGCGATTACGGCATCCATGGACCCAAAAGTTCCCCGATGAACGTTTTACCATTTTTTAACGAGACATAAATTCTGGAGAACGTTGGAGAACACTGGAGAACACCGGAGGACGCTTCGGGGGCGGTATATAGGGGTTGAAAAAGGATGAACTAGGATCTTCGATGCCCGGAATGTGAAAATCGATGAAAAATGTGGGTTGCCTGGACTTTTTCTGAATTTTGACGAAGGCGATTTCTCCAACTCTTTTAGGTAAAATCCATTAGGATTCTATCGGCTGTTCGAGGCGGTCTGGAGAAAACGGTCCCAGTTGGGGCGTTTTTGAGTCGTCGGGGGTAAACGGACCCATCCATTACTTCTTCGGGGCGTATAACGATCGCTCGCGCTGGATTCGAGGGAGCGCCTTTCATCGCGCACCCCCGGGGAGCTTTTTCGCTCTTTTCCCGCTATTAAATGAAGCCACGTCACTTGGCCGCACTTCTGGCGCACAGGGGCCGCCGCGAAAACGGGGCGGAATAACGTTTGAAGTCCATTTGACGTTAGCGCGGAGCATTCCGGGGAAGATCGCCTCGTTCCCCGACGAGAAGTTACGGTAACGCTAAACAAAGAAGCGAGGGGGAAACTTTTTCGCACACGAGCCTTTACGAGTACCGAGAGAACTTACTTTACACGCTCTGTACTTCCAGTGCAAGCCGCTCCTCCCCCTCGGTCCCACCCCCGGGATGCATAAAAACGTTTTGAGGCTTTCTCTCGCTTTATGCCGTAATACGGTACACGGTACACACCCCGGAAATGCATCGCAGGACTGCCTCGAAATTTCCGCGTATCACCCTTCTTGAGGGGTACCGCTCCCATCCCCTGTTTCCACGATTTCAGTGGGCGACAACTCATCCGAATGTTTCCAACCGAATTTTTCTATTTTTAAACCTCAAACTACATTCTTGTCGATTTCACATAAGAGTCTGAGATTTGGGCGCGCTTCGAATTTTAGACTGAGCTTTTTGGTGCGATCCTTGAGTTGAAATATTATCGTTTATTTGTTAGAAGGGTGGT
This sequence comes from Orussus abietinus, assembly GCF_000612105.2. Taxonomy (NCBI): domain Eukaryota; kingdom Metazoa; phylum Arthropoda; class Insecta; order Hymenoptera; family Orussidae; genus Orussus; species Orussus abietinus. The sequence continues at coordinate 276,548 of NW_019394317.1, forward strand.
GAAGGTATCGGGGGGGAAATTTGGAGGCGCAGTTGAGAGTGCTCTTATAAGTGCAGTTCTTGGGGTGGACGGTCGCCTGGCGTTTGTTTCTCGTGGCTCTTCTCGAGAGGGTGGCTCTTCGCCGGTAAAAGACGCCTGGAAATCCCTTTAGGGGTGCAGTCGGGGATGTTATGGATTAGGAGCACGTGCATCGGCCCGGGATCGATGTCTCGCCCCGAAATAAGTGACTTTCCTGGGGGTCTTCCCCAGCATCCCCTACGGTCCAGGGGATCCTCCCTGGCCTCTACGGTCCGCTAATCAGTGATCTCCCGTTCGTCTCGCGGACATTCAAGAGAAGGGGATTTTATTGCGGATCCCTCGATTGCGATGCCACCCCTGTTCCCCTTGTCGATTCACCCCTGGATAGTAGAACTCGACTCTGCCGACAAAGTCGAACTTGTCGCGACGAGGACTACGAGTTGACGGAATCGCCAACCCCCGCAGAGGGGAGATAGCGGGTTGTCACCCTCCATCTTGGACTGACCGATCCCACAAAGATATAAAATTAGGCAATAGTTCTTAGGGGTGATTTATTTATCCGGAAAATCCAAATAACTGGATACTTTTTTTTTTGTCGGATTTCGGGGAGATTTTATTTTGGGAGAAGGGTCCGCACTCATTTTCGAGGAGTTCGAGGTTTCTCGAGGCCCTCCCCATTTTCTGAGCGATTTGCAACCCTCCAGCGATTTATTCGCTGATCAGTGATACTCCGCTCGTCTTACGGATGTCCGCACCGGCGGAGTTTTATTGCGGTTCCCCCGCGATAGAGCCGGATCGGTTTCCACCCTTAATCTGGACTTAGGATATCGTCCTGAAACCGTCGCTCGGATTCCGCGAAAGTTCCCTGACTCGTGGAAAGGCGGAAGACCCAGAGTTAAATCGAGCGAGCGCGGCCGGCCGACATAACGGAGGGCGAGAAGAATCTCCTCCCCCGCGTTTCGGAAATTTCTCCTCGACCTTCTCCTCCCCCGATCCTCTCGTCGATATATTCGATAACAACCTAGGTTCGCCCTCTCCTCGCGGTAATTTTTCCCTTTCGGAAATAATTATCCGCCAGGGGTGGAACCTTTTTTTCCTTTTAATCTCCTCCCGATAACTCGCGCTACCGACCCGGGGGCGCGAAGGTGCGAAAGGGGTGCAAACAAGTGCAGCGCTCGTCGAGGTCCTCCCTTTTTCTCCCATTTTCCGGCGTCCTCTATCTTTCTCCCTCTCTCTCCCGCTTTCTGGCTTCCCGTGCAAGAATCCCACCGGGATCGGCGGGAAAAAACGTCGACCCGCGATCAAACGGAAAGCCGTTTCGCGTTAATGCGCCCCCGACAAAGAAACGCGTCGACGACACGCCGGCCCGCCCCCGTAATTCGGCCTCCCATATTCCCCTTGGCCATTAATTTCCGACGTGTGAATTATTCAGGAAAAACGAGGCGCAGCCCTCGTTTGGACAACTGCGCCCGCGGGACGTCGCGACGGCATGAATTCGCGCCGAAGGAATCCGCCCTCGAAATCCGGGATTCGGGGGTCCCGAGGGTCCCGGATTCCCGGATTTGCGAGACCCTGTATCACTCGTTAATCGGGACTCTGATGCATCCCGGCCGCGATAAAAAGGGTTGGCTGATTTCCGGGAGACGGATGGACGCGATTCTGCGGACTGCGTCCCGACTTTGCTTTCGCTTTTTCCCCGATTTCGGATACCATCAAGAATCACCTAAAGCATCCTTGCGGATGAAATTACCGAATCGATTCCGAAAATATTATCCCCGTTCTGAGCAAACAATAAATGGTCCGAATTCGCGTTCCCCGTCTCCTCCCCTGATAGCAACCGACAGTGTTTCCCACCCGGCTTGTCATTATTACCGTCTCGCGCTCTCTCGCCCAATTGTTATCAAGCCCGTTGACGAGGTTTCCCGCGGTTCCATTAGATTTTTTAATCACGTAGGCGCGCCCGTGAACCGTGCGTGCTTTTGCGTGTACGTGACTGCAGTGCCAAGCGGCGGGCTACACGACAAGTTACTCCATGAGCGCCGTGTCGGCTCTGTCGGCCCGGAGTGTGCGTGGCCCACTACTGGGAATATATAACGGGGAAATTTATTGCCGATTAAACCGCCCGCCCCGCCACCCTCGAACGCGGACATCCGAATTCGCGTCGCGAGCGAACCCCGTTGTAAATTCTTTTTCCATCCCGATCCTCTAAGCCGCTCGCAATCCGTTGGTCAGGGTCCCCGAAAATCCAAATTTAGGAATTTCTGACTTCCCAAATTTCGAATTGTCGAATTTTCACATTTTCGCATCTTCGAATTTTTTAAGGGGGGATATTGCTGGTCGGTCCTCGATAAAGGAAGGAAACTATATTCCTCCTGGGAAATGTAAGGAAAAAAATGTACGTGATTATTTATTAAGGGCTCTTTAGTCCATCTCGCACCTACTCCTGCGCATGCGAAATCGAGACGCGATAATTTCGCACCCCCTCGACAGGGGATGGTCCCTCAAAGAGGGAGACTTATTATTTCTTCGCTAAGCCGCGGTGAAATATGCTAACGAGAATGGACACTTTCATATTTCATCAGCTTATAGGAGCACTCTTTTCATTAAGCTCTCCTCGGCGGCGATCCGGGGTGTCCGCGCTTAAATTGGAGCAGGGAAGGAGCCAGTGTAACTTTAGATGGGAGTTTTATGGCCTTTTTTCGCGGCATAAGGGGAGCCTTATTCCGTAATCCGGGTTATCGGGGATCGACTGCGGCGCGATTGTATCGTCCCTTGTACGGGGGGATTCCCGGGGCTCCCGACACTTTGCATGACTCGAGGAAGGGAATTTTAATCGAAAGTCGACTCCAACTGGCGACTGCATCCGGAGTCTCGTTTTCCCCGGGAACACCACCTGGAATCATCCTTGCAGGAATTTCTTAGAATTCCTCTTCGGTATCTTCGAGACCGTTCAAAGAGAGTTTCGTGATTCCTCGGGTACTCGTCGCTATATAAATCGAGAAATTATCCCGAAGCCGGCATCAATGTCCTTCTTCCACGACGAGATCTCGACGAAATAGAGGAGCTCGATTTAAGTCGGACTTTCAGAGCAGGGTCTTCCTTGCGCCATCGAAAATATTTTAATAAAATAATTCGGTACGGAAAACCGCTCTCTTCGAGGTCGCCGAAATGCCGAAGAGGGTGCGAGAGAGGCACTGTTTTTCCTCCGAGTTTTCGCAGTTCCTAACTCTCCTCCTGGTTTCCACGGACTCTTTGCATTTCCGGGAGAATCGAGTTCGGAGTTATTGCACCCGGGGATCGGGCTCGGGGGTTTTCTTCGGGTATTATTCGCCATATCGCGCGTACCTCGCGATATGGAAGTGCTCTCACCCGGCCGTTTTCGTATTTCATCGAGGCCGCCCCCGAAGCCGCTCAAAGAGGGGCGCCGCTTCTCTCTCCCTCTCTCTCTGCTGGCGGGACTTCTTTGTAGCCATTTGCAGATATCTCGCTAAATTGGAGGAGCAGCGAGGAGACGCTCTAGGGGGCCGGGAGGGGCCTCAGAGGGGAAATTTTCGCGAGAGCGTGTTTCGTTTAGTGCGCCGAGGGAAAACAGATTGCTAAGCGAGCCGTGGAAAATGAATGCAGCCAAGCGGGGGTGCAGACACACGAGTAACGGGGGTGGGCCGGCCCGTCATCGGGGGTGGCGAGGAGGTATCAAAGGAATACGGTATCAGCTAAAGCACTGTACTTAGAATTTTAAAATTTCATAAGCCCCCTCGCCCCCTTCCGCCCCGGCCATTAGACGCGAGGCCGGCCCGAGGAAAGGGAGGTTCGATCGCGTTGAATATTTTTCCAAGGCAGATGCCCGGACTCCGAGGGTCGACTTTCCTACACCTGCCGGCCAAATTGATTTTCGACCGGCCCGGGAAAATCGGGAGCCTGGAGTGACTTTTTTCCCCCTCGAGAAGTGGGACCTCGAAGGGATACCGCGCGGTCCTCGCGCGATCACGGTCCCGGAATTCTGGAGATACTACAAAGTGGTTCCGGAACTTCAAAGATTTCTTCGACTTTCGAAATTTTTAACTCGACCTCCCAAGGGGGGTGGCTCGGAATTTTGAGAGCGAGTTCCCGAAACGGTGCTCCCGGAATTTCGGGAACGGTTCCCAAGGTGAGGGTCTCCGAATTCGCGAGCGGAGGTCCCAGGTGGCGATTCTTAGGACGGTCCCACTTTGTAGTCCGAGATGCAGGACCTCTTCAGGGTTAACCACTTCGGTGGACGTGATGGGTGTACTCATCGCGGCCCATCGTGGCATGACGTCCATTCGCCATCCCTGGTGGAGTCATTAAGTGCCGTCAGGAATACGGAACGCTTCTTCTCGGGACCTCCTCTTCCAGGGCTGTTCCTGCGGGCACTAAAGATGCAAATACCGAGCAATTGCTCGCAAACGATTCGTTCCCGGGCGGACCTCGGATCGCGGAGTTTTCTATTAGTTCTAATCCTGAGGAATCAGCGGTGCTGAATAAAAATTGGAGAAATTCCGGAATCCCTAAGTGAATGTACAGCGGGAGAGGGCCCTCCTCGGGGAATATGCATGACGACCCCAAGAACGGGAAAAGTGATATGAATAACCAAATTAGTACGTTCGTATACGTATAAACGTATATACGCGGATATACGCACACGTAGCTGCGCAATGCAGTCCCGAAAGTACAGCCTCGGGCCATCGGGCGTACATTTAAGGTGCAATAAAGTCTCATCGAATATTCGATTCCACCGATATCGTTCCTTCGGGAGGAGAATAAAGAGAGAGGAAATGCCCGGGCAAGAAATCGGGACATTGGTTCCATGAAATAGCGTCGATGTCACTCGTACCGCGTGTAAACGACTCGAAAAGGATCTCCCTCCCCTGGGAAAATATTTCCGAAAATGGGAAAACGTTCCCCGAATCTGCTCGAAATACCTGCACTCTATGGAAAATTCACTAGACGTTTATTTCCCGATTTACCGAATTTTCCTGCGATTCCTCGAATTTATAGTTGACTGCGGCCGCGTAGGGAAAATGTTTCGCTTGCATTAAACCGCGGTAAATTAAGGGGACGCAATTCCGCGATCCATTTCGCGGTATTTCTCACGCACCCCCGTGTTCACCGTTGAAACTTGCCCCTAAGGGGCCGAGGAACCGCTCGAAACTTTGAGATGTTCCTACCGGGAAGTTGAAAAGCAATTAAGGATAGCGAAACGATACCTTCCCGGTGAAAAAGTTAAATATTCCATAACAGTGCCTCCCCTGGGAAGAGATTCATAATGGCGGTGTATGCGAACCATCGGCGTTTTCCCATCGAGAGGACTCCAAAAGCGTACGAACATCGAGGGCTGGATTATTGCTCTGGAAATTGTTGGCCGGGATTGCTGATTTTTTATTGTTTTCTCCGGGTTGAGTCAATTGCTCGAAGCTTGGGGAAATTAACCGTGAAATTTTACCGCATTAATTATGACTTTTTCCTGCTCCGTGTAAGGGGATGAATTTACCCAATGTCAGGTTTATTTACAAATGGTTGACCGTCGCCGTAATTGTCGATTAAATTTAGTTGCAGTAATGATGACATTTCTGAAAGTACATCAATAGTACCGCGATAGCGCTATCGACGACTCCTTGCAGGAACCGCACTCGCTCAGCACCAACTTTGTTTATTATACCCCACCAGTCGCCAGACGAGAAACAACTTGACTCTCGAATGTAGGACGAATGTTCATATCTACCCTCTGATTACAGTTCCCATTTACAGTTTACCTCGAAAAGATGGAGAGAGAGAGAGAGAAGCGCGCTACGAATTCCGCAAACGTCGAGTGCAAATTGGATGGGACCCCCGATATGCCTCGTTTTTGCGAAGTCAAATGTTTGGGGAACGATTAAAAACTTTGCTCGGTCGGTCAAGATTGACAGTCGCAGTTAACGTAGCCTTTGAAGGCACACATAGAACCGCGCGACAGCGCCGGAGAAATTCTTGAAAATGGGGATGCAGTTTAAATCCCAGCCCCCTGCAAAGCTGCAGCCGGAATGGAAATCGGCGAATAATGCAAAGAGAAACCTGAATCCTTTTCCTCGTAACTTAATTACCTTCTGTCCCCAATTTGCCTTGAAGAAATCCACGTGGTCCGCGACGGCGAATAAGACAGGTTTTCAGGAATTTTGTCGGCTGGAATAAAAAAATCGCCGCGTCGAAAGGGTAGTCGTAGAAAGGGTCCATATTTCGTGTATCTTTATCACTGGAAGGGAAAATATTTCCTCCCCTGGCCGAAACACTCCTGAGGAGAGGGCCTCGAAGAGATGCCGGTACCACGTGGGCTTGGCTGGTCCATTTGCCTAAAAGTATTTTCGTTCGGTGGCGGCTTGTCAAAATGCTCTTAATGGAAGTTCCACCTCGACGTAAATAGACGAAAGGAGGAATCCGAGGGCGATCGTGGGTCCTCCTCCTCCAAGGGTGGTCCAGGCAGCTTCCGTTTGGGGTCCACTCTTCGGAGGACGCGGAAGACGCCGGGGCTCTAATCTCGCCCTCGCGATCTGAAATTCACCGAAAACGGGGAATTATTCAGGACCATAAATTTCGGCGGCCCTCGTCGAATCCGGCCCCGCAAATGCGGCCGGCGTCCATGAAATTACGCGATGCACATAGAGAGGAGCGACAGTGGCATGCTCCGGTAACGTTGGCTCGTATCTCGGATCGATCAATCGGTGGAACGCTCTCGGGGTGATATTACGGCCTTGCCACTTGACGGGTTAAGGGAGCCCGCCACCCCCGTAAGCGGCCGGCTCTATATGGGGTGGCCTAAGCGGAACTTCCCTCTCACGGGCCAATCATCCCAAAACCGATGCACTCGCCCGCCCGGACCGACCACCTCATATTTCTTCGCGAGAGCGTTTCACCCCCTGCCACCCCCTGAAAGCACCACCCTCGAAATACGGCCCTGGAAAGACCGGCAATTTCCGCGACCTTCTATTTTCCGAAATTTCCGCAAAATTCGGTAAATTCCAGAAGTTGCCGCGAAACTTTGCAGTTTTACATTTTACTGGAGTACAAAATTAGGTTTTATGAAATTCCGTGGATTTTCCCTTGAGGGTCGATATCCAATTTCTTTTCCACTTTTCCGCGATTTTTTAGTCGGAAAAGGTGAATTTGGGGCTAGGAGGTCCAATAGGGATAACCTTGTTTTTTAAATCTTTCGCTTCCCCGGATCTACCCTGTCGCTGGTCACGTCGGGGATAAACATAATCGAATCGCGACAGGTTTGAGAAATGACGACGGAGGCACCGCCACGCCGTAAACTGTACTCGGGTAAAGTAAAGTGCATTTTATTGCCCCGGTAAGACCGGGTCCAGAGTCGTTGGAGGCGACAGGAACACCGAACAATATATCACCGGGTCCGTACAAAGGCACGGCGAAAAGTTTCATCTTTCCTCCGGTCCTTCGGCGTGAGCCCACGTGTCATTAGAAAGGATACTCGGGGATGCTTTTTCCTGGGGAGAAAGAAGTCGCGCGTGTCCTTCCGAATGATGTATCATTCTCTAGACGTCGGCGGAAGGCAATTCCAGGATCCCGACCTAAACCATATCCCCGGAATCGAATGGCCACGCCTTGAAGTGACATTCCACTTTAATACCCCTTCCCCTAATCCTTGAAAACTAATAAAAATAATTTTTAAACATTTTTTCAAGGTAGGGTAAAATAGATCAAGTGAATCGGGGCAGGATTAAGTAGCATCTCTTGAGGTACGAACCCAAGGTCGGGTATTCCTGGCATCAAAAATCCCAGGTTCTTGGTATTAATTAAAAAGGACAGAAAATAAGATTTCTCCGGAATGAAAATATTCCTGGCCATCGAGCGCGTCGATAGGTGGAGTGCAGTCGACAGGAGCCCTGGATTTCGGGGCTGGGAGAGCCTGGAGCCCTCGGGGAAAGTTTTCCACTGGAGAAGTACCGAGTGCAACTTCCCCGAAATTAATCGCAGGGAATAATTGTGTAGGCAGGTACGCCGGGGCACATAAAGCAGCGCAAACTCATGCGAAATGAGAGCCGAGCCCGTGGAGGGTCCGGGAAGGATGAAACGAGGAGAGCGCGGGCATCAAAAGTTAAAGTAAAAAGATGGAAGGTACTCTAGGGAGAAGGGGTGAGAAGGGACCAAGGGACCAGAGGGAACCAGGAGGGAACCGGGAGCCAGAAGAGCCGAGATTCCCCAACAACGCCGAATATCGCGCCGCGCTCGAGGATGATTGCCGCATCGCCGGGGGCTACGATTTAAAATTTAACCGCGTAATCAGCACGCGGCCGCGTTTTAATTTGCATCCGCCAATATTTATGTTGAACCGTGCGGTCGGACCCTGAAAGGAAATACGGAGAGCCAGGATTCCCCGTCTATCCCGAGAGCCGGTCGGAGGTGCTCGGTGCGAGTTTGTCTTCGGACGGTAATTCGCTCTCTGGCGTGTTTGCCCTCGAAATATGCCGATACCGGAGAACCAGGAACTCGGGGAAAAGTAGCCCCTGATAACGAGCTCGAACGCCGGCGAATTATTCAAGAAAGGAATTTTTTATGAATTTTTCGTCCGGCCTTTGCGTCGTCTCTGCCGCACCCGACACGATCCTGCCACCGTCGAGGTGGTTTCGATCATTTTTATTTCTCATTCTTTGATATACATTTAAGAGTTGTTATATTTTTTGCAAGAGCATAAGGTCGCTATCAGCCTTGTATAGATTTTTTGGAGGGGTGCGACAAGCGTTCGTCCCCGGATAAAATCAAATTCGAAAGTCGGCGATAAACGCGACCTGATTCGGGGGTCTAAGAACCTTGGCGAGTTCTTGGAGCTTATCCGGTTTCCGGGGCTTGTCGGGTTCTCGATACTTGTCGAGTTCTCGATAACTTTCAGGTTTCTCGATGCTATCGGGCTTGAATCCTCCCCGAGCTCGATCGGAACTAATCGGGAGCCCACACTCCGAGTTCGAGTCGCAGCGAGTCGATGGAAGCGAGTCGTGCTCGATTACCAATTTTCCGGAAATATCTCCCCCCTAACCCCCAGGGTCCTTGTCAGGAAAACTTACTCGACACCTCTACCGATCCTCCTCGAAAAGGAAGGACTCGATCCAGCCTACTTTTCTGTCATGTTTTCGAGATCGAAATGTCTCGAGCAGCGTTTCGAGGCTAACCGAGCCGAGGTCGGATTTCCACTTTCCGGCGAGTTCCACGATCGCCCGCACGAAAGCGGGTACTTGCCGAGGGCGGAAAGTAGAAGTTAAGGCAGCCAGAGACGAAAGTAGATACTAGGTAGAATTAAAGTGTCGATTGGAAGACGTGGCGCCCATTTTCCACACCTTAAATAAACTCGGGGGCCGCAGTTAGCCCCGCCACGTTCGGCCCATCGCGATCGAGTGCTCTCCTGGAAATCAAGCACTACCTTCGCTAAGGTACCGTGTACTTAACCATCGAATAAGCTTAGCCGAAGGAGGAAAATCGGCTCTGTAAGCACTATCCTGCACGCGGGGGAACCCGGTCAATTCATGCCCCGTCTTCTACGGACGGACCGAGCTTCTCGGAAAAACTTTCGCCTTCCGAAACTTTCTCCCTAACCTCGATGTACATGGGGGGCATTTCGCGAAATTTCGCGGCGAAAATTAGAAATCGTAAGACGCCGAATAAAATCCACTCAAATTATGCGCACCATAAAAAAATCCACTTCTCGAAGCTTGAGAAAAAGCACCCCAGTAAAAATGGGTACAGCGCAAAGAAAAACATTGCGATTAATGTAATTGTACCTAGCCCTTGATTTAACAGTGTTTAATTTATTTTAATATTACTCCCGCTGGGATGTAATTTCTTTTCTGGATTATTACCCGGAAGGATCCGGATGATTATTTGAATTCGCGAATGGGACTTCTAGGTGCAGGAAAAAGTCAGAAAACCGAAGGTCTCGGTGCATCTCCCGTAGCCCCAACGCCGGGGGATGTTTGCAGTCCAGCATAACAATAAAAAGCGGCTAATTAAATGAATTTCCGTGCCCTCATTAATTAACAGCGCGGCGTGCTCTCCTTTTGTCGGAGGAGGGGCGCTTTTCATGTACCCCAGAGACATCGATCCTCGCAGGTTGTAAGAAGAGAAAAAAAATGTATATATTCAAAACTATACATAAACATATATACCAGGTACATGCGCCATGACTCACAATTTACAGCCCGCGAAAATCGCCGGGGTATTAATTAAACCTGGAGATTATTTTTAACGATTTACCGTATCGGTTGCACTATCGGATACAGAGTTGCGGCGCTCGATTGGAAGATTCCAATCAATGATTTTTGTTGCTATCCCGGAGCTTTCATATCCGTCCGCGTGATACATCCCATGAGTGCGATAAAATCGAACGTTTAAGCGCGGCCATAATTTTTCCCGGAATTTTCCCTATGCCCAACGCATTTTCCGGCCTCTTGCCAAAGAGTGACCCGGTGGCCGAAATTCGGCACGACCCCATGACGCGAGTTTGTCTGGATTTCGGGTACTCGACATACGTGGCTGGCACTTGACCATAATAGATACCCCTGGTATCAGAGAGCGCATCCCGGACGCGCGAGGACGTCCCAGGCTGCAGTTAAATCGGATCATGGGGTGGGTCCACCCCCGTAACATCGGGATAAGTGACGAGGGGTGAGGGGTGATAACTCGGGAACGGGTCGCCATCGAGTGCGAATCGTCTTTGGGGTCGGGATTATTACGCGAGAGTGGGCTTGGCGTTTCGTATCAGAATGCATATTGCATTTCTGAGGGGTGGAATCGACCGTGGGGGTTGGGAGAGGGGCAGACCCCGTAGCCAGAGATCACGGAGGATCCGTCTATCGGGAGGCTGGGTGATAACGCCACTCGACGTACCGTCGGCCGGAGGACCACCCCATAAAGGACCCGTAAGGACCCCCGTAAGGACCCGAGCAGGGTGCAGGATCCTCCAGCAGTCACTTTATTGAACCACCGCCTCCAGCCCTCGGATAAGAGGCCGTTTATCATTATATTATCCTTCCAGGACCAGCCCCGTTTCATTCAACGCGACCTCCTGTTAACATCGAGGGAATCTAGAAACGTGTAACAGAAAAATTGTGGATGCGTGGATCGATCAGGCTGGATTTTGATCCAGGAAGGTTTTGAGTTTCCGGTGAACTTCTTCGGTCGATTGGGTATTTCCGGGATGTCCTTATCCTTAGGGCAAGGCCTCGGTGATCCTGGATCCCGAGATTGGCGCGATTAAGGCCACGTCAGTAGCCCGATGACGGCGCATGCGTCTTATGATGGGGATGCATGTAGGGTGTCCCTGGCCGGAGGCGCAACACGCCGATCGTAATGCGGTAGCTCGTATATTTGGTAATTAGCCCGCTCGGTTCGATGCCTCGCGATTGCCACGTATCGAGCTGACTGGTCGATCGTAATTGGTCCAGTGGCATATAGCGTCCGGAATCGGGGATTGCCCCTTAATGCGTCCAAGGCGAGGCGCATCTTAAGGACCCCGGAAATTGAATTTCTCCAGGCGGGACGTTTCGGTCCCCAATTCCGACGAGGAATACTTCGAAATCTGTTCCAAAGACATCCCTGAAAGGATTTTCCCTGCCTTCTGGATTGGACTCCCATCGATGCGAAACTTCGTCCAAAGGACTTCCCTAAAAATCGAGATAAACCCGTTCGTCCATTAAACGTCGATGCACGAATAATTGAGATTACCTTCGGATTTGGAGGATTACTATTTTTTTTCTCCCCTAGGATATGTGGAAATTAATGTGGTTCATTTAAGAAGGAATCGGGACATTTAGGGATCACCAGGTAGGACGAAGTCCTCTCTTTCCTCCGAGATGCGTCGACCAAATCCTCTAACCGGGGCCTGCTTTTCGACGATTTCCATGAAATTTTCCGCCCCAGCCGATCCTAACGAGAAAACTGTCGATATCGATGCCGACTGCACGCCGAGAGACGCCCCGTCACTCGCGAGCTCGGGATGATGTGTGCCTAAAACAGGATCAACACAATGCAAAGTAATCGCACTTGTCACCTGGCGTATCCGGGATTGATGAAAGTCTACCGGCGGCCCATCTACTAAATCTACCAGGACGGGGCTCAATTTGTCACCGCGATGCCGAGCAGAGCCGTGTCCTCGAAATAAGGCCCGGCATCCCTAAACGATGACGATATCTCTTGAAAGAATTTTTTTCATTATTCTTCCTGAGTCTCGAATGAAAATCCTCACGATCCTGAATTTTATTTTGAATCCTGGAGGAATAGATTTCATCTGGAGCGTTTATTGGGAATTTCGATCCCGGGGTTGGTCGAGATTTCGTCGCAAATTCAGGCCCAGGGTGGCGGTTCTCCATCGACGCGTTAACGGAGCATCCCCTGTTGGCGGTACCAATAATGGCCGATCGAAGGGTTGTCTTCGGTGTTTACAGCATTTCTCCGGCATTCCGCGTTCACGCCCGAAACACCCATTCCGCGGATCGTAGATCTGCAGCCCCCCTGGGCTGCCGCCATAACTTTTCAGGATCGCCGCAGTTCTCTACGAGCCGCGATTTATCGGCGATTCCCGAAGAGCTGCGCCATTTTTTCCCCCCTCCGAAGGAGGAGGAAATCGTGGATCGAACAGGGGAAGATTGCGCAAAGATTGCGACCCCGCGGTCTAAGAAAATTAAGCGGGGCAAGGGGGATCTCTCGGGGACGTAAACGCCCCCCCTCGGGACCCGGAGACGGATTCCGAGGGGGTTTAAGTGCAACCATTAAGATTTCACCACCTCGACACGACTCGGCCCCTCCCCTTGTTCCCCGCGATTTTTGCTCCCGCACCCCTTCGAGGGACCCCCCGCGACGCCTCCACTTCGCGTCCGACGAGGGTGCGCTCCTCGTAAAAGCCACCCCCGGCCCTTCCCTTTGCTACCCCGCAGAAGGGGGCATGTCCTTGTAAACCGTCTAACGCGAATAAAATAAATTGCCCCGCGTAAATATGGCCCCTCGATCCGGGGTTTAAGGGCGGCTCTTCGGAGTGGGTCGACCCGAACCAGGAACCGTACATTTCCAGACCAGTCCTAAAAAGAACCTATCCCCACCTTCTCCACAAAGAAATTAATCCGCCCTCTCGCAAATCCATCAACCTCGCTCGACTCCAAAATCGCACCTGGGGCAAGTATCACCTTTAAAAAAAAATGGAGACAGTCGGGAGTCGGCAAAATCGCAAAATTTCCTTTTTTTGCCATTTCTGGTGGCTTGATTTTTCGAGGCGAGGTGTTGATTCTCGGTATTTAAGGGCTCGATTTTTATTCCTTGTCGATTATTCGTTGTTTCTTGGAAAATCGATTGGCGCACCTGGATCGATCGGGGGTGCACCTGGCCGGGGGCGTGCAATTACCTGGCGCCAAAGCCTCGGAATAAAAGAGGACGTTTATCCGCGTTTCTCGCGTTCCCTCGCATTTCCTCGTCGTAACTCAGCCTGTAATTCTCGGGGAGAGCGACAAATCCTCCCTTCGAGTCGGCCGACGAGCCGCGACTCGATTTCGCGGGGATTTAGCGCGGAGCTCGACGATATAACGCCCTTAACCCGTAATCAGGGAGCGACGCGTTAAATCGCGAAATCGCGAAATCGCGGAGCGACCAGCAACGAATGGGACGACGAAACATCCCTGGCCCGGTACGGGCCTCAGTCGGTCGCTTTGATTTACCGCGGCCGACTATTATGCCGGTAAATGAAGCGCGCCCCCGTAATTGTGGCTCTAGACTAAATAATTATCGGCCCGATTTTCGGCCCGCGCGCGCCATTTTCCGACTAATTTACACCTCGACGCGAGAGTCGATTAATTAACGCCCACCAAGTTTCCTGAGCGGCCTCTTTCCGCGCCCCGAGGACTCCTCTACTCCCGACTTGTCTCGAAATGTGCAAAATTTCGGGAACTAGACGTTTTCTGGTATCCATGCGTGGATATAAAATTCGGAGAATTTAAAGAGACAGGTCCTTTTTTTTATAGACTGATCGATAGATCTTCAGACTTGGTATACTTTTTATTTCATTTCTAGGTCCTTGGGAATGTTTTCAGGTGCAGTTTCTGGGCTGTCAGAACTCGATCGGAATCTCTCTCCGAGTTTCGATTACATCGCGCTCGAGCACCGGCTCCATCGGGTCGTTTGTACGAACAATAACGAAGTTCCGGAACTCGTGGAGTATCGCAAAGACGAAGTAGCTCGTCCCATCCTGGTCGAGGAATATCGAATTAGGCCGCGGAACACCGAACGTCTTTGGACCTCCCGGACGACGTCCTCGGATATATCGCGTTATCCCGACCCCCCGCAGCACTCCCGTCTGGACAGCGTCAGACCTCAGGGTGCGCCTGGAGATCGATTTGGACTTTCGGGGGATGAAACTTCTTCCTGAATTTTTTTCAGGTTTTTCCCTAAGAATTGCGGAAACGGACGTATCGAGGGTGATGCTTCGAGACCGTTTGATAAATCCACGGACCGCTGTTCATCGATATCTCGGCGGGGTGATTTATTACATGAATTTATCCCGCGGGGTGTATTTCCACGCGGGAACCGCAGTGTGGAGATTTAGGCATTAGCCAACCGTTCCATAACGAATTCATTACCCACCGAGATGGAGCGTAAATGAACAAGGGGTAATTGTGAAAACGTCCGCAGTTTACAATTTCACGTGGAGCCGAGTCCCTCGTTAGATCTCGCGATACATCGTCGGACGATTATCGGGGGCATTTTGATGGGATTTAATTAAAATCCCGGCAGCCACTTCGGGGAACAATTTGGGGACCGATAGAAAGCCTCTCCCGATAATTTTGAGGGAATTCCCTCGCCAACTTGGGCTCTTCTTCTTCGGGGTCCTCTTCGGGGTGTCGAGGCGCCTCGAAGAAAAATTCCCGGAGCCGGCTTCAGATTAATTTTCGGTGTCGTAATGAAATTTCTCGGATAGTTAGTCGGTTTCATCATCGGCGAACCCGCCAAGTTCGGGGCTGCGTCGCACCCTGAAGAATCCTCACGCGCCCCGAATTAATGGACATAACTCGGGCGGGTTAACTTTGCCGATAAAAAAATTACAGACGGGACGAGCGGCAATTGGAGTGCTCGTAAACGGTGTAACATTGCAACGTGGGTTGCATCGCACCGGCGCGTGCATTGCCACCACTTTGCAGCCGTTACTACGAGCGAGTTACGAGGTGTACACGGTTCTACCAGTTAGTACTGTTTCGCGTTCATGGCTGCTTTATGAAGGCCTTCGTGTAGCCCTCGCCGGTCCGCGTCCGAAAATATTCCGTTTAATTTCATCCCGAACCTGTGCAATTCCGACATAAATGTATCGAATCATCCATCGGGTACTTAACATCCTTAAAGAGTCCCGACGTGGTCTCCACAAATTTTCCTTAAAAAAAGAAAAATTAACAAAAACCAGAGATTAAGGATTTTATGCAAGAGGAGGTGTTTCTTTAAACATCGTCCAGCTCGCTCGAGAGAAATTGAAATAAAATCCAGGAAAATTTCTAGGATTAATTAGAGGAGGGTAAAAGCAATTTTTGCCACGGTGGTTTTCACTTTGCCCGCTAATGAGCCTCATTTAATCCCCCAATCGAGCCATTTTCGAGGGAGTAACGAGCACCGCGACGTCTTTCGGCCGCGCTTCGCTTTCGTTAGGAAACCCGAGGGACAGAGGGAGAATCGCTTAAGAGAATCCGCCGTTCGATAGGGTCGTTACGAGTCATCGATTCTCGGGACAAATAGCGCCAAGGAGCAAGGTAATTACTCCGAAAAATGGCCCCGCAATTAGGTGCATTGCCGGATCGACCCATTTCCCAAGTGGAAGTTTCCTCGGCGCTTTTTCCCTCCTCTTGAGTACACTCCGCTATCGAACAGAAATCTCTTCAATTTACGCGATTTCCCTAATTTCTCCCTTTTCCGAAAATCCATCGTCCTCGATTTCTTCCCCGTTTTCGAGCACTAGCGAGCGAAAGTGGAAATTTGGCCGAGCAACTCGCGGATTTATTCCGGAGGCCGTCGTTAAATCAAAAATCCGCTTCCACGTGGGAAGTCCGAGTTCCCATCCATAATCGGCAAGTGTTGGGTGACAATGCACGCACACCGAGTCGAGGTACCCGGGCGTACAGTCGAAAATCGATTTCGATAGCTTGACAATTAACTGGCAGACAATTTACTAGACCGGCCGAAAGTTTATGCGGATGCACCGTCGAGGGTTGCCGGGAATTATCCCTTTGTTCCCGGCATGGCAACGGACGCAACAATTGGCCGGTGGAGGAGCGGCAAAGTGCGTAATTCATTGAAAAGACACGACAATGCAGCCCGCCAGCTGGTTTTCCAATCCGGAATTCCTGACCACGGCTGTTGGGAAAGGTCCAATCTGACGCGCGGCCATTCGATCGACAGCGTCCTCCGAACCATCCTCCGAACCATCCTCTGGACCGTCCCCGGAGATGACGACGAAGGGCGACGAAGACGTCTCCGATTTTTTCCCCCTTTTTCTTTCGCCCAAATTCACCGGCATAACGATTCCACCTGGCGACCGCAGCTTCCTGGGGCGGCTCGATTGGAAATTCTCGATCCTTACGAGAGCGCAACGTCCGGATGAAAGTTAAATCCGGTGCGCTCAATGGAAGGCAGTTAACAAGATTCAAGACGGGCCGGGGAGAAAAAGACGAGCCGAGGAGCCCGAAAGGATTCCAATTGAAGCGTTTCATCTGTAACTTCAATGAATTCCTCCCTTCCGGCGGCGTGCCTCCTCCGGCGGTCCTTCTTTTCTCTCTCCGCTCGTTTAATCGCTCCTTCGGCGTAATCGGTGGATTATCGGGCTTACCCGGGACCTGAAACAATGCCAAATAATGAGCAACAATCTTTATTGCACACCGCCGCGATTTAAACGTGCCTCTGGAGGACCACAAAGAACCTCTGGAGGACTCGCGTAATGGCGGCTCCGAGGTCCATCCTTGACATTATTTTCTATAAAATGTACTTTTTGGACACGCTGAATTTTGGCGTCCAGGGCGGGATTTTTTTAAGTGGATGGGCTAGTGGTTCGTTAGGTTTGGGAATAATCGCTGGTTTGCGGGAAACCTTCTTCGGGGCTGCTCAATCAGTACGTGGAGTACCAGGAAACGCTGCAACCACGTCTCGACGACGTTGCTGCAATTCTGCCCTGGTATTCCGCGTTGTGTGGCCGAGACTATTACTCGAGGTTGGAGATAGACTCAAACAGATGGAGATTCTGTTTGCACGGCAGGGCTTTGTGTATTTACGGCCGGTTATATATCGGACGCGTTGCCGCCAAGCTTAAGCGTTGCTCTTTAGGATAGTCAAGGATCAGACGAGTCCAAACCGGGATTGGTACCCTGGTGAAATAAATCTTTGATTTCGAAAGACCGCCTTGGAAACTTTAAATTTAATTTACAAGGTAGGTTTATCGAGTCATGAAGAACTGCAAGAAAAATCAGGGAAGAAATAAAACGACATCTTTTCATTATTTACCTGGTTTTTCAGTCTTTCCAACAATTCCTGAAGACGTCTCGCCGTCTCGGAATTCTCCTCTCCAGGGATCTCCTTTTTTAATCCCGGCCGTGGCAGAATAAAAGCAATGAATCCCGAATTACACGGCCGCGATTTCGGTTCCCGAAGTAATCTTGCGTAAGGAGAAACCCGGAGGAGTATGACAAATGGTATTTTTCAAGAACGGAACTTGGCATGGAAGTGCAATATAATAGTCCCCCTGGAACTACGAGAAAACCTCGTTGAATTAGCGCCAGCGTCATGCCAAGTGTCATTAAAGCCTGGAGTTTATCAGTCTACTCTATAAACTTTTAACTCCCCCCTTGGTTTTTCAAAACATCACCTAAAATGAAAAAAAAAATTATACAAGAGGACTGTGCGCACGGTCTAATTATAAAATGTAATACGAGTCGGGCAACTGCAAGCCGATAATGATTCTTTTTTTTTTCCGGAAAAATGGCCACTTCGATCGGCCTGCTCTTGTCTCTCGCTTTTCCAAAATTTATCCCATAATAAACACGCGAGCGCGTCGCTTGGCCGGAAATTAATTAAATGCGATTAAAAGGGCATCGAATTGCGGGTAAAAGATTAAAGAAAGTGAAGATTAAATTACGGCGAATTTGAGCACGGCCCGGAATCCCGGGATTGTGCGGGATTTCGCCCTGTCCGGTTTTTCCGGACAGAATGCGATATCCACTAGATGTATACTAAATGTCCACTGAATTTTTAGTGGACGTGTGAAATCCATCGGACACGCATTATTTGATCCGGCCCGAACGAGCCTGCAGGATGAAACAATAACCAGCGTGTTTCGCAAATTTAGTTAAAGGCCGCACCGGGAAAAATTAATACCGCTTACGCTTTAACTTTATTGCCCTGTCCCATTGGATCTCGTATGAACATCCATCCCGATATTGATTTCCAAAAAATCGGCCGCTTTGCCCGGCAGTTCCCGAAACGAGATTTGCATGAATTAGTCTCTCCCTATCTCGATTGTCGATCCGAAGGGGCGAATAAATCTGCGTGGAAAAAATAAATGTAAAAAAAAAAGAGAAAATTCAACTTTTAGGTGGACTTTCTTCGGCTTCCGCAATTTTGGAGCCGCGAAATTTCCTGTTTAGGACCTTCTCGTACCTCGTGGAGGTACTCACTGGTTTTCGGAGCATTGTGCCAGTATCTGGATCTCGGGCAACAGAATTGTTCGGAAGCGACAGCCGAGAGCCCGGAGTCAAAGCAATTTGTCAATCCTTTCTCACGCTCGCACTTTGCATCCCCCTGTAGGATTTTCTCTTTCAAAGCGAGCCACCCCTTCGTGCCGGAGACAGCGACTCGACAAAGCGGCACCCCCGAATCGAACCACTGCTCCTGTAAATCGATACATCGATCAGGATCGCTCGAGACGAACTTATGCCACTCGCGACCCTTGCAATTCCTCCTGGCTCCCGGAGAGAACCTTCCGGTGTTACAGCGATCGCATAAATGTCTCGATCGAGGATAATTCAATGACGTTTGAGTGACTACTGCCCGAGAGGATGCGAATTAAATGCCCGATTTCCCTGCGCCCTGATTTCCTCTCTTCCACCGGCGTCGCGATTGTTTTCCCTGGATTATCCTCCACCGATCCCGTTTCCCCTCGAATAAAAATCGGTACGGTTCAAGGCATAGGGTCGAAAAAAAAACCAGCGAGGGATAAATAATAAGAGGACTTTTGACCGATCCTAAATGTCAAGACGGGAAAAAACCGGATACCTCCCGAAGGGAACAACAAATTTAGTCCCTCCTTTATCCGTTTTAAATGCCCGATTTTCCCTCTTGTGCAGGTAATGCGATTACTTCCCTTCCCAAGGATCTCTTCTCTGAACGAGACCCAATCGAGTTTGAAGCACCGCGGAGAAAAAAAGTCTCGCTTTGGTTGGGAATAAATTTTGAAAATTTAATTTCTTCAGTTTTTTCACGCCATCCGGCATAAAAGGGGTGGATCGCGCATGGGGATGCCGGGAAAAACGAGCAAGGAGTGGAAAATATTTAGTCTCCATAGTTTCGAGGATTACGTCGAAGTGAATCCACTCTAGCGATCGAGGATCGAGGAGGGATGAAAACTCCGTCGATGGCGTTTCCAACGGGGATCCTGGCTCGCCGGGCAGGATTACGGGGAATGATTTCGGCAACAACGAAGGTATCGGATCTGGATATCGTTACGGAGATGTAAAAAGGCCGAAGTGGTGTAATCCGAGCGCCGATTTCGTTCGGTTCGTTTCTACTCCTATCACGGGCCAGGAAGGGGAATCATCCTCGGCCGTACGTGTTCCAGTTATTTGCTTCATCCTTTACACGCAGAGCCCAGGGCGCGGTACAAAACTAGCTCTCGGGAGCAACGTGAATGGAAAACCGCGGGATTTATTTGAGCATCGGTCACTCTCAACAATGCAGGTTCCCTCGGCGATCGCTCTTCCACTTTCTTTACTTATTTCTGACCTATTTCCTGCCGTTCGTTTTGCGCGGCTAACGAGCATCCTTCGGATTTCATCTCGGTAATGATTAAATTCTTCCCGGGGTAACCGCATTCTGCCCCGGGGAGCAAGGCGGGCGTAAAAAATGGCGGCACGATTGCCCCGCCGAGGAATCCATAATTTCGCGAATTTTCGGATCGGCCCCGTCCATCCGGAATTACGGGCCGTTAATTGTGCACGAATTACTTCGGCCACTTCGGACAAGGTCAGCGGACGCGATTTCGACGTCCGAAATCCGAGTTTGCGCCGATTAAATTTTCAACCCCCCAAGTCTCGCGCCCTCCTTACTCCTGGATTAGGCTCGCGCGGCCAATAATTTAGGTGGATCTGTCGAATGTGCAGCCACCGGTGTAAACGGCTCATTAAATCAATCGATACGTCGAGTACTTGCTCGCGCAACAGGCAGGGGATTGAAATTTCCGAGATCCCGGCTTCGAGGGAGCGAACACCTTCCCCGGCACGTCGAGACGATCGGATTCGTCCCGACGCGTGATTTTCAGAATTTCCATTTTTATCATCAACTTGCACCTTACACCTTGAAAGGCGTCAATAAATTTAAGTCAGAGAGATTGGATCCGCGGTCACGGGACAAGGAATTTCTCAAGTTGCAGTAATTTCATCCTTACTTCTCGAGTCTCTTCGACCGGTTAACCGATCCCCGGGTCTATTGGCCGTCAAAGAATTCCCGAAATTCCTCTGGGTAGGAACCCTTCGTCGGGGTCCTCGTCGAGGGTCAAGGATCCGAGGGAGCCGGAGATCGATGCCGGTAATTTCTGAAATTCCCACGAAAGCCGAGTCTCTCCTATAGTAGATTTTCCATATACAACATTCAGAGGTGTCAAAATTAATTTAAAATATTTTTCACATAGTTTTCCATCTTGAGGGAAGCAGAATCGAGGGTGGAGAGAGGTGTAAAAGGTATCCCTCGGCCTGGCCATAATTTTCCAATAGGGGCACAAGCCTCCGCGGGGTCGGATCTCGCAAATGGCGAGTTCGTCGGTCCATTGAGGGGCGCGAAATGGGGTGGTTCGGGTCCCGTAAGAAGGTTTCCCAGGGGATAATTCGAGGCCACTCCTGGCCACTCTCGGGGCTTCCCTCGGGAAAGGGCGAAGACGTCGCGGCGACTCGCGACCGCGACTCGGCGACCGTCTCGACCGGGCGTGACGAGAGCTTTCGGTCGATATCTTGAACCTCGTTTGACCCGTATTTCATACCTCGGAGTTCTAAGCGGCTTGTCCTATTTACTCTCGCCCTGTGTGTGTCAGAGGGCGACGCGAGGGTCGGCAAAGCGAGAGGCGCGAAAAGCGAGAAGCACGAAAAGCGAGGAAGGAGAGGCGAAAAGCGCCTTCTCGGCCTCTAATCGGCTGACCGACTCCGGTTATCCCTCGGGACCGATGTTGTTTTATATCGGATCGAACCCGATCGACCGTGCCCTCCTTCAGGGGGTGGGTTCCGCGGGAACCGTGCAACCCCCGGATAAGAGGGCGCGGATTGACTCAACGACGGGACTTCGGAGAAAATGCGCACCCTGGGCCCGCGTGCTTCCAAGGTCTCGCAGATAAATTCTCATCCAAAACGTCCGACTTCCATCCCCGTCGCCGTTCACCCTCAGCCCTTAATCGGGCCGAAGAATCGTCATCCACTCCGGGCGCCGCCGAACTGGGGGCCAACTTCCTGCCCTCGGCAGCGAGTTCCGAAACGCTAAGTGGTCAATCCCGGGCGAATGGCAAGACTTAACTTTCGGCATTGAAATAATGAGTTCCGGGCCCGGTGGGATTGGCTTTCTTCGAAAACACTGTTTCGCCCCAGTTCCGGCCGATGAGCGGTCAGTCCTGCAGAGGTTCCAACTCGGTTAACGAGAGCCCCTCTTCTCTCCTCCTCGCTCCCTGTTTTTCCTCGCAAGAATTAATCGAACGAATGGCCGGTTTCCGAGGGAGCGTAGAAAAAGATCCGAAGAATTAGAATAGCGTCCCGATAAATTAGTTCCAGTCCCAGGGTGCGGTTCGTAGAGTTCATCTTGGTGGCGAGTAAAATCCGCCTGGGCCTTGATCTTGCATTCGTGCTCATCGCCGTTCCAGGACCCACCGCGTTGATTGTGCGCTCTCGTGGATTAAAATCGTCTCGGGAGCAAGTGGTCCTTAACATTGACCGTGGCTCCTAGAATCTCGGACGATCCTCCTCGGCATATGAAACTGCCGTGAACGAACGTCGAGGGCTCTTAAAGCTTCCGCAATTTTCCGTTCGAGATGAAACTTTGATGGACGCGGGAGCGACTCGCCGGTCCGCCGATCCTAAGACACGTATGCGCCTCCTCGGGCACAGAGAGCCGAGCTTTTTCTCCGGGTAGCCGATTCGCATGCATGCATGCATGCCTGCACCCCAGGATCCCGGCATCTCTCGTCCCAGCATCCCGGCTCCAGAGGGGCGCGCCTCTCCTCGTTTTCCTTTCCTCCTCCTTTTTAGCCTTCCCTTCTCTCGGGGGTATTCGACGGTATGTTCGCGCAGTGCTCCCGGGTGCTCGCCGGGTTGAATCTTTAACCTGGGCGACGCAGCCTGTCCGAGATTCGAGTTGCCCCGGCTAGTCGCTCCTCTAATATTCACTCCTCGCCGAGGGGTCTGACCTACGAAAAATGGTCCCGCAGTGTCCTGGCACCTAACGAAACCCCTGGACCTCCAGCCACTCTCTACTGAAAGGTGATCCTTGAAAATTTTAAAGAAAGTCCTTAGAAACGCCCTCGGTCTGCAGAGGCTCGTGATATTCCATTACCGATCCCTCTTTCGGTGCTACCGGGCGTATATCGACCCGCTGGGGTTGGTCTTGCTCCTTCCGATCGAGTCCCCACTTTCCCTCTGATTCGAATTAGTCTTTCACTTAAGCACAGGGGATGCGGCACCGCATGGTGGAGCGAATGGTTTCTCTGCACGCTCCATATGTGCCCTGGTCGTCCTCAAAACACGGGAGTTGTTCGGCACAATTCTCAAAACCACCCCTTCGTCTTGTTCTTCCGTCTCGCCCGAAAGCTCTGCATTTCCTGTCAGCGAAATTTCGATATTCACCCCAAAAGATGACGCGATGTCATTACCGATGATGCCGCATCGACTTTCCAGGGTGATTTTTCTCTATCGATGGGGAACGCCGAGTCTCTCCGTTGGATCGGCAGATTAGCGTGTTGGCGGTACATCAAAGAGCATGCAAATCCGATTAGCGGCTAATAATGAATATGAGACCGTCCCTCGCGTCCTGGGACAATCTCTAAAATGATATTTCAGGGGATCGGTACCGAGACCAGCCACCGTAACCTCTAATGGGATTATCTGTCGCAACTGTGAACGCTTCCGATATTCCCCTCCGCCCTTTTCGCATCCTGTAGATCGCATTTGCCCAATTACAGTGCGAGAATGTTGCGTTTATTTCCAGCTCATGGTTCCATGAAATTCAGTCATCGCAGAAATGACGGGGGCCGACTTTGCCCGGGGCATCGCCAACCCTTTGTTCCTCGGCGAAATGTTTTCCGAAGATATTAGTCACTGCTGAAAGGAGAACGAGGGGAGAGTTAAATTCCCACTTATTCCGTAAACCAGAAATGGCGCGACTTGGAATATGGCAATTTAATGATTTTTCTCTGAGTTTATTCCATGCACGTTCGGGGAAGTATTCACCCGGTTTTCAATGCTCGTCAAATGCGTCTTCCAGGGCGAGCTCAATGGGGGTTGTAAAGCGACTGTTTCGACGAAAAGGTTCGATGAAGTTGCGACGCTTCTTCGGGCCGGCCATGTTGCCTCGGTCTAGCTGCTCCTTGTAAAATGTTCGCGCTCCGCCGGCGTACAAAGGGTACTTCAAAAATTTCTGCAGCAGAAAATAGAGTGAGGTGTATCCCGAGATGCTCGTGACATGTAACTTAAAGGTAACGATTTAAAGAACCCCGGCAAGACGAGTGGCAGGTTCATTACACGGGCTGCAAAGAGGAGAGCGCACGAGGCCATGTAAATTTCCTCGGAACTCCTTCTTTACCCGGGAACTATTTCGCAAAGTATCGCAAAAGTGGTTTCAAGATCGAGGACAAGCCGCTTTGCTCGCCGCTCAAAGAGGCGAGTGCTCTTCGAATTTTCGACGATTAAACTCGCGAGTAAATTCCCGAGTCTCCTGATCCTTAATAATTCCTAACGATCCTCAACCATTTGTAACAAGGTAGGGGTAAATAATTCTTTCGTTTCCCCGGGAAAACCGACGAGTTTCGAGGAAATCCGTGAAAATCTTTCCGAGGCCGAAGACGAGTCGCTCGACGGAGCATTGCTCGTCGCTCAAAGGGAGACCATATTTCACGCTTATTACGCAGAAAATAAGAACGCCACTTCCCGAGCCCGGGACGCGGATTACGAAGTAAAAATGTTAACGCGGTGGAATAGTTTGCGAATTATCTCGAGGCGGCCCAGAGGCGCGGGACCAAATGCCTTCCCCTCGTCCCCGGCTCGGATCGCGCGAGCCACGAATCAAAAAGAAGCCTTCGAAAAAGCTTCCTTTCAGAGCTTTCGGCTACCATTCGATTGCGCGATACGCGGATGCATTTGCGGCGCATCGGTCGTGTCTCACTTTCCCGACTGACTCCGTCGTGTTTCAGCGGGAGAGGGCTCTCGCAAAGTGCGCTTTTTTCCTCTCGACGAGTAGTCGATCGAACGAGCGAAAAAGAGGCGATCCTGCAGGAAACTATGCCCATTTCCGATACCATGTGGCGAGTGAACCGCGACTCCCTACCATTTTTCCCCATTTTATCGACGAGTAAATCAGAAAACGTAAGAATAATGTGTAATAAATTAATGTCGCCGGAAGATGCTCACGCTCTCGTCGTATTCCGGATGGTCCATTAGGGGTGTAAAATTAATGTCGCAATAGTTGTCGATGTATTCCGTGAAGCAGTCGTTTTCCAAGGGAACGCCGGCTATCATTTCGTCTACGGTCTCTTTTGAGACGAGCAGGTTGAGGTACTTCTTCACCAATTCCCTGCGACGTCCTAATTTGAAGTAAAGAACGGATGCTCGTGTAGCTATCTAATGAAGAGTATATGTTTCCTAATATTTATTCTCGTCTCACCGATTAATTGCACCTCGTCGTCCTGTGGTGGTCGAAACGACGATTTTGTCTCGGTACGCCACTCGTTCGCGATTTTCGTTGGCGAGTTTCTCGGCGAATCGTCGACGATGCATTCTCCCGAGTGATCACGTCCATTTACCGACCTCGCCGACATTCTTCATAGCAGCTCCGTAACTCTCACAAAGAAATGCGAAAGTTTAAGGGAAGTCTGATGCGATGAACTGGTGCAGTCTCCGGGATTTGTTTGAATGTAGTTATACTTACGGGAAGCCGATTAGAAACCTAGATATTTGATCGAAATACCCCGGTCTCCATGGAAACGGTTGTCGCCTAACAGGAAGAAACGTGTACGATGTTGCGGCGGTTGCCGTAAGATGGTAGCACTTTAGTGCGAATCATTTTTCCACCGGGGAGAAGCTTCTCTGGGGGTCGCTCTTCCCTTCTAAAAAGTAGTCTGCTAGGTTTGCTGCAGATTCTTGGGTACTTTGAATGATTTTTTCTGGCAAGGGATATTGGAGTAAAAGAAATTTTGGATAAAATCGAAGAAAAATGGCTACGGCGGCCAAAACTGGTCCGCAGGATATGCCTCCACCTGGAGGGTACGGCAATATTACGTACGAGCGAGTCAAGTTAAAAACCATCATCAGAGGTAATAATTGGCACCGTAAACACGTACTCATAGTCTCGTTAACGTAACTGTACGAATTTCGGTTTCCAATTTTCAGGCCGCACGATTCTGGGATTAGTATTAGGATCCATTGCCATTGGAGCTACGATACTGTCCAACACTCTGAGACGGAGGAAAACAGAGAAACGTGAGGTTCTCAGTGGATACTTTGCTATTTATCCACTGCTTCTGGCGGAAAAAGAACGAAGGCATGTTCTAATTCTATATTTAGCACAATAAGGATATATTAGATCATTTAACGGACCCTTTGGGTTTATTTCGACACTATTATTTAGGAAATAAAATGTTATGCAATTTTAACCGTTCACATGGGTATTATTGTAAGTTGTTACTTACAGGGTTTTAAAATATTTACATGGCTTGCGGGCCGAGGAAGAAAAATTGATGCGTAACTTCCCTGAGTGGGAAGTCGGTACACTTCTTGGAGAACCGATATACAAGACGATACCAAAAGAGCAAGTGATAATCCCAACAGAACCAGAATGTTACATGCATTCCGATCCCGAGGAGTCGAAATTCCGTAGGACATTCTGGATGTACCGGTAAAATTACACGATACGGTAGTCTGAGCTTCGGTGTAGATAAGGAAGTGTTAAAAATACATCTTGTAACGTCTTTGAAGGATTCTTTCTTTAAAGATTTTATGTGTTATCTATTTAGTCTAGCAGTAATATCGTGAATATTGATGGTAATAAAGTTCTGCTTTGTCGATTACACTCGCTTCATATTGTAAACTTAAAGATCGATTGCTTAATATTTAGTTCACAAACAGGGCTGTTATTTATCATTGGTCTTTAATTATTTCAAATGATCGGCATTGTGACTTGCAATACTAAGTTTGCGTTATAATTTCAAATACAATGGCCTGAGGTATAACTACAGGTAGATTTATAAAACAAGAGATTTGCCGTAACATTAAATGGAAAATCATAGACTCAATAATTAGAGACCTACTAATTGAAGGCTTCGATTCCTTCGCTGTTGCATAGGTATAGCCATATTATTATGAATTTCTCTCTGCTGTAGTCAGTTCCTGACGAATATTCTGTTTAGTTTCTTATAGTATCCAGGAACTAGAGCTGAAATTGTACTAGTATTTAACTTAGAGAACAATGGACAGTGTCGGAACAAAAATTTCACTCAGACCTATTGAAGTTAATTATCATTTAAGTGTGAGTCTAAAAATAATTCAGTATATAGGAACATGGCTTCCTAAAGGAAAACACCGATCAATGTATAAATTCTACACAATTTGTAGTTGCATTACCATACTAGGAATCTATCTGTTCGTCCAAATTGTGAATTTAATAACCATTTGGGGAGATATTGAGAAAATGGTAGCTGGAGCATTTCTCTTGATGACAAACACAGTACATGCCTTGAAGGTTTGAAATTATGTTACTTATCATTGCCAAAAAATGATACATCGATTCAACCAGATGTTTCATTCAAGGTAGTTGTCATATTGCGTTGTCAAAAACGAATTCAATTACTACTGGATACTGTCAACAGCGAGATGTTCAATCGATGCAATGATAAATACAAATATATTTTGAATTATTACACATGGAGTGGAATATTTCATCACATTGCATACCAAAGTTTTGGAACTGTCGCTGTTGTATGTTGGGGGTTTACACCAATTGCAAACATAATAACAGGAAAAGGGAGACATTTACCGATGGATGGCTGGTATCCATACGATACTACAAAAACCCCAGCTTTTGAAATAACCTGTTTACATCAAAGTGTGGCTGTTATAATTGGATGCTTTCACAATGTTGCAATGGATACACTAGTTACGGGTCTTCTTACCGTGGCATGCTGTCAATTGGAAATTTTAAAATGTAATATTTACTCGTTGGGAAAGCAAGAACATTCCGAAGAATTTTCAATTTCTGAAGGAATAAAAGATCAAGACAGCCCAGAAACAGTTCTTTATACGCTTAAAAGGCACATTCAACACCATAACGTAATTATCAGGTTAGGTTCCTTTCCATTTGACAGGTGTTAAATGAAAGCCTTATTTTTAGGCCCTACTCATAATTTCAATTTTTGTAGTTTTGTGAAGGAAATTGAAAATATTTTTGGGACAACGATACTACTGCAATTTTTTGTGAATGGTTTTATTATTTGCATATCTTCATTTCACATAGCACAGGTGATTTCATAACGACCAGTACGACTTAATATTGACATTTTTAATATTGCAACATTTTTTTTAATCTTCTCATAGATGAAAAGTTACACTGCACCAGAATTAATCGGCATGACAATGTACATGTGTTGTATGACATATCAAATCTTTATATACTGCTGGCACGGAAATGAATTGTACCTTCAAGTGAGTTGTCATAGTTTCACGTCACATAATGATATACATATATCGAAAAATGATTAGAGGTTTTGTTAGAGTCAAAGCGTAGCACTCTCTGCATATTCCGGAGCATGGTGGAATTGCAGTCAACAATACAAGCGCAGTTTACTGGTAATTATTGCCAGAGCTAATAAGCCATTCAACTTGACAGCAGGAAATCTAATGACAATTTCGCTAAAGACTTTTATGGAAGTAAGTCTTTCGATAAATGATAACCTACATTGATATCACTGATCTTACGTTACTAATTAGAAACCTGCTTGTAGATATTACGGACATCGTACTCCCTCTTTACCGTTCTTCAGAGTACAACGATGAATTAAATCTAGTTCGAAATTATCCGAAGCAGTATTGACGATAGCACATGATTATGACAATTGAAAACCATTCATTATTAAAGGAAAAGATTAACTCACAACTTCTGAAAGTCTTGAAGATCTTACTAACATTGAATATTCCTTGATAGGCTTTAAACGGCTGTAAATCATAAGACATACATAAGAGCAGTAAATGATAGCCTTAAACAACAAGCAGATCTTGAAAATAAAAACCATAAGTTGCTGTTAGTACTAATAATATGCAATTAATATAGTATTAATAGAACTAGATCCGTGAAGTGGATAAAATTAATACGCGATACGTGATTAAAAACAGAACGCACAACGCGCAAGAAAGAAATTAATAATCTTGCTTGTGCGTGATGTTTATATACTTGAGCAGAGGAGTGCAGTAAAAGAAAATACTCATTATTTTATTAAGAAACGAGTACCACTTTAATTTTAAATCAATATATCGGTGTTAGTGTAGATATATTGGTACCTTACAAATTAGAATGCACTGTCACGTATCTGTTTCCTCATAACAAATGAAAGCACTAAGCAATACAAAGCAACACATATTACATTATTGCTAGTCTTATTATAAAAGAGTCATTACTACTTCACATTTTATTTCTAACACATTACCCTTTAAAGAAGTTAAAAATTGCTCTACATTATTTAGACGCATCTTCGAAGTGTCCTTTTTGCAATACACTGTTAAAATTTTATAAAGCAATAGCCTTGGTGCATGTTTTTAACAGAATCTTTAGGTTTTGGCGTCCGAGCTCTCGGCATTAGCACTAACATCTTCCTCCTTGTCTTCGACTTGATTGACAACCTCTTCCTTTATCTCTGGCTTAACGGACAGTGTTTGCTTCTGCACTTTGACTTTTTTGGGGATTTCCGGTTTCTCCCTTTCGTACATAAACGTTTTCCGTTTTCGTTTTGCTGGCTTGCAGACTTTCTTGTATAATATTTTCATCTCTTTTATCCTGCTGCTCTGTATTGTCCAATCCATTTCATTGGATGTCATGTCTGCATTTCGTGTAGGATCTAACTCACCTTTATATTCTGGGATTTCTAACCCTAACTTTTTCATTATCCTCATAATAACGGTATCAATGTTTCCATTTATTATTAAGTCTGCTTTTTTGTCCTACAAAGGTGGGTCATCTGTAATGTACTTCATCCTGCATAAAATCAACCGCAACATAATAAATATTCTTACATGTTTTGTTGGTTGAAGATTACAAATCACAAGACGGCCACCATATTTTTTTGTATGTAGAGGTAGATTACCACTTGGAATTATTTGGAGAGTCGTTCCTATGCATATGCTTAAGTCTGCAACACTGAAGATACAATATAAAGAATAGTCTATGCATTTCATAATGCCGATAATTGTCAATTTATTATATTCAGCTCTACCTGGAATGAAGATCAGATAATGCGAGATCGTTATCTGGCAAGTTATGTTCCCAGTCAAGGATCGTGTCGTGCATGCGGCCACGACACGGACGTCCACCGATCTGTTCCGATCTGCACACCGTATCTAGGTACTTTTTACCAACACTTTTGGTAGCAAAGTTACGAATAAATTGCCTGAAAATTTCATGTCTCAAGTAGCATTCAAAGAATTATCAATTCTTAATAGTACACATATGGCAATTATTCACAAACCTTCCACATTTGTCGCATTGCTCAACAAACATATTACCATGTAACTCTGCAAGATACTGCCTCGGAATTCCAGAACGAAGATGCAAGCCATCAATGTTCTGGCTTATTATAAACTTTACTTTGTCTGCAGAAAAAATGTATAAATTTTCATTTGGTGTAAAGGAAAAAAAAATGTGTTCCTTAAGAGCGATCACAAATGATCTACTTACTACTTTCAACAAGTTTTTTTAGTGCCATGTGCGTTTTTGTAGGAATTGCTTCGTCGAAAGCCACATTCATTTCTGGTTTTAGGCCCTTTTGCTCCAAAGTCCAAACACCATTCGGACCCCTAGCGTTATCGTAATAATTCTTCAATACTCAAGAAATCCTAATATATTTATCTTCTACCATGGTTAGGCTTTCTCGAGTAAAAAAATTACAAAATGAAATTCACAGACGTTAATGAAACGTTCATCCTATGGCACCAATTAAAGGCAAATAATTTCCATAGAACGATTTCGGAATGACTAAATTTTTCAAACCGTCACAAGATATAAATTGGATACTAGTTAAAAATTCGACATAAAAAGTAAAGATCGCCGATTAATCCCTGAATATTTTTAAAATTTCAGGTAAATGGACCAGAGGTCCACACCATAGAAGAGAAAGAAATATCCCAAGTGCATAGAAAAATCTCCAAAAGGGGCCAGAGATAAAGTGAGGAAAAAAAAATAATCTCCATAAAGTCATAATAAGATTATTTTTCATGAAAGTTAGGTCGGCCATTTTCACGTGTTCCAGCCCCCTCTTTCGTGTAAACAAATAAACCGGAGCGCCAGAGTGGGGAGGAAAACAAAACGTGGCGATAGCACGTGTATAGGTAAAAAAAAACTGGAAGAAAAAAAAAGGAACGCAGGAGAAAGGAGTTAATCACCGGAAATCGGGGATGCCGGCCGCGGTGCTGATACCGGCGCCCGTGTGCACGACGACGTGCCTGGCCGCCTGTATCCACTCGGTGAGCAGGTCGCACTTGAGTCGTAGGGTGTCATCCGTGTCGTACTTCTGAAAGGCGAGAGCGAAGCCGAGTCAGGTGAGCAACGCCATTGTCGGCGGGCGACCTATCGATTGCGCTTAGAAAAATACGAGGGAAACCGCCGCTGAGTTTCCGCACTTACCTCCTCGAGGCCCAGCTTGCCTTTGTTCTCGTAGGGCGACAGGCCGTCCGCGTAATTGCACGACATCTTCCGACGGGTCTCCCGGAGCTGGCAGGGTCGACGTCAAGGCGATTATTCAAAATCTGCGCCCGCGGGTCCTCGGTGTCATTTACCTCTCAGGCGAGGCTGGCTGGCGGGCTCGGAGGCATTGACCACAATGGCAGCTCGCGCCGATTCATTTAGGCGCCACAGGTGACGTCGAACGATTCAAAACACGCGGACCGGCCACGAAAACACATCTTTCTGACCCGCGCTCTCTACGTGCAACGCGAATTTACATCCGACACGGTTGCACACCATTCCGGGTGCATTCGACACCGTTGCACACAGAGCTCCTTGGCGTTACACTGACAAGGCGGACGCATGCGCCGACGCCCAGGTTGGCCAACCTCGCGGCCGGGAGCGCGAGGAGACTGGAGAACAAAATGGTGGCGCGCGTCGATGCCTCGCGAGCCATTATGGCGTGACCCGCTTTCTGTCCCGATTTTCCTCATTTTCCTGGCGGAACGGATGACGAAGCAGACCTCGATTATTAAAATATGAACCCTCCATCCCTCTCGACCGATCTCATCTTTCCGTTTAGACAAGGCTCTGGGTACGCGTCTAATATCAGGCAACATTTTTCTAGGTGGACCAGGAAGAGGGAGATCCAAAAGCGATTGAGATTATGGAGTCATGGTGAGGATCGGAGGGGTGATTCGATTATATAAGGCTTATAATCGGGTCCGTTCCTTCCGGAGGAGTATGTTTAACTGAAGCGTTTGGTGAAAAAAATCCTGTGTTGCAGTTTAGACACGACCAGCCGTAAAATCGGCTCTTCTTTATGGTGGCGCTGCAGGTGTAATAAAAGTTTGCTTTAGACGCCCACGTTTCTGCAGTCAAAATAGAGACTGTAGGAACGTCGGGGAATGGGGCATTTAAGCGGGAGGAATGACTCTCGATTGCAGAAATACGAAGGAGAAAATCCATTTAATTCGGAAGCGACGATTTCCGATGTTTCCAGAGTTACTTGTTTTCCTTTGTGCCTCATTTGTCTCGAAAATCCTGCACGTAGCCATGTAGTGACATACGTGATCCAAATGGGCGCGTGCGCGACTGCAGGGATACCAACGTTACTGGTTGGACTCTCCTCGAAATTGTTTTTCAATAGTCGAACGTTTTCTTAACGACGAGCATAAAGTGCGCAAAGGTTACCGAAAGACGGCCGGAGTCATTGTCACTGTAGCGATGACCATGACTATAAATAATGATGCATTTTACAGATAAACGGAGATTTCTTTATCTACCAATTAACAACGGGTTGATTTAACATCTTTATTTCGTAAGAGTTACAGAGAGCCATATAATTTATTTAAATGCTTAATCAACAGGTATACCGGAATGCCTACTATGGTAAAGTAGTCTCCTTCGATTTTCTCTACCAAGCACCCACCGATTCCTTGGATGCCATACCCACCAGCTTTGTTCCTGAAATGCAACATTTTTAAGACATGGAAACAATACGGAAGTATATAAATTTGTATTTGTCGTACAGTGGTTCACAGGTCTTCACGTAGGCCGATATCTGCTCCTCTGATACATCTCCAAGTCTTACTTTAGAAGAATTGAAAAATTTAATTTCCGTTGTTGGAGTTTTCAAACAAACTCCAGTGAATACTATATGTTCCTTATTAGCTAAACTGTAAGAAACGATTTTCATTTAAATAACTTTTTATGCAAATTTTAATAGTTCCATACTCTGTTCCCTATTTTAGAAGATAACATAATCTGGTATGTTTTACCTAGATAACATTCTAAATGCATCGGTACTATCCTTTGGTTTTCCATAAATAATATCTCCCATAGTTACGAGCGTGTCTGCCCCAATTATCAATGAAGGAGGAACGGAGTCATTTTTTAAATCATTAAATACATAGAGTACTTTATGGTATGCCAAGTCTTGCACGTATTCTCCGTGACCTTTGTAGTTATTTCTGTCGAGGTTTTCATCGAATAACGATGGTACTATTTCTACATTTACACCCTATACAGATTATAATATAAAATCGTTAAAATAATAATGCAAGTTTCTACACTACAGAATTCTGTATGGAAAAATGTGAAACGTGAAATATGCAAATAAGTACCAAATTCCTCATTATTTCCCGCCGTCCTGAAGAGCCACTGGCTAAAACAATTCTGCCCCCCGATAGAGCTTTTATTGTTGGTTCTATCATTTTTGGAGTAAAATTCACTTATTAATATCGACAACTTTTAGTTGATCTGTTCAATCACACTTTTCGAACAAAGGACTGATTGCTTGACAAAACCAGACAAAACAAAACGGCGATCAACGAATCATTTAGTGGGAAATCTGTGATCCGTTTTTACCGCTCACTTCTATGCAAATTTCATTCTTAACAGATTCAAGCAATGATTGGTGATTTCCGATGTACCCTCTTTTAGGAGGCTTATAAAAAGGAAATTAACCAGTTTTGTAGATCTCCCTCTGTTCATAGGGATAGAGAAAAGAGAAGGAAGTGAATTACGTCCACATGTCCGCCATTTTGTAGAAAATGGCCGGTCGACTGCTAGCAGAGATGATCTCTGCTAGCTGTCTGTTAATCGCTCGAGTTTAGCAGAGTTTAGTTCCAAACTGTAATTTTCATTGACCGTCAGTCAATTTGTTGCCGACGAACTTTTACAAAAATTTGTAGGAAACTGTGGCTGCTTGTAACTTTAAATTATGTGTTTAAACACGATGAATGTTTGTCAAGTGTCCTGAAAAATTCCTGCTAAGATTTGCTTACGTTCCGACAGTGAAATAACCTCAATTTCCAGAATGTTATTATTTTCTGTTAAGAAGTAGGAATTACAGAGTATCGTGACGATTCTTCTTACCTGTAGCACCACATGTATCCGAAAAAGGTAATTATTTGTAAATAAATTCTTGCTGATAGGTTAGTTGTGTTGTCAACACCTTTGACATTCTTTCTATTTAGATGCTCTGATCGTTAGATACTGATCTACAGGCTTGTTTTCTTTCAGGGCATTCGGACGCAGTACGATGAAAATCATTTGGGAAAGTCGTATGATCGTTGTGCTTATTTAAATTGTTACAAAGGGAAGTACATGGGAGTACAGTTATTTAGGTTTCCTGCGAAGGACGATCGTAGGCAAGAAATATGGATAAAGTGCAGTGGTATGTGGTTTTATAATCTTATGTTTGATAGTCTTTATGAAGGAAGGATAATGATGGAGAAGAACACGTAGATTATTTTTGTTAGGGAATCCTCGGGTGCGGACCTGGTCGGGCACGACCATAAGGAGGGCTGGACTATGCGGAGATCATTTTACGGCAGAAAGCTTTACGGATGGAACTCGTAAAAGATTAAAGCGCTATGCCGTTCCAATACCTTATACATTAACAAACAGCAAAAACTTTCAATCTGAAAGCATCATGGCAGCATCGGATTGGTTGACAGTACAAAATAAGATAAAGATGGATGAGCCAAGGACTTCTGTTCCGGAGCAACAAGTTATTGAAAATGTGGATCAGCCTGGTAAAATAAAATTCATGCAAAAGACAACTGAATCTAAGCCTTTAGAATATACAATACAGTACGAGAACAATTTAACTTTGATTACATCTGAAAGTGATTCTTGGGTAAAGCAATCAAGTAGCGTAGAAGAAGATGCAACCACTCTTATGACACTCCTAGATGAAGTAAATAGCGTCAATGGACCCATACCTCAGTATCACACGAAAAGAACGCTTAAATCAAAAGGATCGGAATCTTTGCTTAAATTGGGAAAGGCTTCGAAGCTTAGGAATATTAAATATACTCGCTGTGGTTCAAACATTTGGAATGATGGCATAAGTGTGGGATGCTCTTCGGAATTAGCTAGAGAAACTCTAGAAAAGCTGAAACAGCAATATCCAAACCGTGAGCTGAAAATTATGAAAATCGTAAGACCCGTGGGATCGAACAAGGTACACGTGCAAACTATAAATCAGGAGCAGCTTAAAGCGGAGACAGACAAAAATTCCAAAATAAGAGCCAGTCTCCCGGAAAGGCGATTGATACAGTACCCTGAGAAAAAGGTAAAAATTGTAAAAATTGCTAAAACGGATGACCAGAATAAAACCTTCCCCAACGTAGATTTGCACAGTACTAAAGTTACACAAAATTCAGAGATTTCCATCTCCAATAATGAGTCCGATAGTGCCGATAATTCAGTTTTGTTCCCTGCAAAGGGTACATTAACGTTACCAAATCATAAAGGTGCTGGCACTCCATTGAACCTAGTTTCCGAGATCGATAACAAAAGTTCTTGTAGCGAAGAAACTTGCACATTACAAATCAAGACAAGTTCCAATCTGCAGGAGTTGCAGGACAAGTATAAAGAATTGGAAAGGAAAAACGCTTCTCTTCAGAAGACCATAAAGGAGTTAAACGTGAAGTTACAAGAAGCACAGGTACCTAGGTACAAGCTGAAGATGCAGGTGTTTGCTGTTAATTAATATTTGTATTAGTAATTCACGAGGTTAATTTTATTTTCCATTACCTAATTTATCTAAAAGAATAGATAGAATTTTGATACGTTATGCAATAACCATAGGAGTATAACTCCTTTATGTGATTTCAGCCGTTTCTTAGGAGTAAGTGTATCTTCCTCTTGAAGAGGGAACGTAAATGTGTTTTGTAAAAACCATTTGTAACATAACGCATGTAATTACAGCTTCTATTTGCCGTGAAAGAACGTGTCGATCTCTGTATCATAATTCACAAAGTTTAATGGCAACAACTTTCCAAGCATCGTTTATTCTCTCAAACTTTCAGATACATTCTACTCGTTGAGCAGGAAGGGTGCCGCATGGTGCATAATTCTTCTCTAACACAGCCTTAAAATACAACCACTTGTTTGATTTTGACCTTGCGATCTTCCTCGGGTGAACACATATGATAAAGATGAGCGGAAAGATAGCTCACGACAATATCGTATTGTATGCGATAGTTTAGCTGCAAAGTTTCCACGGCAAATCCCGAAATGCCCCTACGAAAGTACTAATCAGTAAGTAGTATATCTCGTCATTAGGATCGCATCGTCTCGTCATAAATAACGCTTAAAGTAATCACGTGGAGTTGAATTTTTATTGTCGGACATTCGATTGTCTAAGTCCCCTAGGAAGGCGCATCTTTAATTCTCAAACGGTTCTCTTCGCTACTGGAGGAACTTGCACTGGAAAACAGGATACTCGGCTAGGAGGAGCGCTGCTAAGACAACTCGTAACTCGTCCACACTATTTCTTATGACTAGTAGTTAGCATTTGATTCGATAATTAGGGATAGTTGTAAATGAATGCGTTACCGATGACACTGATTCCGTTTCACGAAGAGCAGTGTACCTACGCGAGAGAATGATACGATGGAATGCATCATCATAAGAAGTATCAACAGAGATGAGTAAAAAGTTCGCTAAATCGTTCCTTTAGGAGGAAAATGGATCTTAAATTTACGTCGTCACTGCTTCACAAGCAGTGTCTGAACTGGGACTACGCAAAATGCTTCCGGTGAGTTAGTTTAGTCGCTTCGTTGGTAGCGGTGTCTTTTTTCCCTTTAAAATAATATCTCCTCTCTCTCCTATGAATTACTCGAATTAAGGCCAATGCGTCGAGAGCGGTACTTATTTTTAAAATCATATTAGCAGGACGGCTTACGTATACCGTCGTTAAAAGTCGCATTATCTACACGGCTAGATGCTAACTACGAAGCATCTAGTACTCGGCAATGGCTCTTCAAGATGCCTGGTATTTACACGCTCTCTTCTCACGGTTTCTCGACGTTATTGCTAATTTATATTACACTTGTTTAAACAATCGCTAGCGCAATATTTTGTATCTTGAGCGGTGAATTTCAGCGTGACGTTTAAAATGCGTCCAGGCGTACGTAAGGCGTATTAATTATATCGGTATTGAGTGCGTCCATCTTCCCAGCGTCGATGCGGGAAACGTCAGTTTTGTTCGAGTAAAAAATTATTCTCTGTTAGATCTCGGGCTTGCTGGGCAAGTAATTGACGTTCGTCTGGATCGGACTGTTTATAACTTGCAACGGTTCTTTCAGCATTTCCTCCTCCATACTGTGCAGCGGCTCCGTGCAGTACTCTTGTCCGCAGATCTTGCAGGCCTCGAAGTCGGGTTTTATGGAATTCCTCAGTTTCTGTAAAAATCGTATCGATGCCGTGAACGGATCCTCGAGGTACGAGCTCGCTTTTGGGTTTCTGAAGGAATAAAATGTACCTCCGAGAAAGTCTTGCCTTCGGCCCTGAGGAGAACGTAAACGGCGAAGGCAGGAATGCACACCAAGGAAAGCGACGCTATTCCCCATCCGATGGTTTCCGCCCACCATGGGTATTTGTAGTCTCCATTGTGATAAGTCGGTGGCTCGTAATCTATTAAGCTGAACACCCACACTGCCTGGAATTGCGAAATGATAACTTACTAAGATTTAGGACGTCCGGGTGTCGGGACGAATTCTTCGCCGGATGACGCCATCGCTCGTCGACGAGGCATTCTCTTATACGGGGAAAAAGAAATTCTTCCCTGGACGGAATCGTTCCTTCGATTGCGTTAGGAACTAAGAAGTGCTTCGATTAAATCGTTTTGTTAATTACGGAAGACGTTTAGGTCAATAAGCCGAGTATTTTGGAAAAATGATTACCATGATCAGGAGAGGCGCCGCCACCAGCCAACAGAATCGAAAGTACATCGAGGGCAGGCGTCCGGTCATTTCTTTGACATTGTTGCATAATCGACGCACCCCATAGAACCAGGAGATCGCGATTACTTCGAAGAACGCCAGGAACATGATCGAAATCGAGGCGGCGTAATGGTCTATCAATTGGAAGAAGAATATGCCACCCTGAAGAACGAAACGAGCGTTTATTATTTATTAATTCGGAGATGTCGAATCGAGGGTCGATCCGGACCTACCTGAGTTATATTGGGCAGCCCGAAGAGGAATGATACCACGCATATCAAAAGGACTAGCATTTCATGGCAAAGAAGCTTCTTCTTCACCCAGTTAGGAAATCCATCCTGGATCGACGTCACGACGACTTCTACTATTGCGAACTGAAAGGGAAAACGATCGGTGAGGATAAGTCGACTCGGTAAAATTATTACGCTCGATTAATGGACCTACTTGACTATTCAGAGAGAGGCACACCAGCATGAAGAAGAAAAGGACGGCCCAGAGTTGGGAAGCCGGCATCTTGGCTAGGGCTTGAGGATAAACCACGAAGACCAGACCAGGTCCTGGAATGGAAAAACGTGAAGAAGCCGGGGAAGCTCGAGAAGGAGATAGATACATTTTTGGTGGTTCCATTTAATAGTTGACGGGGACTGATCGGTACCGTCGCTTAGGACGTCTTCCACGGACATGTTCTGCTCGATGGCGATGTTCCCGATGGTGGCGAACGCAAAGATGCCGACCAAAAGGCTGCTGAAGGCGTTGATCAAGGACACCGCCAGCGCGTCCACCAAAATGTTGTTGTGAAATTTGTTGTAGCTCGCGAAGCAAATCATAGAGCCGAAGGCAATGCCGACGGAATTGAAGATCTGAGCCGCTGCGTTCACCCAGACCTGGAAGAAGATGGCCGAGACCGTCATCGGGGTGTTCGAGGTGATTGGGTCTCTTCGGGACGGCGAACGTACCTTGGCATCGCCAAGAAGGTGCCACCTCGGACGGAAGAAAAATTGCAGGCCCTTGTCAGCACCTTCGAGTGTGAGGGACCGAGTGAGAAAGACGACTATTAGAAGGAATGGGAGTGTGGCCGTGAGGTACCTGACTTGTGCGGATGACTTGATGGACTTCCATATCGAGAAGTAAACTATTATCCAGGCGGTAACTAGACAAGCTACTAGTTCCCACCTCAAGGCCCCCGGTTCTTCGATGCCGTTGCTCATTTGAAGCACTTTGTTTCTGAGAAAAAAATCAGCGATTAATGCCAGGTTTGGCGGATCGGAGGTGCGTTCCGTTGAAGCCTCGATAAAGTAACCCCTTGGATTCTCATCCAAGAGACGGACTGTGAATTAACTAGGAGGTAGAACATGGGAAAGTTACTCGAAGAACTCTTCGGACGCCGTTCTGGAGGTGTTGGGACGAGTTCGGTTGTCGAACGACTTCAAGGATGGCTGCCAGCAGGCTGGGGTGTTCCAGGAGTTATCACAGTCGGACCAAGGCTGCTCGGCCCTGAAGGCCGTGAAGAAGTAGTAGATCGCGTAAGCTATTATCACGTTGTGGTAGGTGGACATTAGGAATGAGATGACGACCGACGACAAGCCTGCTCCTGTTTAAACGGGACCAAAGTTGAGCGTTTCGTCGAGTTTCCCCTGGACCTTCCGGGACCAGTTAGGCTCTTGCGAGACCTTGATAGCTATCGAAGGTAACTTTCTATCTCGCCGGCCTATGGAGGTATATCCATTCCTCGCTAGTTCCCGAAGTTAATGCGTGGGCGATTGTTCATAAAAAGTCACCTTCGAATAGCATTAAAGCCATGACGCACCTTTGAACAGGGGGCAGATTTGGCCGAGAGCACCGATCGAGCCTCGCCGGGTAAACTGACCGATGGCTAGTTCCATGTACAGCAGTGGCACTCCGCATACGATGAGTATTAGAAAGTACGGCACGAGAAACACTCCTGGAGGAAGAGAAATCGAATTAATTTGGACATTTTTTACGTTTAAGAACGGGAGGTCCTGGCACGAGGACGAGCGAGCATCCTGGGATCACCACCTCTCTTCGGGGTCGTCCAAGGCTCGCTAACATCGGCCAAAGGAACACATCGTCATTTCCACGATGTCATTGAAATCACCGGAGAGGGACATTACCGGTGCGCCGGTTTAAGTGCTGGAAGAGCAAGGTCATGGATCAAGTTCCCAAGAGTTGCGACACGCGGCGGTAATCCGGAGAGGCGTGAGCTTCCAGACGCTGAAAATCGCCGGTAACTCTAAACCGAGATCCGTCTCGTAGTCGGACACTTTGCCCTTGTCCTAGTTGTCTTTCGGCTAATAAGACGCCATTAGGAGGAAGGAACCGCTTCCTGGATCTGGAAGTGCTTTCTTCCGCGACTCTTGGTAATCCTTGGATTTTTCTCAATTTACGGGGCATCCGCGTGCTGGACCCCAGATGCGGCTGATAGCCCACTCATTGCTCGCTACTATAGCTACGTCGGATGCGTATTTTATCTCACGTAACCTCACGTAACGGTAGCGCGTAACGAGACGATTACTCCGGGCGAATCGGATGCCTCTTCGAGATTTTCCGCACGAAGGTTTGCGTGATCGCGAATGACGTATCCATTGCAGATAAGTCGGTTCCACTGACCTGGGTATTATTCAGGACGGCTCTCCGTTACGATAAATCGAGGCAATCTTGTTTAGCGATGCTACTTTTGTACAAGAAACGCTGTCCCATTGTGTGCTCGAGATTGTCTATTCGATAGAAGTGCTCTTACGATTGTATAAAAAATATGTGCGCAGCGGGCACTCGATTGTAAAAAGTGGCAAATCAGGTACTTATCAGCGGTGAAATGCTCACGTCGTATCCGAAGTGCGATAAACTTTTATCCGGGGTGGAACTAACGAACGATTTGGGATATATCGCCAGAGGAAATTCCGTTTTCATCCGAGTGCCGATCTACCTTTGAAATGCCGCCGCGAAAATTGTCGGCAATTTGTCACCTGTCCTCGGACAGTTAAATCCTCGCCGTTAGATTAACCCGTGACTCGGGGCTCTGTAACCGCCGTTAAATGCCAGCAAAGAGTAACATCCACTGACCTTGCTCCGGCCCACGCAAATGATATTCATGCACCAGGAATCGCTTTTAAACGCGCCGAGTACTTTTGCATCGGAGGTGCACTAATCTGGTTGCGCAATCGCGGGAAGGAGCGTGCATTTTTCCAAATCAATCCGGCCTCCCGATTTGCACGGTGACGCAAAGGTCGGGGGAAGTGCTCGTAGAGGCTCCGTCTTTCTCTCTCGCTCCGGAAGTGCGATAAACCGGTGATGACGTTTAGGCGTCACTTCGGGTTCTTACGAGATGACGGAGCCAAACAATGAGTCCGTGATATCCAAGTCATTGGATCTACAAACGCGATTTGCTATCTGACAACGGGAATTACATGGGGATTTTCATGAAGCCCTTTGCGGAGTTTCGGTTCCTGCGGTAGCCCATTTTCATGCGGAATTGAAGGTTGTCTCACCTCCGCCACTTTTGTAGCATAGGTATGGAAACCTCCACACGTTTCCGAGTCCAACCGAGTAGCCGATGCAGGCGAGAACAAATTGCACTTTGTTTGCCCAATGTGGTCTCTTCGGTTGGCGGTAATCCCCGGGGTCTTCGGCGTCGATGTCATCGTAACTGGTACCGGTGGAAAGATCATCCTCCACTGGGCTGAAATCAGATTCCCTCTTGTTATCACTTACCAAAAATCGTGGGTTTAACGTACGCGATGAGATATCCGTTTTTTGTTCCGTTCATTCGCACCGCTTTACGGAGCGATTGTGCAACCAAAGCGGACGGTTTACTCGCCAAATGAGCGAGACAATGTGATAAGTTATTGGCGACTCGGAAGGCAAACAGTGGACCGGTAATATATTCGAAGGTGAAGACGTTACGATGATTACGCGATCCCCGCTGGGCCGGGATTTTAGTGCTCCTCGAAATGTCCTTTCAAGTGTCGCCACGGTTCGGTCCGAAAATTAACGCCGACGATTTCCTCCGCCTAGCTGCCGTATATTAAACCGTCCAACACTCGAAGCAGCAGTAAAGATATCTTTCGCAACGATATTAATTATTCTCTTTCAAAGGAGCGGTAATTAACCGCTCCGATGGCTACTTATCGAACTATCATTTTTTACCCTCTCCCCAGATTGGAACTATCGTAGAAAATTTGGAAAAAATTCTTTCTCCTGTGGGAAGAAACGGAAGAAACGCTCGCAAAATGCGGACGGTCGGCCTGGATGTTGTCGGCCCTATTAAGCGTCTTAAAGGACATTTAGACGCAATTTCCGCGGAAGAAACGGGCCAACTAAATAATGGAGTATCTGCTAGGCGTCCCATTACGTGCACGTACATCTATTATTCACTTACGTCTCTGGGGCAATGCTGTAGAATTGCCCCCCGTAGATGATCAAGCGACGCTTGGCACGTAGCGCGGGCTGCATCTTTTACTATTGCCGGGTTTTATTATCGCATCAACAAGTGGATCTAGCGACTCGAGGCAGATGGAAACCGAGCTGCTCCTCGACAGGGCTCGGCAGCGATATATCGTTCGATCCTTCCCGTCCGGACGCGACCAGGTTGCATTTTAAACTGAAGGCGACTTGGACGGAAATCATATTTGCACATATGACGGATGGTCTCTTATGCAAATGCAAGAACGAGCACTTTTCGCCTCGGCTTGTTTGGTCGGTGCGTTAGGTCTACTTAACGCTCGTCTTCCTTATTTTTCGTGATATGGGTCTAAGGATAAAAAATTTAAATAAAAAGAAGAAACGGATATTTTTAGTTTTTATTTTGCAGAGGGGACCTCGTTCGACTCTTGAGGAAGACACCCTTATCGCTCGCTCTACGTCACCCACCTTGCTAGCCAGCTTCTTCGAATACCAGGTGACTATCTCATCGAGTAAAGTGCCGATAA
Organism: Orussus abietinus; assembly: GCF_000612105.2. NCBI lineage: Eukaryota > Metazoa > Arthropoda > Insecta > Hymenoptera > Orussidae > Orussus > Orussus abietinus. The sequence goes on from NW_019394317.1 coordinate 319,644, forward strand.
GTTATCAAGTTACTCCGCGGATTACCGAATGGAAATATCGCGTTTCTCTATTTCCATGCCCCGGGGAGCTCATCTCGGGACCCGACCCGCGACTTCGACATCGGTTTCCCAAAAGCCGATCGCCATGGACCGTCCCACTTCCAGGGGGAACGGTGTCCATCGCGGGCATCACGAGATGGGTCGTAATGCTGGCACTTACGTTGGCGGATGTACCATGTTAAGCAGCTCCGACGGCGAAGTGGGAACTCTACGTATGGTGAGCTTCCGTCCATCGGAAGAACCCAGGCCGATGGAGGCGAGGGAGCGGATGGACACGGAGTCGGGGAAGTGCCTGCCGACCTGGCCGTTCACGTCGGAGAAGACGATGGAGGCCCAGCTGGAGGCCGGCGGATGGTGATGGTGCTCGTCGGTGGCGTTGGACTTCAGGGACCTCATGCTGGGGTACCGATACCGACCCCCGTGGAGTTCTCCGGCCCGACCGAGTCTGCCACCGTGGGCGGAGTTCTCGCGACAGAGCCTCGACTCGGTGCCCTCGGGACAGACCGGCTTCTGGACCCTGGGACCCTTCTCGTGGACGCTGTCCGTGCTGCTGGCCCCGCTGCTGCATCGTTTCCCGCCGTTGCTGGCCGACCCCACCATGGAGTGGGCCGGCGCGATGGTCGTTCTTCTGCTCTCCGTGCTCAGGAGGCGACCCCTCTCCTCGCACTGGAAGTCCCCCTCGTGGTGGTCCCGATGATGACCCCCTGGGGCCGGCTCCGAGTCCGCCTCCTCCGAGCCCTCCTCCTCGTGCATCACGCTCATCTTCCGCACGTTGTTCTGCTTAGCCATCGCCGCCAGTCGCCCGTTGTTCGGCTTCAACAGGCTCGTCCTGTTGTCGCCGAGCAGACCGGAACTCGCCTGGTCCATGGTCAAGTACCGCACGGGGGACGACATGGGGTCGGGCCGATATCTCTGCGCTTCCTGGACTTCTGGGCCCTCAGAAGGCTCTCCTCATGGCGACGACTGGCCCCGCTGCACTCGGCTGGCAGTCATCTCGCCGAGGCCTGGACCGGCCCCACCTTGCCGGCTTCCCCCGACGACATCTCTGGAGAACACCCGAAATGCGAAATTAATCCACGAAGAGAGGAACCCTGAGGATGGAAATTCATCCTTTGGTCTGTTATTCCTCGCCGGGCGCACTTCACGCTCCGGGTGTTCGAAAGTAACGACTCCTCGAGGTGTTTTTACTCCACTACGCGTGCGCGTTATGCTATGTACGCGCTGAATAGCGTGGGCAAGGTGATAAGCGTAACCGCGTTTTTGTTCCAGGTGCACCTCGGCAGGGAAACGAGAGGAATAACGTGAATATTACTAAATTGAAATATTACTAGGAAGTGTATTCGTCGGCAAGGCTTTCCAGGAATCCCGACACCTGACTCAGCCACCTACAGTTAGCGGTGAACGATGCGGGGAATTTATAAATGGTATGCAGGGAATTGCATCGGGTTTTTGCGATACTCCTTAATCGGTCGACCTTTCTTGAACTATTTTAGCGCGTGTACGTTTCCTTTTTTTCTCTCGCTTTTGGCTAGTTCATTCGGATACGCCGTTGCGTGATTTTTCACGGACGCATGCGGCGTCTATCTACCAGGATCCGATTACAAAAATCCGGCTCCGTAAGCACTGACCTAATTGCGCGAGTGGACGACCGTCAGAGTACTCATTTCTACGTCCGCGAGAGTGGGAATCGCAGTCGTTACGAGTTCGATCTACAATTAGCTGAGAACGGTGATTTCCCGTCGCTGTATCCTACTTTCTATCCGTTTTAACGGCCGCAACGACGTACTCGCGGGTAATTCAATTACCTCCAGCATGGAGGGGACCGATGGGAAAGTATATCCAACGATTGCTCGCGCGTAAACGGCGGGACGGTGCAGCTGTTACCATTACGAGTTAATTACCAGGGCGCCCGTAACTACTCTGCCAACAAACGGAGAATCGTCAGCGGCCCGTATCGCGATCGACGGCTCTTTCCGACCCGTTATCAATGAATTTCGGGACCGAAAGCCTCGATAAGGGACGCGCCAAGTGGTCCACGTCGGTATCTTTGGCGGCCCCTTTGACGACGCGGATCCTTCGAGGGGGGAATGTCATTGGACTATTTTTCGATACATGGAATTATTTTTTTCAACCCAGCCCACTTGGAAATAATCCATCATCGGCGACCGGGGCGATGTCAACACGTGGAGACGCCGACCGGCTGCTCGGCGACCTACATATCCCTGGCAGAACGATCTGCGACGTGTCGCAAGATTCGCGCCGACTTATCAGACACGTGTCAGCCTATTCAGGTTCCAGCCAGGCCTCGCGACTAGAAGGGGCCAGGTGCGGACTCGAGGAGATATTCACTCAGGAAATCGGATTTTAATGCTCGCGATCACGTAGAAATCAACGCAATTTTAAGGCCGACTGTCACTTTTTACCGAATCGCATTTGTCGTTTGTCGTATGAAACCAAAGACAATTGATTCTCAAAGAAAAAAATCGCATTCGCTAATTTCCGAATGAATAGTCCCTTGTGGATGGAGGACGACGGAATTTCCGGATGAACCGGCCATTTCTAGGGATCTTGTCCGTTCCTAGGAGTACATCGATTCTTGGGATGAAATTAAAATGCGGGGATCCGCGCGCGGTTAATTCCTCTCACGCGCGTCCCGTAGCGCCCTCTGCCTCGGCGACACGCGCTCCCGAAGTAGAATTTCGAAAATTCTTAGAAAAGTGAAATCCAGAGGACGTGGTGGAGAAAATTATCGTATGCTGCGTGCACGGTCAGTTTCTCGAGAATCGATTAAGAATTTATCAAGAATTTATTAAGTCGATGTTAATAAATATGAAACTTCAACGCATTCCGTACGCTTCTCACCGGTGTTCCCACGGTTCAGGAGTTGCATGAAATTTTGGTAGAACGAGTCCAAATTTCCCTATAAGTATCGCGGTCAGGAAAATTTCAGGATTTTCGGCCACGAGCCGACCGATCTACCCGTGCGCAATTTGCGATAAAAAAACGGACTTCTTAAATTACAGGTAAACACCGAGGAGTGCCGAACCCAACCTTTTTCTCTTATGATTTGCAGTTTGTGACGGCTGGGGCCGAAGATTTTGGAGGAAATCTCGAGCCGAGTTTAGGCGCGTTACCAGGCGATGGTTCGTGTCGACCGTGATCTCCGCAATCGAGGAGCAGTCGGCGTCGGAAGGCGTGCGAAGGCGTCAAGCGGCGCGAGTCGGCGCAGGTGGCGAGGGACCCGGGACTCGAGATATTTCACAGAAAGGACCAAAATGGCGGCCCGTAGACGGGGGCTGAAGATGTAACGTCGTATACTAACCGGGTCTCTGGTGGTGCGAGCGATAACGAGTGGACGGCGCCGGACGACGCGTGGAAAACGATGCCGAAAGACGCGTCGCACGGAGCAACAGGCGACGAGGCCGCCGCCGCGCGACAACCGTACCTAACTAATGGCTAGTCGTTCGCCAGTCGACTTTGGTTTGGTTCCACCTCTACCGGACCCCGTGGTGACTCCTCTTACGCCGCCTGGCCGCCGGTTCACGCGCCATCTTCTTATCGCGTCGTATAGTCTCAAATAGTCGTGCACGCCGAACGCCGGAGCGAGCCACGAGTCTCGTGGGAGCCGTCACGAGCGCGTGAGCTCGCTTCCGCGAGCGGCGTGCAACGAGTGACGTTATCTCGACACATCTCCATGGGATGGACACAAAACGTGGATTACGCAATTTTAACGGAATTTTATAGGAAACGACTTGAGATAGAAGGAACGAGAATGGCGACCTGGAGTCGCCTTTTTCCTTCTCTTGTCTCAATTTGATAGAGTACATAGATATATGCAAAACATGAAATAATTGATACATGATCGATACGTGGAACGATTGTCTATCTTCTGGCTTCAAGTGCATAAGCTGAGGTCGCTTGCGAGGTAATCCTTGTTTTATGCCGCGATCTCATCGAGATCATGAGGAGATTCGATGGTATTCTGCCAAGCAGCGATTTTTTTTACCGATCGAAGTGGAGGGTATGGGTGGAATATTGATACATTCTGATTTCGGGAGGTACGTCTACGAAATCGTGTCGCCATCTCTTGATCGGCGAGTCGAAGGGGGAATTGTTATCAACGGAGCGGTTACCAGCTGCGAGATACGGCAGGTTTCTGCAAAAGGATCGACCGGCTACTTTCTCGATCTTGGATCCGAAGCAAGAGGTTCGGGCATCCGTCGTGAGAGGTCGGGGCTATTCCTCCGTTTAAAATTAGCAGTCGGAACGGTTTACCGGAGGTCGTTTATTTTTGTCTAGCATGCGTGCGGAATACCCGATAGACTAGTAATTAATGTAACGATTAACTTTGTTCAATTTCTTTCTTAAACGTTGAAGAAACGAGGAACAAGGAATCTGGCGGTGACTTCAGTCGGAGACTCCATCAGCCGCCAGGTTGCGTTGCTCGTCTCTACGGATTTCGGCAATGACGGTTCCTGGTAAATTCGGTATCCGTTATACCTTACGATTGTTGCATGCAGTCGGATAGAACGGATAGAATGCACATCGATTCATCGGATGTCACGCATAGTCTGGGATTCCCATGGACACCTCGTCAGCCTCCCCCGCACGCAGGAATTCCAACGACTCTGGCATAGTCTTCGTGCAGAAGGCTTCCTTCGCGGGAAGCTCGAAAGTGGATTACCATGAAGTACGACATTTACGGCTGTCTGCTTTAGCTGTCGCGTACGTAAATCCAGTGATCCATTAGCGGCGTGGGCCGCAGAGAAAGTTCCAGCGACCGGTCGGGAGGTCGTCTTCGGGACTCATCTCTTCGGGATCTCTGTCCTGGGATCGAGAGATCACTGGGCCACTCTGTTCATCTAGATCGTCGAGTTCTCATAGGCTAAGACCCCCTGCCGATTACGCAAGTTTGGTCCCTCGAAGATTCCAGGTCTTTAACCGAAATCAACCGTGGAAACGATTCAAGAAACGAAGAGATTTCAAAGACTTCGCCGAATCCTTAAATCCACATCACAGAAACTAGTCCCGAAAGGTCGCCGGAGAGAAAAGTGATGGACCGAGGAGCCCTTTAAACCAAGCCGAGGATCTCCGATCGAATTTTTGTCGCGCGATCACCCGGTCGTGTAATCAGGCGATTATGCAGTCAACATCTCTCCGTAAAATTGATCGCCACGCGTTGCGTAATGATAGGGTATGGATGACCGTCGTACGTATGGGAGTCGAAGAACATGCGGAATAGACTGGAGAAATCGTCTTGCAGAGGATACCTAATCCGATCTGCCTCTGGATTTTCGAAACCCGGATCAAACCTCGGATCGACCAAACGACGCCAAGTCAAGCCAACGGACTACAACCTGTTTATTCGAAATCTATTCTAAATCAAGGGGTATCGAAGGAACATAACTGTCTAAAGTCTAAGGGATCCTGATGGTACCCAGCATCCCGGACGTAAGGGTCCGTCCGCGGCGTGCTCTTTGCTCTTCCGATTACGTTAACTGGGACCCCTGATGTGCTTAATCGATCGCACGTATCGATTACGATCCGTGGACCCGATGCAGAAGGTTACTAGGTTTTTTCGCCGACCGTGACTCTAGAAATCCCAGACTTGGTCGTGATGGGGCCCGATAGGATCGCGGCGCTGCATCTGATGTATCGGACGTATTTGCTGGATCTAGGATATCTACTGAATCTACTATATCCACTGTATCTACTATATCTACTAAATCTATTATATCTGCCGTACCTCCCGCAAAAAGGCGCCGATCTCGATGCCGCTGCTCATAGATGTCCCGGAGCATGTCGCGGCACGGGTGCCTTTGTCGTGCTCGGATACTCGTTAAATACGGCTCTGCAGAAGTGAAAGTACACCCGGTGGCGTAATCAAAGGTCGACTCATCTCTGGGAATGGCCTCTATGGGCACGCTTGCAAGGACTGCCGTGGCTGACGTACTCTTTAAGCTCACCTCCTTCGCCGGCCATCGGCAGGTGCTATTTAAGCGTACGCAGCGTTCTGGAAGCCTTCACTGCAATTTCAGACTTATCCATGGCGGAAGGTTTCTAGATTGCTGGGTCGATGCCGAAAAAGGGACGGATGCCTTCGACGCTCATCCGCCCTTTCCGCGACATTATCGCTGCTATGAATAGCAAGTGACATTTTAACGTACGCCACTTCGGGGAAGCCTTCATTTGCAATCCTGGTACCTTTCGATGACTTCCTCGGAGTTTACTGCGAAACTACTTTTTATTCTTGCTGTAATTCCTTTATTCAAGTCGGTATTTATTGGGGTGTATTAGTTGCGCCTTGAGAGTACCAGGTATCATGGCGGCATTGACTGTTCAGACATGGGTTATTAACTTGCAGTCATTTTTAAAAGTCATGTCGATACCGTTCTTAATGGTACTGTTAGTTCTTACGGCGTCATCCTTAATGACGGTTCCCGTGGGAATAATTAAACTTGGATTCACGTTTTTCTGCGCCTAGGCTGAGGTGGCATTAGAAAAGGTCAGTCACCGTGGCCAATAGCACGTTCCGCTTCGTGATCATCGCTGGAAAGATGATTGTTTGCACCCGAGCACGTTCAGACGATGAAACGTCACGACATCTACAACGGAACATGACGCCTCGACTTTCCCCTCCATCTTAGATTTGTAGGAAAGGATCTGCAATTTTATCACTTGCGGTTACCGCTCGATTCCATTGATGTTCTTATCGGGTTATCCGGAACAAGTGGTGAGCTAACATAGGATGTTCACATTTTAGAGTGTACAGGGAAGAATTGAGAGACGAAGCGATCGACTGGATTTATTTTATATTAATTATTCTTCCCGTGGATGGTTGGATTTTTTGTTGTAAGTATATCACATCCTGGAACTCTGGGACATGGTTTCGTTTCGCAGGACGAATGTCGGAGTTTCACGCGAAACCAGCCGTGATTTCCGTCCTTGGGAGCATTACCTTGTTGCTGGTACCAGGGAGCCATTCGCACGGTATTCTCCATCATATTTCCCGTGCCCTTTTGCCTTTCCCATCGGCGATGCCGATAGGCTTCGATCAGCCTCTCGTCCAGTTCGACTCCACCTTTTCTCCGGTTCCCGGATGGACTCAATCGAGTCCGTTATCCATGAGAAAATAGGAATTAAAGATGAATAACAAACATTTCCTCACCTGGAGACCAACTAAGGCTTCGGCATACTCGAAGGTGTGTACGGCAACGTCTAATCCTTAATTTTCATAAACGTTTTATGCTTCCTGTTTCAAACACTTGGACAGGTTAATTTCAGGTAGGCCGTACATTGTTCAACAATCCCACCGGCACACGAGATGTCGAGTTGGGAAGTCGAAAAATCCATTATTGGGCAACTTCTGTAACAGGCATTCCTGTATAATCTCTAACGCCATTTCTCCGCGCAGAGTGCCGTTGCGAAATTTCGTAGGAGTTAAATTTCTCATTCGAGAAAAAGGACGAATTCACGACGAAGATGGCATCGGCGTGGATATTTACCCGGTGAGGAGCTTCGAGCTTCGCAGTTGAATAATTAATTGGGCAACTCGATTTTCTCTTCTCTTGATCGGAACGGCGAGGTGCTCGCTTATAGAGAGGCCCAGGATTTAATGTTAATTTCTATCGAAATTAATCTTTTTGGTCAGTCACTTTGGGCGTATCTTTGGAGCCTGGATGCTTTATCAAATTCACGTGTCGAAACAGATGGTGCCAATCAAAGTCTTACAAAATCGGGCGGCACGTACGACCGGTTATATTTGGGTGGGGTGATATATTAGAAATATGCAGATCTTTGGAGAACAGAATTCGGCGGTCGAAAACCATGTTTTATGTACACATGAAGCTTGTGCAAGCTGTATGTCTTCGGTGACTCAATACGTTTCAACATTTTAACATGTTTTATTTAGGAGGATGTTTACCGGCTCGGGTAAAAAATTAAATGAATTATTAATTTGCAGACGTCGAAGTGCTCCGTCTGATTTACGGGAATTCAATCGCGAAAGTTCACGCATTGTTGACGAGGGAATCGGCGAGAAATTTGCAAAAACAATTATTTATTTAGCCTCACGGTGGGTTCTTGTAGTAGGGAAGACTTAAAAGTAGAAAGGTTCTCCGTAAATTACGCTCCCGTACCTTACTCTGTAATGATAAATCGAGGAGTGGGCAATTACGTAAACGTCCATTATGTCGGAGGTTGGTAGCGTTAATTTCACTATTTATTTAACACAGCGAGAAAGCTAACCGGTAAACTTAATACGCGAAGAACAATAATTTGTACATATGTTGAGGGATTTTTCTGGAGGCGAGGAAATTAAAAAATGCGAGGCGATATCGAAGAGATAATCCGGGTAATCGTGCAACTAGCCATTACCTTAATAACGGGTCATTAAATCCCAGGAGTGCTGAGATCTTAAATGTTACTCGGAAATCAACAACGTTTTCGATTTACTCACCCCGAATGAACTCAATTGGGCAGTCGTCCAGCGAAGTACCTACCGAAACGCTAATTACGCGGATTTTTTGTTTAATTTTACGAGAAATGTCAATTTTTATTGGAACATATATTTATACCGAGTAATCGCGCGCCGACGATTTAAGGCTCGCCATTTTCTTGATGATGAGTTATCGTATGGTTATTGCAATGTGCTACCATATTTAGCGACGTGAAATTTGGCTCGTGTAACGGCAAATGACCCTCGTTCGAGCATCCTTGACAAGGTGCAGACAGATTTTAATTTTTCTCTCGTCATGGATTTCACCTGTGTTATTTTTATCGTCTAATTGCGAAACGTCTTTCTAGGCCCTTAAATAGGATTTGACTTCTGCAGTGGAGAACGAGAGGGACCGCTTTTTGGTACCAATGACGAAAGCTCGTGTCAAGGAAAACCAAAGGCCCGTCCTTGGTATTAAAGGAATTCGGAAGAGGCGATCACGAAAATGTATACCGCCTTACGAAAGTTTTCTCGTCATATGCATATTACAAGACAAGTTCGACCCTTCGGAATCGGCGATGGCGAGGATCGTTGCAGCAGGTCGCCAATATTTATGATCCCGTCGCATGTATCATTATGCATGAGCGTTTGTTACGATACACGATTACCTGCCCTTAATCAGATGGTACGACATCGTGTCAAGGACTTCCAACTCTGAAGTTAGATTCCCACGAGGGATTGACCGGCGCTTCTGGAGTTGGAATTCTCGACACGAGCTTTCTCTCCATTCGCCTCCCTGTATGGTTATTATTTATGTAATGCACGCATTAAGCTAGTTTCGTTGTATCGCATTTATTCAACAATGTTAAGTATACAGGACATATTTGACAAGAATTTATATCTTGATTTTCTAACGTGGATCCATCTTCTTCAGGGTTGTTTCTGCATGTCTGAAAGGTGTTCTTTAATTTTTTGTTTTAAGAATGACTGGTTATGCAATGCTTACGAACAAGCGAAGACTCGAGCTCGACACCTCGTCGGATTGAGATTTCTATTTCCGCAACAATGGCCGTCAGAGGTTTGACACCGTGTTGAAAACTTGACATCGCGTCCATACCCCCTCGCTTTCTACAATCAGAAACGGTACGTGCTTACAAGTGAAGCTGTCCTAAATAATGATCGATGGTGCATTGTGGCACGGTTACGGAATTTCTCTACGAGCTCCAGAAGCCGAGGAAAATTCAAAGATCGATCCCAAGACTTTCCAGGAATTTTTCGTCCTCGGCTGTTTAATTCTCGGCAATTTTATGAGCCTGGAATTTTAGGTCTCCAAATCGATGATTACGATGACGGCATCACCTGCAGTCAAAAGTTATATAATTGCAAGCGTTCTCACGTCTCTTACATAAGTGAACGACCAGGAGGGCCTTGAACTTCGCCTAAAGACTGCCACTTTGAGGATAGGATCTCGATCTTGTCCAGGGTTTTGGTGCAGGGTTTTCGATCGGGGTTAAACCGACTCTTCAGAGGGAGAAGTCGTAGCCGAAATACACTTTCCCGGGTTATGTAAAGCCTAGACTCGCCGTAGACGGCGGTATAAAGGTCGGCTCTGCCCCCATCGAGCGAAGAGTTGCTCGCGAACTTCACTCCAGCAACCATCGAAGTGATCCCCATATGTGAACCGGCTCTCTTATTGCGCTCACTGCACTTTCTTCGAATCGCCACGTGGAAGGAACGCTTAACCAGCATGCGCACTTTGGTAAGTGTCACCTCTTCACCCGCTCTCGAGTACTCTTGCGTGGTTTTCGACGCCGCCATTTGCATTACCGCTGATGCACATGGCCGCTTCCTAGACGTCCCATTCTAATTCGCATTTATTGCTTCTAATCGACACCACAGGCAACGGCAGAGTATGCAACAAGTGAAATTGTACATCTGATATAAATTTGTACTTTTCAAGTGAGAGATTTACAAAATATCAATTTGTGAATCATCGGCCGAGTGTTGCAAGCTGCAAATAAAAATACAGAATTCAGGACGATAGTAGTGGGATAGGTCGTGCCGAAGACGTGACAACCAGTTACGCAGGTCGTTGGCCTTAAGCATTTATGGGAACATTTACCTCCGACTGATGATTTTTTACCAACGTATTCAAGATATACTTCCCGAGGCAAAATCGCATTAGCAACTTTTACCAGGCAATCCGTGCCACCTCGATATCTCCGCATCAATCGGAGTCGATGTTTCACGCGCCATTCAATCTGGACCGTTTCGGCAAAGAGAAATTTTGAGAAATCGCGGAACACATCCATTAACTCATTCCAGAGTTGACGGACATACTAATCGAGGAGAAAGTGAGATCGATAATTTTGCCGGATTCATTCCGGAATTACTAATTCGAAGTCGCAACTTCTTCCATAATTAATTTCGATAACGAGGTATAAATATTTCTGCGGCCAGATTTTATTTATCATTTAATCGTTCCAGGTGTTCTCCCTTTTGGTGTGCTTGGCACGAGGCCAGGAGTATTTCCAGGAGCCGGAAAAACTCGTCAGCGAATCCAGAGATGTTGGGGATGCTAGAGGCCATTATTCCTTCACGTATGAGACCGAAGGCGGAATTCTGCAGAAGGAAATCGGCAGCCGGAAGTACGCCGGAACGCCGGATGAGACCCAGCTGATCCAGGGATCGGTGCAGTATAATGCACCCGATGGAACCCCGATTGCATTGAGCTGGACCGCCGACGAATTTGGCACTCAAGTTTTTGGCTCTCACATCCCAACTCCACCACCAATTCCACCTGCCATCCAAAGAGCTCTGGATTGGCTCGCGAAACAACCCTCGACAACCGAACATCCATCGACGACGACGAAAGCTCCGGTCAGACAGAATTTCCAGGGACAGCAGACCAGGTTCCAACAAAATGGATTCCAGCAGAACAGATTTCCGCAGAATGGCAGAAACTGAAGAGAAAATCGACCCTTTGAGTCCCCCCCTTTTTTTTTTGCAAAGCAAGGCTTCCGATAAGCTTTGGCTTCGAGGATAGATAGGGATACGATTAGGGCGAATCATGCGTATTTTTATGCAGTCCTTTGCCGAACCAAAGTTTGGGCGATTCTGCACCGAGGGAGAAAGTAAAGCTTAAAGTATTCCTCTTTCTTCAACGTTCAAGCTCTTTCTCATTGTTTAAGTTCTTCCAATATTTTCACCCCTGAAAGTTTAGGTTAGCGATTATTGTATTTGCATGTTATTTATGAGTTCTAAGTTATACATCTCTCTTTCTTTCTCGGTGGGAGGTAGTGGAGGATTATGTGTTCAGTTCTGGAGAAAGTCCGAATGGAGACTTTTGGAAATTTTATTAACACTTAATTTTATCGAGTAGATTTTATTTGTACTCGTCGATGCGAAGTATGTAACTGTAGAAGTAACTTTTATTTTACACGAGAGATGTTTAAGAGATTTACGTGGTGTCGAGTTTTGTACGGTTTATTGTGTTATATTAAAACCTGTTAACGTGTATGTGACGTTTTTTTACATGCTTTGGTGTAAAATGGGCATGCAGTAATTAGACCGTTTACGTAGAAATACAGGCGAGATATTTGCATGTGGAATAAACTCGATAATATATACCGAATTATAATTTTTCAATCGAGGTGTGTTCTTTTTTAATAATTCGAGTAATTACCGACTGCCTAAAATATCGCAGGAAAGGTGGGAGGATGTACCTTCATTGTTTAATTTTAATTTTCATGTGTTTGCATTTAATCAGAATCAACCAAGAGATTGAAGGTATACAAATATAATTGGTCTGTTTGGAATTAGGAACAATGCTTTATTCAATGAAAATAATATTTTTATTTCTTAATTGTATCATGTAGTGCTCATTCGTGCGATAGTGCTTAGGTTAATCAGGAAGCGTAGATATAAATATATAGAATTATTTCGCGTTTTTACATAAATTACCTTAGGACGAGAAGTCACTCAAGCGACTTCACTGATCGATCTCCAAACTCAGCATGAAAAATTTCGCGAAAAATTATCATTTAATCGCGGAATGCTTATCGGGTAATCGGACAAGCGTGCTTGGATCCACTTGTACCCAGCAATTAGCCAAACAATAGCTTCCTCTTCCCCATCCTCCGATTGTGAATCCTAACTTGATCGGAGCTCGACCATGCAACTTTTCGCTTTCGACCCCCAATCGCAGTATGCAAATCGTATGCACCCGTTGCATCAGAAGGTGGAAATTCGCGTGTAACCTCCGCGCAATGCATTAACCTTATACAACAATCGGACAGAAGTTCTTATCTCGATTTTCCTGAATTTCCCCCCAACTTCTAAAAAGACGATAAAAAGACAAACATTTTTTCTTCACGGCTTTACAAAATTTCTCTTCTCACAAACAGTGTCACAATCACCAGGGTGTGTCCCATCACACCCCAAATAGTGTCACATCTCCGCCGGTATAAAAAATTCCCAGGGAAAATTTCCGAAGAAGAAAAAACTGATTTTCCATCTCCCGGGGCACCCCAGCGAGGCGAATTTTCGGGGTCGCTGCTATCGTCGCGTTCCCCTCCATTTTTTAAAACACGCACCCCAGGGTTTGCCAGTGATAACATAGGTGTAGGAATTAGTATCTGTAATAATTTATTTACAGTGTCGTTTTTACATTGGGCAAGTGGAACGGTACTATATAATTACAGTGGGCGGTGGGACCAGGAAGACTCGCGAGGGTCATCGAGACCCCGCTCCTTTCTGGGCCCACCGATTGGGATTCTTCCTTGGGAAGAGAGGACCTTCGCCCTCTTTTTCTTTTTTAAAATCGGGAGTCTGGGACTCAGTAGTTCTGTCCTTGGGGAGCGTCGATGTTGTTCTCTTCGGGGTGCGCCGCGATGTACTCGAGGGCGTCTAAGATCTCCTTGGGGATGGGGGGTGGCGTCGGCAGATGAGCTCCTTGGGGCTGGAATCCATTCTCGTCGGCAACGTAGGTCAACTGAATGGGAGTTCCATCAGGGGCTGTGTAGCTGAAGCCACCCTGCGCCGACATAGCCTCGCTCTCACTTCCGGCGTTGTTCAGGTGGCCTTCTTCTTGCGCCTGGATGCCGTTTCCGGTTTCGTAGCTGTAGCTATACGAGCCGTCAGGGTTGGGGCCATCCTGGGCCTGCCTCAGGATGGGGATTGGGGTGGTGTTGTCCAAGGGTGCTGCCAAGGCGCAGACGGCCAGGGCCAGGACGACGAAAATCTGGAAAATAGTTTTTCATTATTTATAAATATTGATTTCCTCGGAAATGTCGATCCACGCGATTCCAGGGTTTAATTGCATTTCAGGGCCCTCGCGTAAAAATACTCGTACGATAGAATATCCACATAAGAATTTCGGGAATTTAACCAAATCGAATATTATTCAATGAGCTAATTTATTTATTTATTTTTGTCCGTATTCAACCTCAAGTCCTTGGCACAGCTTATGAACTTTATCGACGACTCTTGCACTCCTACGTCAGCGTTATTCCACATGCGACTTTACTCGTTTATCCTGTTTATTGATTATTGATTATTGACCATTGCGAAGAGCATAAACAACGCCCCACCACCTCGCAACCTCTATTCCGTGAACTTCGATGACTTCATCATTCGAAATTGGTTTATGACGTAACAGGCTGCGCAATGACGATCCCCGTGACTCAGGCATCGAGAAAATTGTGGAATATTCCGATATTTACGAAAAGTCCGGATTTTTGCCGAGGTCCTTCGACCATTTGACGTTTCGAAAAACTGATAACGTAGGATATAAAAAATTTCTGAGGGTCTTCTTTTTTTTCTCGAGGCCCATTTTCGAACCGAGTTCCAGAATATTGGAACTCACCGATCCCGATGTAATTAATTAAGCACTACTCGGTGAAACTAGACACATTTTGCCGATTTCACCGAAATCCACGGTTTCTCCGGCGATTTGAAAAATTCCTGTCTCCCCTTTCGGCGATGCACCTTCGAGTTACGTTCACTTTCGTTTCGGCGAAACAAAATCTCGAAGAAGTCGCTTACGTTTCGTGAATAGCGCGACATTCACGGCGTCCACGATTCGTTACGTGCGAGACTTTCTAAAGGCTTAATATAATCTACGTCTCTCTTCCACCTCGGTCCGAATCGCCTTTCGAGATTTCGTTTGCCTCGTCGACGGACAATAGTCAATGGTCAATGGTCACCGGGGTTAGAACTGGCAATTTCTCTCTCGAGTAACGTCAACCGCCGACAACGCGGAATAGTCAAAATCAATGATTTTCTGTCCCCTCGCGAAGTACCAATTACGAAAAGAAAAGAAAATTACCAAATTTTGTCGCTAATGGCCAGAACAGCTGATGCGACGTTAATTTATATTACAAGAAAAATTGGCAAATTTCTTCATAATTTTCCCTCTCTTCGCGAATCAACCCTTGTATGTTCTTTCTACTCGGTAGAAGCGTTTTGGAAAAATCGTAATGCACTCGAAATTTGTTGAAAATCCCGAAAATATACTCCAAGAGGTAAAGGGCACTTCGACAAGTCTGGATGGGAACTTTTTCAGGCACCACCGCTGGCTCGATTCGTTTGATTTTTCGTGGATAGTGATAACGCTGCGCGGTTATCTCGTTCTTCCTGCCGCGCGCTCTACTCGATCCCCATCGATGACTTACCGATCGGTACATCTCGGGTTATCAAGCTTTCCTCTCGCGGGAGCTGCTCACTGCACTGACTTGAGAATCCCGATACACCTTCCGCCTTATATATCCACACCGCAAGATTCACGGATCTTCGGTAAGGTAATACCTACCTTATTTAGTCCCCCCACCAGATGAGAAGATGGGCCGCGCAGAGTCCCACCTTGGTCCCGGATGGTCCCAGTCCCCTCCTTCTCCCCCAGTGGGGCCCATTGGGCCTCCCGACATCTTCGGGGTCGGGTTCACTTTGGGAAAGGTCGCCGATTCGACCTCACCGATCGCTCTCTAGGACCATTCGTCATTCCGGGTTCCATAGGCCCCTCGGGACACGAAACCGGGACTTCGTGCGAATTCGCCTTGGGACTTCTTTGGGCTCCAAGATCGACACGGAAAATCGCGATTACCTCTGTAACGTCTATGTTCGATAATTAGGCCAATTTTCCCAAATGCGCGTGCACCAAAATCCCACGTGTTTTAGATTTCACGCAAATTTTGCAGATACAAAATACTCTCTGATTTGGGAATACCGAATTATTTCTTTTTATCATTTTGTTTACCAACGTGGAATAATATTATAGAATATCGAATTCCAGAACGTAATTCGCGACTCTGGCGAAAGCTAGGACTCTGTTGATTTTTTTTTTTTCAGGAAAAAAGACACGGGGAGAAATTTCGCAATTTGCATAATGGAAAATTTTTTTCAATTCTTGTTAGTCAGGCCCTTTCCTTTTCGTTACGATCGAGACGTCCTCGCCCTTGGGTATTTGGTTCCCACGTGTTTCTCAATTTGAAGAGAAAAAAAAACTCGTATTTTAGATGATGTTAATCAGACGTATTGGTCGCCGGTTTTTACGACGAAGTTGGCCCCGTTTGCATAATTCGAAAACGACGAAAAAAGGATTCTAACGTCCAGAGTCGTTAAAAAAAGCCGCTTTGATAGTCCAACTCTTTATCTGCATATCAAATTTTGGGAGCGACTTTTTTTCCAGTTTTGCCTTTTTTTCGCCGTTAATGTTTTTCCCTGAAAAACGGTCGCCGAAGAAGTTACGTCGAAGAAGGGGAACGTTTAATCCAGGCGTATTGCGCGGGCTAATTAATGGGTAATTAATTGATTAATCAAGTTTAAAGGTTCGGGCAATTCAACAAACTTCGATACGATCGTTCCGGCTCGAAGCGAGAACCTCGGATAACTTTCTTCCAAGAAATTTCGTAATTACATCCTCTCCGTTTTCGAGTCGGATGTGAATCTCTTTCTACGTGGAAGAGCTCTCTTATCAGCAGAAATCTCAGACAAACCTTTCGCAAATCCATTCTAATTATTTCGCAGACCTGGCAAGCGATTAAGGACCGATTTTAACCGTCCAGGTAAATGAAATAAAAAAAATATACCGATATAAGCGAATTTCTGGAAAATATTTTGGACATTTGTTTGTCAATGGAGTTTGTAATTAGTTCCTGGGAAAAGCACTTGATTGAGGGTTTTTCAGATTTATCTTAATTCGGGTATATCGGTAGAGTCTATTTCAGGGAATGGCGGACGTCATTAGAAGGCAATTGGCTGATCGTGTTGTAAGCCCAGTGGCTGTGTCAAAATGCCGATTAGTTAATCTCCGAGGGAAACCGATTAGTTCCTAACATTTAAACCTAAGCTCTTATTAACATACTTAACTCGGTACATGTGTCCTTTGAGATCTAATTATACAGATAAGGGTCGTCCATTAACGTGTCGAAAGCGGGGATAAAGTCCTCCTCCCTCGTCGGATATTTTCCGAAGTTAATTTTTTATTCGCGGAGAAAATTATCCCTGGGGGCAAAAATAATTTTCGTTTCGCAATTATCTCGCGCATGGTTTCCGTGCATAGAAAATATTAATTCCAGTCGTCATCAAGCAGAGTCTCGCAAGATTCTCAGGTGACATCTCTTCGTCTTCCTTGAGCGCATCTGCCGTGTGCCGTCATTAAAGTCACCCGCCGAGAAATTTTCAAGTCATCCGTCATCTCTTCTGTACACACGGGTTACTTCACCGCAATGCGGAGTAATAAATAATTGAGTTAACCCGAAGTAACTCGGCGGCGTTTTACAATGAAACGTCTCTCGGGGTTTCTCTAAATCCATTTCAAAAAGTGTAGTAATTTGTTGATCGCCGGGAATTGTTCTCTCGGCGGTGATTTTAATTGCGCAGACAAGGCGAGTCGTTTGCAAAGCCGTCTCATTAGGGAGTCGAGCAATAAATTCGACGAGTAAGAGCTGGATGAACGTAAAAAATAATATTTCCGCGAATTTCACACCGGGAGAAAAATAATAAACGCGCGTACGTACATCGATCATTCGATTGCGCATTAAACACCGCTTTCGATGATCCTTAGGTCATCTTCTGGGAAGATTAAGTCATGCACTTTGGGATTTAAGAATTCATTTTTTTTTAGATGATATGGAGCATTTTTAAAGAATCTTTTGTATTAAAAAATCATATGACGACGTTCTGGGTAGTCCGTCGAGGTGGAGGAACATCTTCGAGACATGCTAATGACATGAACGGCGCGAGCAACAATTACGCAAGTCCGGGTGCTCCTTGCGTCCTTACGAGCCTCCCTTGCAATCAGGATAATCATAGAAAAATAGCAATGATATTTCAATAATCAGTTGGTAGCTCGGCTGTTTTGTAACAAACCGGCGTCGATTATTTCGACGCACCCACCGGTGAAGGAAATTCCCTCGGATCCAGCGCTCGGATAAACAAAATGGCGGACAAAGTTTAGTAAATCCTCCGTTTCCTCATTTTTATATAATTTTCCGATACCTCTCAGACAACGATCGAAATTGAAATTACATAATGCGACATGTAAGACGTAACAGGAAAAGTAAGAGAAGTCAAACGTATCATGAAAAGGGAAAAATATTTCGATTAGTAAATAATCCGTGAACTTGGGAAATAAATTCATGGATTTTTGGAGCAGATTGCAGGTGGGATGTGATACGATTTTTTTGTATAGGGAAGCATTGCTTGGGGATCAGTTGTCAGATGCAAAGTCACCTGTTGATCGATTTACACGTTACCCGTACAATTGGCTCCGATGATCCCCGATTAACCATAGTTATCGGCAAATCTTCGATGCATCATCGCAAAGAGCAAGTATCTCGGACATAACAAGAATGATTACAATATTTCCCGACACCTCGAAGTCGTAATTGAGATTCATCATCGTTCGACAATGAGCACGTAACACATGGTACCTTAGAGCTTATATTTTTCAGGCGCGTGCTGTCACTCCTCGTCTTATCAACCGTTCTTCAGGAGGCCTGGGAAGAAGAAATGATTAATTAACGGTGCTCCTTTTAACCGTGACCATTTTCAAAATGCAGCTGCACGACTGACTTGCACGGATGACGTCGAAAAGTCTTTCGATGGGTCTCAATCAGCTCCCGAGGATCGAAGCGTTACATTCTCCGTTAATTATTCTCATCCTTGAGACTCGTTTTTTGCGAGACCAGTCATTTGTCTTTTACTTTACCCCGACAATTTGTGGATTCATTGTTGCGCCGTTGCGAAAACCGTCGGGCTCTATGGGACCCTAAAAAGTGACCATCGACTCCGATATTCCGCGTTATCAATATTTCCCAACGAGGGATCGACGTCTTAATCTCGAGAGATTTTGGAATGATCGTGAAAACAGTCAGAATCTGTAAAAAAATAAATACAACCCACGAAACGCGCCAAAGATGGAAATTCGCAGGTCTTCGTCCACAACTTTCGCAACCAAATTACCGATGGCTCGTCAAAGTGCATTGCGCAAGATTAGAAATGATCGACAATGTGGCAACTTGATAAATTAGGCAATCGAGTCCTCGGCGATCTTGAAGAGAGTCGACCCAGAACTTGGAAAGACCCATAGAAATTTTCTTTCCTTTTATTTTTCCCTTAGTTCAGTTTCTATCTCTGGAGGAAGGAAAAATTCCTAACGGGAGATGACAAGGACGATCTTCCTCGATCTTCGCACTTTCTTTTCCAAGCGGTGACCGAGCTTCGTAACGCACTTGCGAAAGCACGATGACGACCCCCGTCTATGCTCTTCCTAGGCCGTATTATGTATTATGTGGAACCGGAGAGAGTAGACATAATGGCCGAGGTATTAATGGCTGTATCGCTCGTTCGATCGGACGTAAGAGCATAACGGGTTAACAAATGTTGTGAAGGATAATGGCAGTGAGAACATCCTAATTCGTTCCATACGCGGCTCATGCGTGAAGCCGAGCCACTTTTTTGCAAATCCTAATTATAGTCCTGGCCAACCCCAGGTGTATACACGTTGTGTACATTTCATGCGTTTCTGCATCCAAGGCCTCCGGAATTATTCCCGAATTTTTCCCATCCTCTCTGCGTGGGTGCGTTGATACCTTCACGCATTGACTTGAGATTTGGATTTTTCTCGATTTTTTATATTAATTTTTGCATCAATGTCGCATTTCATCAAGAGCCTCCTTTTGGTCGATAGCGATGGCGGTCGTGTACTCATTTGCAGGGCATAAAAAAATGTTTATTAATTTTTTCTCTTATTATCTCGTGACGTTATCGGGGTCTATGTGTGTCAATTTGCATTAATGAGTTCCTAGAGACCAATCGGGCCGATTTGGGATTCCTAGGCGATATTTTTCTGGAGTTTGTCGATTTCCGCCTCGACTTTGCATTTCTACGAGCGAGGCAAGGTCGGCCCTCTTCTTGGCCGATTGAGGTCGCGAAGACGCGACCACGTGTCGCGGACGCAGGATTGCCTTTTAATAACGCTCACGCAGTTAAGTATAGGGTTGCCAGGCTGAAATTAAGAGTCAACGATAGATGTGCCGCCGTTTACGACGATTATGAGGATGGGAACCGTAGGTGCTACAAATCATAGATGAGTTGCGCGTGACGTAACCTTTTCACGGCTTTCACAAGCGAATCTCGATGAAAAACCTCGGAATGGCCGTCCTTATAAAATGCACAAACCGCGTTTCGAGAAAAGGCCGTTAAATCAAACACCCCAAGATCTCTAAGAAGCGCGTTGCAGACATAGAACCGATAATAATGATAGAAATAAAAATTGGACAATCTCAATTGTCCTCTCGGAATAACCCCCGTGGATATCGAGGCTTCATTTTTGCGGACGACCTTTAATTGCACGGTTCGGATTCACTGGTTTAAAAAAAATGCAGGTAATTACAGGCTCGGTGACTCATTAAATACCCAGCCATCGACGGATGTTAACATTTGAGTCGAGGAAGTCGATTGCGAGATTTTTGTGGGTGCGTTATAATCATCGGGCCGTTACAGTCGGATTTATTAATAACGCGCAATTAAACTCGCGATGAGGCGCAATTAGCTTCGCGGAATTAATAAGGTGCTCGAATTGAAACGGACACATTTTTTGTTCATACATCTTTCAGATTTGTAGAGGGAATGGAGATTATTTGGAGAATTTGGGGCGGTAGAAAATCGGGGAGAGGCTAAAAGACATTCTCAACGATCAAGGCACTCGGGGAAGACCTGGAACATTATAAGTACAATGACTGATGACGTGAATCTGGTGTCATCCTCGAAACGTGACGCATTGGCCGGTTTACTGCGAATATTGCGCTCATTCGAATACCGAAGTCGCGTCTTTCTTGCATAACCCTTCCTTCGCGTGTTTACCCCATGATATCACATTCTACTTTTCGAGCCTTGCGTAATAATCTATTAAAAAGAAATTCGGCGCTGTTAAAAATAATGGAAAAAAACGTTCAACATCCTTGGATTATTTACAATCTTAAGCCGGATGTAATTCTTCCTCGCGGAGATTTTAACGGGGGGTAATTACACGCTCGGTGTTTTCAAAGCGTTTTTACGCCACCGTGAACGTCATTGTGCGTGACTCGTTAAAGTTCCAATAATGACGGGAATAATGACGGAAAGCTTCATGAATTACATTTTCGGTGGGTAGAAAAGGGTAAGCAGACGTCGTCCCAGATAAAACGTCTCCCAGGGGCGAATCCTTTCATAAGGGGATTTTTTTCTTTCAATTGTACGTTCAAAATTGCAATACGACTTCGAGGCACGCGATCTCGAGGAAAATGGCCGATTACGAGGGAAGATTTCGAGGAGAATTCGTGACTCGTGACGCCCAAGGTCTCGCGATTTGCATATGCACGAGGACGACCCTATCGGCCCGATATAAATTTCATAATGGTCGCGATACACCATCGCGTCCTTAATCTCGGCGGATCTTTGACATAAAATTAAATTAGCTGGGATAATTGTTTATACTTCCCAGGATCCGAAAGAAGACGTATCCTGTATTTCGGTATTATCTTTCGCCGATACCATCTCGCTCACCACGCAACAGTTCGATAAATTTCATAATACATCCCCGACCTTAATCCCTGGGATCTTCGGCATGAAATTAGCGGAGGATGTGTTTATCTCGCAGGATTTAGAGGGAGACAAATGTATCCTGTATTTCAGAATTATCTGGGGTGCTTAGATGGCATTATCTCGAGGAGAGACCCTGCGGTGTGATTTTTCGCCATTTTTCCGAACACCTGGTATTCTCGGGATAAGGTCAGGATGACGTCGATGATTCAAGTACCGCGTGATTTTTTTTACCAGGTAATCGCGGGATGACAAATTTTGATTGATTTTTCAAGTCGAGCGGCGTCGATTTTGGCTGAGCGCGAGAGTTCCATTTTTTCTCCTTCGGTTTTCTCCCGTATTCTCGGATGACGAATACAGGAGTCGATTGCAGACAAGTGTTTATGATATTACTTTAATGCCGGTTTCAAAGGGGTATCCTCGGAGGTCGAGGAAGGACTCACGCCTCTTAATGAGTTCGTTCCAATTTCGCGAATGCCGGCCACGCAAAGTGGGTCCGGAGGCGCGAGTGGACCGCTTCATAACTTTTTTCCACGAAGGTCACTGGAGCCCGATTATTGCACAGCAATTTCCCTTTCACGGACAGTGCCGATCGTGGAGCTTCTTCGGAGAACGTCAAATGCCTCTGGCAAAAGTACGGCCACGGGCCGTAAAGTATATCCCAAGATTCGGCAACGACACTTTCGAGCCTCGGTGACGCCGTGTCGACCCCGATACCGAGATTTCCATTTTTTAATTTATAAGAAATAATTAAAGGGTCATTTTACATTTTTTCTTCCCCAAATAATTCCCACTGGCGTGCGAATATACTGATTCTCTTTTCGCCGAGAGAAAGGTGCCGTTGGCTCGCTTAAATAATTACCGGCGTTGTTTCGGTAACAAGCCATTACTATTGCGCCTATTTTTGTACTTAAAATAGTATTTACTTTTTTTTTTGCATATTCAGAGGAAGTTATCCATTCAATGCAGCGAGAGAAAGGTGCCATTGACTCGCTTAAATAATCCCTGGCGTCGGTTCGGTAACAGGCTATTACTACTTCGGCCGCCAGAGCGGCTCGCCTTATTTATCGCCTATTCTAACAACTTACGATGTTCCTAATTATTCGGAGATTTGCCTTTTCTGTAAACCCTGACGTCGGGGCATGTACAACCGGTTACTTTTCGGCCGGAATGACACGTGTTCGCAACTCTTCCGATGAATTACAGCCTCGAGGGATTTCTTCGACCTTGGAATTTACATACCCCGAAGAGCGTGGATTCCTCGAGTTATATCCAGCGATCCTTATTTTATTTATACGAAAATGAGGAAATCCAATAACCCACGGTTGCCGCCGTTTCTAGGCGGGGGTGTACTCGGAGATTACAGGGAGAACCAGTTGACAAATAATTTACACAGCGCTTTCTGGCTGCCGGGATGCTGTACTTTAACGATGATTAATAAATTCTCGCAGAATTAATCCGCAAGGCCGATAGGTCATAGGGACGAAGGCGGCAGATTTAAGTATTCGGCGGGCGTTTTTGCGCGAAGGCTGCCCAATTTCGTTACATGGCTGAATTTATTAAATTCGCGAAAACCGAATAACGCGAAAGGAAAGTCGCGGGTCAATGGAAGCGAGAGAACGTGTCTCGGTTTTTTAAGGAAAATTATATTGGCGATTATTTTCATCATTAGTCGGTCACACGTACTTGTACAATGGGACTCGAAAAAGGCTGAATTTTCGCGGATTAAAATGAATACAAAAATATTAGGCGATTTTTGTATTTTTATATTTGTTGAATGGAGTTTAAACGTCATGAAGTAGATGTCACAAATCGATGGCAATCCTTTCTACACCGTTGTCTTCAGGTTTGTCTGCTTCCAGGTGCCAGTCGACTCGCGATCCGCCAGTTTTCTCAGACAGCACTGTTACTTAAACATTAACTGGCGTTTTATGTCTCCCGTTCCTCTCGATGATGTCACATTTATTATCCGAGAAGAATAACCCCTGTGTCCCCGAGAAGTTATGGGGTTAATATTGACGCCACTTTCCTGTCGTCGCATTTGCTCGCTAACTTTGCCTCGGTCATTTAGCACCTCCTTTTCCGAAGTCACTTACGAAGCCACTCTTGTGGTCGTCTTTTGACGTGGAACATGTTTTTTACAAAGATACGTACATACAAAAATCTATCACACATATAGCTGCTTGGCACTCACCTAATCGCACGAAATTAAAACCATGTCGAGAAAGTTTGATTCTCAAAATTTATGGTACAGGAGAATGCTTGAAACCTGTCAATTATCTTTTTCACGGGGACTCTTCATTTTTCTCGACCGAGTCGATATCTCGTCGATCGTTCTTCCTATATCCTATTTTTGTACACTGTTGTTTGATTTTTGGAATTGACCAAATATTTCTTTGGTCCAATAAATTTTTTTCTCAGGGTAGATAATTTAAAGCGACCAGGGAGGTCGAGAACAGCTTGGGCGGTTCCCACGGGCGTTGGTTGAGAAAATGAGCGTAAGATCAGGAGGAAAGTCGAGTCAGGCCATCCTCCGCCTGTAAATCTATCCGAACGGCCCTATAAAGGAGAAAATAAATATAAGAACAGGCTGATTGCTCAAGGAGGCCTGCACTCGAGGAAGCTCCGAGCTTGTAATTGTGTTTTACAGCCGCGGGCCAAGGCAGAGGCTCCAGGAGGTAATGGACGCGTCATGGCGAATCCTCTTCGGAGAGTTAGGACATCGTCTGGGAGATGGCCCCTCTCGGACACCTCGAGTGACGCAATCCGGCTTTGCATTGGCGGCAATCCGTCAGGAACCGCTCCATGGATTCGGGTATCAATGATGGGGGAGGACCTTGCATATCCCGAGGTTTGCCGGCCCTATAAAAACGCGTCCTCGCCTCTAGCCGCCATCGAGAAACTCGAAGCTACCGACATGAATCGTTTGGTGAGTGGACCATTCGACGGATAATACTATTCGGTATCTTCCTAACTTTCGTTAAATCGAATTTCGTTGTCCAATTAATTTTCCTGAATTTTCGAAAAAAATGTCCAGTGAAGTCCCGGGGAGAAATCCTCAAGTGAAGATTCGGTGCGCCGTAGTGCGGAGGGACCGTAGTGGAGATTCCGTGCATTTTGGAATTTTTAATAAGAACGTTTTGATAAAAATTTTACATTTTTGTAGAAGGGGGGCTCTCGAGAGGCGTTTTCGGTTCGTGCCGATCGGGACGTCGGATGTGTTCCTTCGGAAATTTAGGATTTCGCGATAATTGCGAGGGATCAAAACGTAGCGCGTCGTTTCCCATAATCTCGAGTGACGTAACACGGAGAACACGGTTTTAACTCTATTAACTCGTTGCATAAGCCTCGCATAAAGGAAGGACTTTTAATTCCCCTCCGTCCCTCGTCTCTTGCGGTTTGCCCGGGATCGCTCTCCGGCGTGCGCGTCTCGAGATGATCCCACGGGGGTCGTCCTCCCTTTTTTTCTGGGAATGATTTTTTGTCCCGATAACTATCGGGTCGCGGTGTGTCGCCGTTTACGATTGGCGTGTCGCAAGGGGCCATTTGCGGTCGCGGATTCGCTCGTTGCTCTCCTCTGCCTACGCCATTTTTCGGGCGCGTCATTGTCTTTAATCGGTGATTCCGACACCGGGGAGTGTTTGCGATTTTCTCCAGCAATTCGACTTTCCCTCCGGATGTTTGGTCTCGAGTTCACCCCGAGCAAACTCGATTCTCCTGGAGCCTGATATCGAGACTCTTGAAGAGACCCACGAATCGAGAATTGTTTTTTTCAATTCCAGACAATCGCCCTCTTCGCCCTCCTGGCTGCGGCTGCGACCGCTGCACCCGTCCAGGATGCAACTCCAATCCCGATTGTGCAGCGCAGCGACGACGGACCCAACCCGGATGGCTCCTATGCCTTCAGCTACGAGACCGGAAACGGCATTAAGGCCCAGGAACAAGGCCAGCTCCAGAAGTCCCAGGACCAGCAACACGACGCCGTTTACGTGCAAGGCAGCTACAGCTACCCCGCCGAAGATGGTAACACCATTTCCCTGACCTACGTTGCCGATGAGAACGGATTCCAGCCCCAGGGAGCGCATCTGCCAGTTGCACCCGCCATTCCGGAAGCCATTGTCAAGGCTCTCGAGTGGATCGCGGCACATCCCGAAGAAGACAAGCAGAGAAAGTGAAGACCACCGAGACATCGAGTTCCGGTCCTTTGGAACGACTTTATCCATCGATTAAACGATTAATCAAGTGCCATACTCCGATTGCCCCGGAAACAACGGACCTCATGGGCGGTACAGTCCTTGCAGTACAAATTATCATGTAGATTGTAATTTTTGTGTGGAGATTAAACGTCTTGTCACATATTCTTCTGGGTTTTTGGTGGTGATTGCTTGGTTCACGAAAACGCTGAATTTCGTGCATGATCCCTGGAGGGTGCAGGTCCAAATTTTTAATGTCGATCCTTTATGGGGTTTGCGTAGACACTCGGTCTATGAAATGTCAAATTTCGTGCCCACTCATCTCTTGAGGATGCAACTTCGGATTGAGACAGGAAACTTGGTGGATGGATAGCGAAAGCGCGGATATGATCGTTTAATAGTCGTATAAATCTAAGTCAGCTAACTAGATGTACGATTGAGTATGTCGAAATTAACTGACACGTGTTACGAAGCAGGGGGTATTTATCCGTCAGTTGTGGCAATAGTTTATGGGACGGGGATATATGTGTAAAGCGCAATTTAGGAGATGTACAAAGGACGTAAACGCAGTCATTTCTGGCGGCTTGGTTGAGTTGGGTAACTGGACTCCGCCATGAAATAGTATCGAATGCGATTGGGTAACCGTAGAAGGATTTTAAGAAGAGTCCCTTGCGGCGAAACGTTCTCCTCTTCTTGCGGGAAATGGGACGAGCTGACAACAAATATTTGTTATGCAAAATTCCCCCCATAAAATCGAGCCTCGTGACCTGCACTTACCGACAATTCTAAATTCCTCGGAATTTCAGGAGATTATTTATCCGTCGATTGGTTAAAAATATTATGGTTTCACGTCACTTTGTAAATCGCACTTCGGACCCCAGCTTCACGGTTAACGAGTCTGGCCTTTTTCAGTTTTTTCCCCTCGTTCCAGAGTGCATTCGACTAAATCCTCCTCCGTTATTAGCGTTCCTCCATCATTCCTCGTACCCTTTTCACAACAGGCGGAAATAATGATCTCAGCCGATGGGTCAATCGAAAAATTGAAGCCTCCTCTTCGTATGGATGAAATATGCATGACAACGATCTATGCAATCGACGGGCGTTTGAGAAATCGATCCTATCCTCGCGTTGCGACATTTACGGAGTCCGGATTAAAAAATATATTTTTACCCGATTTTAATTGCGTTATTAATCACTCGCATTAAACATCGGAATTTACAGCAGACGAGAATTCCTTCGGAAAATTGAAAAATCAGAATAAATGGGAAATGAAAATTTGAAAATTTAGGTAATCGGGATGTACCGATATCGCGTATCAGGCATCGAGGAATCGTTCGACGATTTCTCGTAGCCTTTTCGCAGCCGGGAATTACGATCGGCGATGAATCAGGACCAATCCGGAGATCTGTAACTGCCTCGGCAAACCACGGATGCTGCGAATCTCCGTTCTGTCGTTGCATGGATAACAAGTCTCGCACAAAGGTCAGCTGACTTGTGTCTCGCATTACTCAAGAGCAACTAGATCGCGGCATCTAATTATTCGATCGATCAGCAACTCGTTGAATCTTGGCCATACCCACCTTTGTCTTGATTCATTACGCGAGAGAAAGTCCTCTTCCATGCTCTCCTAGGTACCGGGGGTTCTTCCTTGTCACGACGACTATGGATTACGGGCACTTACGATTTTTTGCCATTTCCTAGTCAGAGTACCGCTGCAGCCGGATTCGATATCGGCCAGATTAGAGATGAAGGAGACTAGACCTGTTCACCCTCGGCGAATAAACTTTGGGTGGACGGAGGCTGGGCTGGACCTCTTCACCCTGGGAGAATAAAGTTAGAGAGAGATCGTGGCAAGCTCACTTCTTGATTTTATAACAAAATTGTATTTGACTAGGAATTAATCATAAATAGATAAAATATTTTTCCGGAACGACTTGGACATCTTAAATTGGAGGTACTCATTTTTGGACCGAGACAATGCAAGGCATAACATGATGCATCTATTTTGCAACAACCCACGTCTTGTAGAAGGCTCGCGCATTCGTTATTAGATCGGTAGATCAATGATAATCGGGACTGCTTAATCCGACCTCTTCACCCATGGAGGATAAAGTTAAGAGCAGTGATCGGGTCATGCAACTATTTCCTTGATAGAGATTTTACCTGCATGCACTCTATCCCAGAAAGGAATAATTGGCCGCTGTTGATCTCTCGGTTCTCCCTCCACGATCCAGCTGTTTCGTCAACTGGAGGTTCGACTTTTTTTTTCATTAATTAAAATTGATCGGAAAATCCTGCAAAACATCGATTCAGCGTTGAAATCGATGATATCATTTCAATAAGTGATTGCGACTCGTTGAACGCTCCTGACAGTTTATTACTCGCGATTGAACGAAAATTAAGTGACAAGATGAGCTACGACTGTCATGCGGAATGAAAGCGACTTCATCATTTGAATTCTAAGTTCACCCTGAAGAGGAGTTATTCCTTTTCGGCGTCTCCAGCGAGTCTTTCTTGAGCTTTGTTACCAGGCGATTCACTTCGGCTTCGCGTATGGAGAAGAAGAAAGGTCAGCTGTCATTCAAGTGCAGTGCGTTAACAAGAAGGATGACGCCGATGGAGACGTATCCATGAATGGAATGGAGTAAAGGGAGGATGGCATCGATTAAGGAGGCGGATCTGTCGCTAGAAGTTTCGACATAGATGCCGAAGAGCGATGAAGAAGTCGAGGAAAAAGTGACGACGCGACGTGACTCTATATTACCACAAAGTGCGCGAAAAATAAAATACCTCAAATACTAAAAAAATGAATTTCCGTACTTCACGAAAATTATAGAAAAATCAGAGATGAGCATTTACACCTCCGTGCCTGCAGGTCATTTGTCACCGAATCTGTGAATGATAAATGTGAAGAAATGTTATTTGCCTCTTGATTGGCGTTGCATATTAATTATGGCATCGATGAGTACCGTTGCAAAGGAATCTTGTCCCGCAAGAAGAATATCTTTCTCCTCAGAGTCCATAAATGAAATAAAAATGAATTTCTCAGGTTTATAATTTCGAAAAAATTTCTATTTTATTCCAAATGGGTGGGAAAGGGTTGACAGTGTATTTTTTTTTTTTTTGAGGAGGAGGCTCGAAGGAATTTTTGGGAGTTGACTTTCCTCGACCCGATGGTGCGCCACGAAACGAAAGTGAAGTAATTGAATTCGGCACGAGTGTCTTCGTGGTTGCCTCGGGGCTCTCGCTCACTTCGCTTTGCGCATTCTCTTATATGTCAAGGTCGATCTCGGCAGCATCTTCTTAACCACGACTCACATCCACGTAAACGAACGTGATCGTCGGCGCCTCTCGGCGGACACTTTTAAATTGAACTCGACGATTATACCGCAGGGGACGCGTCTCTCGCCGCAAGTCTGGAAACTGGCTGGATCCTCTTGACATTTATTCTTCAGGTGCCTCTTCGACATCTGAGTGCCCCTCTAGAAGACTTCGATGAGAATTTTCAAAATTTCTGCATGGAAACTGCAAAGAAGACCGTAACGCGCAACCACGCATCGAAGTCCCCAGAAAACAGATCTGGGATTGTCAGAATTATTTAAGATAGTATTATATTAGTGGTAGCTGATTCCTAATTGATTCTTATTCGCGACGCCGAACATTGGCTTCCCTTTCTTAGCGATGGAATTTTCAGGCATTGGGTGATTATTTAATTTTAAGAAGATTTATTTTAAGGCGCTGGTAAATCGGGAAATTATTCAGGGGGTATTGAAAATTAATAATTTGACGTGGCGGCTGATTGCTAATTAACTCTTATTTACGGCGCGGAACAATGGCTCCTTCTTAATGATGGTATCTTCGCGCACGAGTCATTGGATGATTACCCAGAAGTTGAAACTGCCCAGAAGGCGGCACCTATCATTTGCTTGGTTTATGTCTCTGCGCCGAGACAGTCGTAATGATTCTTAATGGGACACAAGGATACACCTTCCTCACCTGGTGGATAAGAGCCATCTTTATTCCAGCTTTTCGAGGCGTTATCAAAAATTAAAATAAAAATTAAAATATCGTTCCCCAGGGCAGTCCTTTCAGAATTCCGCATTTCCAGGATAAATTTGATCTACCGGTCATGTTCTTAATAATACCCCACGACAGTTATGATCGGCATAAAGCATGGAAGTATTTAATGCTCCACAGACAATGATGAAAACATCGGCATCATGTGGGTCAAGGAAATGATTTCTATGTCGCATAGATACAGATAAATAGGTTTTCCTCATATCTTCATTAATCAGGTGTGATGTCTCATAGTTTTTACATCTGTCCTTTTGATGAAACATCCTTAAAATATTCCGGCTTACTCATTTCGATGTAAAAGATATTAAAACAAATGAGGGAGTCAGAGAAATTCTCCCCTTTTTCCTTCAATTTCTTGGGATTGAAAGAGTACCCCTAATTATTGACTGTTCGGTAATTTTAAACGCAAATTTTTCTGATGATTTTCTCCTCTTGATGTGAGCCTCAGTGGGTCAAGGGGACCATTTCAGTGCCATTCATTAGACGCGAGATGAGGTTCCCTTATTTTTTACCGCACGCGTTCATAATTTTCGATTCTTTTAGCTTCCATTTATCAATTTTTCGCGTCTTTTTTCGGGACGATCCCGAGAGGAGGAGCAGTACCTCTTATTGGCCCAGATTCCGCAAATAAGGAGCGATTGCGGTCAATGCCAAGCCAGAGTCGACCTCGGAAGTCGTTCCCATAATTTCGCCAGAACCTGGACGAAGCTCAGGTCGATGATCGGGGGTTGCGTAAATCCAGGCGAATCCTCGTGGCCTTTTGCATAAATCAAAGTGCTCCGAAAGATTTATTAAACTCGGAGACATTGCATTCAATTCGCCTCGTTGATAGTCCAGAGACGCGCGTCCGCGAATTCGAAGGCTCGCAAAGCCAATTTTTTTTTTCCAAAAGTGGCCGCCACAGTGTGCAAAAGAATCACCCTGGCAATAAACAAACGCTTTTCCTGAAAGTTACGTGAAAAAAAAATCACCTAATATTTAAATCGTTATTTATCAGGGAATTATTACATTTCGTGACGCCGCGAAAAAAGGTGCGACTGCGATTCTGCACTGGGGAAAAATTCTGAAGTGCATAAATCTCCTGCACTAATGACCGTACATGTAACTGCGATTTATCGGAATAATTCCTGCTCAATTTTACAATTCTTTGTGTTCCACAAATGGCTGCCATTTTTCCATAGCGTCGGGCAGGCGATTTAATTTTTTAAGTGGTTGTTATTAAGTCATTTGCAAATTGCTGGAATGGATTACTTGTATCTCCAGGCTTGGAAGAAGACACTGGATATGTCGGGAGGAATAAGCTACCTATAGCTGCGAATGTTGGATGTTCCGTATATAGTTGCAGTTATGTCATTCTTATCGTATTCAAGTTACCTTCTTAGCATGATCGACCTTGCACGTTCTGCACTTGAGAATGTTGTACAATAATTAATAGCAGCCGCCGGTGGAAATAATCGTCCGCCACCGTCTTAAACGACTCGTTAAAGATCGTTTTAGATTTATTAAGGCCCCGCGATTGTACACGGACAAACGGAATTGTCAAGTGCCGGCAAAGTCGAGGTAAGTATTCGAGGTGATAACTGGGATTACTTAATCGTTCCCTTCTAAATGAAAAAAAAAATAATTTGTCACTAAAATGGCGACCATTTCGAATGCCCTTTCCTCTTTGCCTTGAAATATGAATGTATTAAGAAATTAATTCCTCCTCCAATGAATTTTATTTTAATCGCATACTCTTAAATTGATATTTTGTATATTTAATTGTGTAATTATTTCAGAGGTTATTTTGGCTTTGCTAGGTGTGGTGAAAAAATTCTGTCGACGCGGATTCTTGCGGCGTTTCTCTTCGATCAATTAAAGTCAATATTGAAATAGTCGAAGAACCAGGAAACAGGTAATGGGAAGCAATGACTAAGTCACCGATGAAAAATCGCACTCATTAACTGCCGGCGTCTTTTCCTCTCCGCATTGCAGGCTGAAAACGAAGGAATGATTGCGTCAATGACTGTCACGTCTAGGCTCTACACGTTCACGTTTAACCTTTGTTAATGCTGCCACAAGCATCGATTGGAATTGGTAGGAATAGGTGCGATCGGGACTATTTTCTGTTAAATATTCTCCTCAACTGGAAAGTATAGAAATGCATCTTCCCCGGCGCATCCTTCCAAGGACGGAGGAGATACTTGGCTGCAATTAATTTGAAAAGTATCCGAGGCCTCTCCAAGCTAGGAAAGCCGCTTAACGAATGCACCTCGAAGAGACGGATTTATTCCGCCATTTCTGAAAACGCGATTTTCGCATTCTGGGAAAATGTGTCGTGCGGATAAATTAACGATGACTTATTTCAAGGAGCGCGCTATGTAGACATTTTCTGGACGATAACCGGAGATTTACGCCTCGTTTGAATAATTTTTTACTTAAATCATTCCTTCCCTTCGTCATTGATAAGCGTGAAATTACGAAATTAATGTGCAGAAAATTGAAGAAAAATTGCAAATGAAAAGTATTAAAAAATTCCAGAAGGTGTCGACGATGTTGGATTCCAGCCTCTTCGAAAACAATAATTTATTGTTGACTTTTATCCGCGATTCGAAAAGTCATTGCCACCTCTCGACCCTCCTCTTCGGACTGGTGCTGTCAACTTAAGTTACCATTAGTGGCGTTAGTAATTACGAGTGGGCGAGAGTCGAGTACTGCAATACTTGCGTGTACCTCGGGCAAAAATATCCTCACCTATGGCTGCTGAATTGCATACCGAAGTTCGAGAAATTGCGGTTATGCAATTATATTGCATCGGCCGCAGACCCCTTTGGGATTCGAGGAATCTCTGCGCAGCTTTTGGAAAATTCCACCCGCTGGTTGCTCGGTAAATTTAAATATTTAAGAATTTTCTTCGGTTCAGTTATTTCCCAGAGAAAATTCGGAAAATTAATTTCAGGACGAAGGTGAGGTGTGGAAACTCATTGGGGAGGCTTTTTGAGAAAGAGCATCGAACGGGAGAAAGTCTCTTCGAGTCGTCCCACGACCGATGTCGCGTTTCTATTTACCGATGATTAATTATCCCAACCGCAAACAAAAGCGGCGACACTTGACGCGATTCAGACGCAGAAGAGTCTCCTCAAAGGTACCGATGACGCGCCCTTCTGCATTATGCCAGTTCTTGAATTATTGCTGCACCCCAGAGGTCGCGAGCGCGAATGCAGCCCACAGTCGCATCGAGAATCCGAGAAATGCATATTTCCATCAGGAGGAACAAACATCCGGATGCATGTAATCCAAAACTTTCTACAAACCATACGTCACACCGGAAAGCACCGCCACGTGTCTACAAATAATTCCCCGGAAACCCCCGGAAACGAAATTAAATTCCGACCCCCAGAAGTGCATCCACCAATATCCCTAAAACATTCTTATTGTAGAAAAAATAAATCCATCCATGCATCCTGAAACCAAAGGGCGATTCTGCCAAAAGTAAAAAATTGAAAGTCCGATTCCCTTCTCCTGAAATCCAGGACCTGACAAAATGCACCCGGTGCATCCGGTGATCCGATTCAGACCGCCCGGGATTTGTCCGGGAATTTTGCCAAGGTGCAACAAATTAAAGGTCCTGTCTAGTCTTTATTAGACCCAGGCCCTGCTTTTGCTCGACTGGATGCCCTGAATGCATTTTCTGCCTTCGGCCCTTAATTCCGCGCGCAAGGACGATTCGGCTCGGTTTCATCTTGATCGAAAGAAATTATGACAATTGAGTAAGCATCCTTTAACGGGGACCCGATGACATTTAGCTTAGTGTGACATGGTGATCCCCGGGAAGGTAGCCGCGGTGATGTGCAATGTGTTCTTTTCGTCCGTGCATGACTCCCTCACCAGTACGCATAGAGACTTCGTATTATGAAAATGTATGTAGGCCCTGCTCTCGAGCGCGTGCCCATGTGTGTATATCCTTAAACATGGTGGCCATCGGTAGCGTTCTAACGCTGGTGTTAGTCATGCCTCCAGGGGTATATAAGCGCCCGCTGCTGCGGGGTCTGATAAACACTTGCCCATCAGCGATTACAGCTCCAACATGTACACGACATTGGTAAGCTAAGTACGAGACAAAGGACCTCTTTGCCCGTCTGCAAGGACTCGAAGGGACTCGGAAGGCCCGCCGAGTCGCCGCCGCGTCGAGTGCTCCTGGTGCCGACCTCTTCGGGGATCCCGGGGTCCAGGGGTCCCTCTGGACCCGGATAGTGCCACCCGCGACTTTGGGGGATTTATTTTTCATTTTCTTCGTCGAGTGCGCGCACCAAGGACCCCTCTGTCCGCAGGACGTGCCGCAGGTCCTCGGCAGGATTTCGTTTCGTGAAGTGGATCGGCGAGCCGACTTTTGTCGATACGTGATTTTCCTTTCGTTGTCAAAAATTCATATCGATTTACCGTCGACGTCACATATAAAAATATGTCACCGCGAAGGGAAACCAGGATATTTTTAACTACTTGAATTTTAATCATTAGTGCCAGCGTAGATATCGAAATTCCCATGAAAGTATCCAAAAAGCGGTTAAGGGCCATTTTGTGACTTGGCGTATTCCGTGTTTTTGAAATCATCAAAATTTCAAGGTAACC
This sequence comes from Orussus abietinus, assembly GCF_000612105.2. Classification (NCBI taxonomy): domain Eukaryota; kingdom Metazoa; phylum Arthropoda; class Insecta; order Hymenoptera; family Orussidae; genus Orussus; species Orussus abietinus. The sequence goes on from NW_019394317.1 coordinate 354,081, forward strand.
CTAGGTTTCCGGAATGCAAAAATTCCAGGTTATTTTTACTTGTGGTTAATGCGTTCCGGCGTTTGAGGAGGATGTATCGTTTTAATTAACGTGGAATTAATTGTTACAATTTCAGGTGTTCCTCGTGGCTTTGGTAGCGTGTAGCGCAGCCGCCCCCGCCCCCGCGGAGGAGCCGATTCCGATCGTGAGTCAAACGCAGGATGGACCGAACCCTGACGGGTCGTACAAATGGAGCTACGAGACCGGAAACGGCATAAAAGCCGAAGAAGAGGGCCAGTCGCAGAACGCGGGGTCGGCCGACGAGACGAAGACGGCGAAGGGTTCCTTCAGCTACACCGACAACGAAGGCCAGGCCTTTTCTTTGACCTACGTGGCCGACGAGAACGGCTTCCAACCGGAAGGAGCTCATCTGCCGACGCCTCCACCGACCCCGGAGGTGATCCTGAAGGCCCTTGAATGGATAGCGGCTCACCCCTCGAAGGAGGACGAGAACACCGTCTAATTCGGCCGAGTCCTTCGACCTGATCTCACGACTTCGAGACGAGCTCGGGGACACCCCGCGGGGGGTCCTTCCGGAGACCGGAAGTCTCCTCGACTTCCGGAATTCGATCGGCCCCCCCGACCCGCCACGACCCTCTCACCTGACTCCGGAAGAGACACGCTGTACATATTTATTATATATATATTTTATTATCTACTAAGCGAGCGAGATGAGAGAGAACGAGAGGCAATGTAACTCGCCGTTCCGAGATGCCGAGGAGTATTATCAATAAAGGTTGCATCCCAAAGGCTACGTGGATTTGGAGGCTCGGGAGGCTGGCTAACCTTCCCCTGGATCGGACGGGGATCAGGATTTAATAAAGCTCAAAAATATTATCGATACATGGTTCAGTTTAGTTTGGTCTTTCTTTTTTTTTTGGAGGTGGAATTTTGGGATGAGATCGAGGATCGAGCGCGACTGTTTGCGGGGGACATTGCGAGGGATCGCGGATGCTGAAATGGCCCGCAAAGGAGAAAGTGCGTCTCGGGTTAACGATGGCGTTGTGCATTTTGCGACATGTTAAGTGCCGTGCACTCATTGCGCGAAATCGCCGACTCGTTTGTCGGAGCGAAAGGTCACGCTAATTAGGAACGAAATCTGCGAGCTTTATTTAGGATCCGTATATAATAACCACTTGGAGGTGTACTTGGATGGGATTATGCGGATTTTCTTCTCTCCTTTATTCGGAGACGAGGGGAATACGAATGCACCGAATAAATACACCGAGTAAGCGGGACGATGACACCGGGGACACCAGTCATCTATGATCATCAGCTCTCTCAGCTATCAGAGAAACTTTCGCAGTCTGGGACTTATGCAATCACACTTTACCGAGCCGATGGCGGTGGCCTCGATTTTATATTGTTACGCGTGGCAATGGGTAAATACATGCATTTTACAAAAATGAAAAAATAAGAAATAGACTCCGCGAAATTCTGGAGAGGAAATAGAGAATGGGATTGATGTTTCTGGGAATTCTTCGAGAGCGTTAAAAATGTCGGTAGGTGATAAAAAAAGTCAGTATCCAGGGAATTTATGGCATTTATTTTTCAGACAGAGGTAAATGGTCACCACTCGAGAAGATAATCTGGATTTTTGGACCGGAGGAAGCGACCAGGAGATCATCCCGGAAGTTCGTTTTCGTCACCTCAGATCCTCACACTCGTTGCTCGGAATTGGGCTCCTTGTATGGATGCTCCTCGATGTACTTCAGGGCCCTCTGAATGGCAACTGGAATTTCTGGAGCAGGAGGAGCAACCGGAAGATGACTGCCTTGGAAGTTGGCTCCGTTTTCATCCGCAACCCAGCTGAGCTGGACCGGTGTTCCATCAGGAGCCACCCAGCTGGCACTTCCCTGAACAACTTGGGCTTGATCCTCCTCCGTCAGTTGTTTGACGCTTCCGTACTCTTCTACGGAGATCCCATTGGAGGTCTCGAACTTGGTCCTGAAGGATCCGTCGGGACCCTGGTCCTGCTCCTGTGAAAGGATGGTGTCTTGCGAGACGTCTTCGGCCGCAACCACCGCGACACAGACTGCTAAGATGGCCCAGATTGGTCTCATTTTTACAAAATTCGTCGGAATACTCAAATTCTCCGAGTTTCAGAACTTCTCACTCCCTGAAGATCGCCTACTCGATGGCGACTCCTCGCGGATCTGGCTCTATTTATGCGAATTCGACGGGTTGACATTGCGGCTCTTTTTTTTTTTCTGCGCCTGGTCCACTCCACGAAAAAGAGTGCCAAGCCTTGGAGAAATTAAAAATTCAATTTTTTTTTTCGTGGGCTTGTAATAAAGATGCAAGAGACCCCAGGGTCTCTGACTGATCAATGATGCGTCTGTGGAGGAGAAATTGCGCAATAGCTGGAAACTGGTAGCCGCACCACGTGGTCAGGAGAGAAATGAAAAATCGATGAGATAAAGGTTAACGATACCGACGATTTGTTAAGTTTAGAGATTGCGTCAATCTCGTGGACCCTCCTCGCCGCGGGCTATGAGGTCAAAATCTTTGACGCACTTTTTCGGTGCCCCTTTTTGCGCAATCTCGACGTTTCTTGTCGGAATCAAAGGGAGATGGCTCGTGAGCTGGATCGCGCGAATGCGTTCGGTACTGCTCTCGGTGGAGAATGCCGGCGGCTCGTGCACTTGCTACCTGTTACCCCCCAGTTGTGCCCCTTTCCAGGTTTAGGTGGATCACTTAACAGGATCCACCTTTTTTTTTTTTTTCAAGTCATCATAGGAAGTTTATCGCTGCAGAGCTTGCTGGACTTGTCGATCGAGCGACTCAGCCCGAGAGCAATCTCCCAACTCATCTCGGTCGGAATTTCGTCGGCGTTCGTACACAGAGGCGATTACAATTGAATCATTTTTCCACTTTTGGAACGGCCCTCGGCAATTGAGATGGAATCGCGGTAAACTGCTTTTTATCTCCTGGCATTTGCATTTACCGGCTGTCCTTCTCCGCTCTTCCGTGATTCCACAAAATGTCAGAGCACGGATTAGCATTTTTATGATAACTTGAATGTCCGTTGTTGTAATGCGAAGTATCCGAAAAATTAAATAAATTCCAAGAATTCCTCCGTTTTAAGTTCGGTAAAAATGTGGTAGCTGAAATTTTTGTAATTACCTCTGCCAACACCGGAAGAGTACTTGTAAGTTCTGCATGAAATAACCGTAAGGACACCTAGTGGTAGGTCAAGGAATTATCCGTCATCTTTGCTCGTCTGGCAAGTCGACATCTGCTGATCCTGAACCTACCGATGGCAATTATTCGAATTAATTCCTAACGTTATTAATCAAGAGGTTATCACGGATGGTTACTCCGCACGGCATGTGCATGGCTAATGCAGTTACTCGTTCAAAGACGCCAAATTTTTTGCGGTTCGGGATAAAAAATATAATGTATCCGTATGAAAAGGTCCTTACGTCTCCGGAAAAAATTTATTAGATTTTTTAATATTCTCATTTAAAATATCCATTGTAGCGATATTAAAGTAGGAGCTGAATCAGCTGATTTTTATGTGCAGCGGTCATTTTTCTTCGTTTACAAAATGGCGCGTGGTCGGGAGCGAAAATAATCAGTAGTTCTGGTCCATCAATGGTCAGTCATCGCGTGTACTCTCGGGGCATTGTTAAGGTTGATAATGATTCAGGATACCGAAGACAACGGTGGGAAGCAACCGTAATTGTCGCGGTATTTTCATGGCAAAGGTCGGCCATGATCAAGACTCATCCTTTCCCTTTCCTTTCATCGCCTGAGGAATTTGTTCCCTCTCTCTTCCAGACTCATCTTCCCTTTCAGAGACCTCCTTATCTATTCAAATCGCCCTCCTCCACCTCATTCCGAGACTCTACATTTACCCTTTACTCCGCAGGCATTAAATGTTAATCGATCTGAATTTCCTCCGAGAAGTTGAAAGTGTCGTTCTCGAGACACGAATATATGCACGAAAATAAATGCATTTATCGCATTTTTTCTTCCGAAGATTTTTAAACATTTTTAAACAAAGACCCGTTTGCTCTCCAATTCTACGATTCCATTTTCCGAAATTTCTCATATCTTCGCAACGAATAATTCGACGGCAAGATGAATTCTAGATTCTAGCAATAAAATCTTAAATTAATTATCGTTCGTTTGGAATAAAACGAGACATGGGGGTTCTTTCGACAATAGTCTTTATTTACACGTACAAAAGTCACAACTTATATTCGCATTTTGTCAGTGCAAACATGCACGTAGCGACCTTGCAGCGCACAAAGCAGCGCAAGGTGCACTGGCGTGTCTGCATGTTTGACGGTGTCTTAATCTTTCTTTTTCCCCCTTTCATCTATTTTAATTCTCCTCGTATTTTTCACACAGTAGTAGTATTTTCTCGTGGTATAGTTATATTGCCTGTGCGTATCGCGGTCTGTTACACATGTACTCTATTAAAAAATATAGAAAACTATATTTATTTTTATGGATGCGTTGGAAGCTCGGGTCGGTTGTGTCCATGGCAAGCTGGCTTCTTTACGTCAGGTCACAATTAGGATAGGATTAAAGTAATTAACCTGAAAGCAAGGGAAAAAAATTAGAGTAGTCACAAAAATACGTCTCTTTGGAGATTTCAAAAATTCCCCGAAAAAGTTGAAAAAAAAAATCGGACAAATTCGGTAAAAATTGATATTTAATATTTTTTGGGTCTTTTCGAGTTTGAGACATTTAGAGGCTAGATAGCGATTTGATATCAACCTCGTGGCGGTGGCCTGCCCTGGCCGGCATCGTCTTCTTCAGGGTGAGCCGCGTTCCACGCGAGTGCTCTTTCGATTTCTGGGGGAATTGGGGGTGCCGTGGGGATGTGGGATCCCTGGGCTTGGAATCCATTTTCATCGGCAACGAAAGTCAGACTGACTTGCTGACCGTCGGGTGCCACGTAGCTAGTAGATCCTTGAGAAACTACCGGCGTCTCACCGTCGATTTGCTTCGGCTGGCCCGACTCTTGGTGGCTGATTCCGTTACTCGTCTCGAAGCTGACGTTAAAATTCGATTAGACATTTTTTTTTAAATTCGGAAAAACCAATTATGTAGTTTCCCAAGAGTAGGGCAAGGCTCCTTGTCACTCACTTGTTAACGTAACTACCGTCGAAGTTGACTTCGAGCTGCTGAGAAGTGATCACTGCATCTTTCTCCGAGCCACCCCCAACGGGTGGCCTTTGGGGCGCGCAGAGAGTTCCTGTCGCGCATAGCGCTACCGCCAGCAACACCTGGAAAAAAGATATTTATTAACCATTTGGAGAAATTAAACGATTCTTCTAACAAAGTCACGTATTCTATATTTTTAAAGGATCAACCGAGGGAGGAAAAGAATTATCCTTGATGGCGAGCTTGGGGACTTCCGATGAGAGTGCATCCTGGTGCATCGTGAAAGTAAATTCCACGTCTTCGTAAAGGGCAGGAGGAGATGATAATGCTCGTAAACCGTTTAGCTGTATTACGTCAGTTGAAATGACATTATGAAATATAACGCAAGATGAGCGTAAAGCGTCCGCAATGAAATGTCAATTTTCTCGGCGTGTCCTTGGCGCAGGATGTGCAAACTCGCGGTGCACGGAGATATCCTGCCTTTATGTAACGCGTGTCATTAGTTTCGGTCCATTTTGCAAAACGGGGGGAGGGCAAAATGTCTTCTCGGAAGGCTTCCCAAAGCTCGACTAATTGCGCCGCTAATTGCGCGTCCACTTTCTGGTGAAACCTCGGACAAGGGAGGACATTGCGCAATTCGGATGGCTTCATAAACGCTTGGATAATTGCGGAATTGCGGAAATTTCATTAATATCGATACAGGGATTACTGTGTCGGGTTACAGGGGTGAGCAATTCCAGAGAGCGCAATGAGTTACGAGGATGATCGTTAATGATGCGTCTTTAATCAACCGCGAGGTCAACAGTTCGTGTAGGAAGTAATTCCGAAGGTAACGCGTTGCATTGACATTCTTGTATACGAAAGGAGGAGCAGACTGTTTAAAAATAATTGTGATCTAGGGAATTATATCAGAAAATAATTTCAAGCGTGGATCGGAGGATCGTCCAGAATAATCGAGAATGCACCTTGGGGATGAATTACTGAATGTTTTTTTTTCCATTGACACTAACACTTGATCTTGTCAACGCATCGAGAGATATCCGATTCGAAAAGTGACATTTAAACATAGGTGCGGCAAGTTGGCGATGCTGCAGGACGGAAAAGTGGTACAAAGTGAAATGCAAACTGCATTACCTCATACCTTAGAAGGAGATTCATCGGACTTGCACCGGAGGCACGAAGTGCACTCGGTATTCGTGATTATCCACTGCAAACTCGACTAAACGGAAAGAAATCTTGACACGAGATCCTCCGACGCGTTAAGAACTCTTCGTCATAAAAAACGGGAGGAAAGAATTGCGCTTTGAAGGAATTTTCCAAATGCGCGGAAAAATGAAGAAAATCGGTCACCCTTGATACCTCCATATCATGAAAATTTGGATTTTTCAAGATCTCGGCAAAGGGAACGAAGCTTGTCGAAATTTCGGATTTCTAGTGAAGAATTAAAATGAAGAATTGACAATTCCCTCAAAAATAATTACAGGGTAAGGGTTCGCTTAGTTCCTCATTTCATTATTTTCAACAGTTACTCTTTGACATTTATGTTTAATAACTGAGGTTTCAAATTCCGAATGCAAAATCCATGATCCACCCAGCGCACTATTTAATGCACTCTGAACGGGTTTGACTGACGTCGAAGAAAATTTCAAAAACGACTCAAAATGTGGATCGAATCCGCAGAAAATGTTGAAATATCGAAACCGACTTACCTTAATAGTGTACATAATCTGACACTTATGCTGTCGTGGAGAAGTGAAGATGCAGATGGGTTGGTACTTGTGATTCTTCGTTAGAGGCGAGGCTCTTTATATACACGGCCGTACCAACGTGGTACAGTGAAAGGGGTCATCCCTGCCCTCTTCACAATGCACTTCTTCTGACCAGTGCATCTTCGGAAAAGAAGCAGCACCACCTAGAAGTCGAAAGCTCCTCCCCATAAAAACTCGACGGTCGAAATTATGGGGCCCGAAAAATGCAAATCTGCCGAAAAAACGCGCAAAAAGCTCGCCCCTTCCCTCTGCACTTATCGAGCCTCTACGCTTTTGACAATGTCAATATATTCCCCGGTAGACATTTTAATGGTGGGTGACGGTATCAGCGAAATACCGGGATAAAGGGAGAATGATGGTAAAATGCTCCGAGGAAACAATGTCTAGGCCATCCATGGGTATGCAATTTTATTAACATTAACGCAATTAATGGCACGTAGTGCAGCTGCATCCTTTATGCAACGATTTCGGTGGCCGAATTTTTTACAGTTTTATTAACGCGTTGGGTAAAAGTATAAAATAATTACAAAATGACCAACAAATCGTTTATGGAGAACCTCTTTTACGGTCGATTTATACTCCTCGCATAACTTCCTCCTTCAATTTCTTTATTAAATCTATAAATAAATTTCGGAATTTCATTAAGCTTCCCAGTTATTCGCGGAGGCTTGCATCACGTCATTCATGTGTCAACGCAACGTTAGGCACGCATTTATTGTCGCATAGTGCGTACTAGTATAGACAATGCACGTTAAGTGCATTTCTTGGACTCGTCATTCCGTCATCAATTATTCGAGACAGTTGTTCTACACATTTTTTGATATAAAAAAGAAAAAGCCGGCCATTCGTTACTTTTTGCACCTTACGTGTGCGTTTCGATTTCACCCGCGTTCAGGGATTTTGTAACGATTTTCAATGACTGCACCGTCCGATAAGTGCATGTCTTCGCGATCAAGTTCCGTCATCTCGGAGGATGAGATCGACCATGCATTGCATACTTGCAGAAACTATGCACCGCACACCAGTACACTGTCGTGCCATAATGTTCGTCCTTTGGCGTTGCGTTTCGAGTTGCATAATCATATTTAATAACCGCAGCCTCTGCGAATAGCCTCTCTTCGGATATACTTTTCGCAGGTGCTGCAGGTGCATCGCTGTCAACCGGATAAGATGCAGCGCCCCTGCAGTTAGGATCACGATATCGAGACGTAAACGTCGAACCTTGACGAAGAAATATATAATAAATGATAATAAATAATTTACACGTGAATTTGAGAGGCTCTTTGAGCCGATGGATGACGAAAGTGAGCTCGGAGTCATCTCGATCAGAATTTGTCCCCAGGCGTAAAAATATGCACTTCCATATGAAATCATCCAGCCCTTTGGAGATTTCCTTTCACTGGCAGGTCGTAAAAAAAAAATTCCATTCCGACCAATCAAAGATAGGTTTACCGCTAATGAATGTTCCGAAAGTTGTCAAGCGGCTCCGCAATGCAAGAATCTGCCTCTCGTCGCGCGTAGGAATTAATAGAAAAGGAAAAGGACTTTACCCGGCACGTAATCATTATCACCGTTTCATTGAAAGTGTCAGGAGGTACAAATGTTAATCCGGCCACGTGGGCGGAAGAAAGTTGGTTAACTACATTTTTACATACAATTATCCCCGAATCCTGAGGACTCGAAGCGGGGGAAAAATTTATATTAACAATCGTAAATGTTTGATTAGACGAGGAATTAATTAGAATAGTGATTTGCGCGATGCAGGTGCTTATTAAATGGAAAGGAGAGATCGGAGGACTGGATTTTCATAAATCGTCGCCAAGAGGGAAGACGAGCCTCTCGGAGGAAATATTAATCTTGTCGCGAAGATCTCTCGCAGAGGATCGACTCTTCCTCCTTTTCCAACACGTCCTTCACCCAGTCGATGTTCCAATATTGGAAGAGCGACGAGAGCAATTACCATGGACACTCGCCTGCACTTTTGCAAGGCCCTCGAGATGCACATATCCGAGCACCCAAAATGCCCCGGCGCTGATTGTTTCATGAATATTCATTTTATCTGCGAAAACGACGTCGTGCGTTTTTACAGGAATTTGTGAAAATACATGAAATATTGCCAAGAGATTCAATGATTAATCGCGACGATCGCTGCAGCTGTCAATTCGACGACCTTTGAAATATACCATCGAGTAGTTTGTGAAATCGGGATTATTTCTACAGCGAGGGAAGACCAAAATTTATGCAGTTTGACGAACTGGTTTTACAGAGTTCTTTGACGGGTTACTGGACTCGTGCAATACATATCCTGGTAATCGGACGTGCTCTTATCACGTGGCTGTATAAATTCCAGATACAGGAACGTAAAACTAGATATTGATATACGCTTTTCGAGGTGGAAAATGGGACGCGCAATAAATATAAATTATTTAAATATTTTGTTTTAATTCTGCATCGAAACTTCCGCATCGTATAGTCGTCCTTTAACACCGTCATATTTATCTCCGCATTGAACGCTTATTCCTTGATCGACCAGATATAATTGCGCGGCGATCACTCGCGCTATTATGATCGAACATCCGAGTTGCATCGCGCATCCGCATATGCGTTTTGCGATGCATTTTTACGACCTTGTACACACGGCAAATAATGGTCGTTCGTATTTGAAGGAAACGACACTCACACGGATCTCCGTTGCGTAGGTAGAAAAACTCTGGCATTTTTCAAATTCCGAGGTTGGAAAAAAATCGGCCTTGACTTACGTCGTTATTAAAAAAGGAGAGAGAAAATTGCAAAATTAGTTCGGCTCCGATTGGACACTGGCAAATAATTTTTCGACCCTCTAAAATGCGTTAAGTTGCGCAAGAGTTAATAAAAACGTGTTCGTTCGGTATTTCCATAATTTTTTAGCGAGTCGAGACGGCGACCGAGTGTAATGCATTCACGAGTCCGTTCACCCGATAATGTAGTTCACGTTTACGTCAGAAAGGTCTGCTCAGGAACCTCGTCTGGAAGTGGTCTAGCCCAGACCTTGAGACAGTTCACTTTCACGTTACAAGTTATTCTTGGTGAACCGTCTCTTCATTAACATCGCTTTGTACGCTACGAGCTATTTATTACTCGCTTCGCGCTAGACCGAGCAAGAGTCGGATCTTGAATTGCGGCAACTTTTTCCCCTCGAGTACTCTCTGCAAACTCGCCGAAGAGACCCGGTAGCCGAACGAGTTGCACAAGCCTGCAGGTAAGTGCACTTTGCGTGGAAACAGGTGCCGGAGGGATTGTCGAACATTTTTTATTTCAGAAAAAGACATAGCATTTCAAATGAATTTTGTAAGGTGCAAATCAGAACCCCATCGCCTTGTAGACCGGAGATCCGAAGTTCGGTGGAAGGCGCGGGTCTTCCGGCATCTCTTCCAGGTGGCCTGCAGGTTTCAATTTCGCGATTAATTCCCTTCGACCGGATCAATTAGCTCCTGGAGGAATTCACGATCGTTACATCAGGTGGGCGCCAAAGGCAGATGCATGACACACGGAGGCGTAGGCCAAGTATTCGTGTTAGTATGTCGGGAGGCTGGACCGAGATGCAAGTTGCGCGTTTTGCGCGCGATTCCGTCCCAAAGGCTCGATAATACGATGACTAAGGACTCATCCGCCAATTTCTGGTAGCGGTAGCTAACACTGTCGATAATAACAATGGCAATAATGGCCGGCAGTCCGGAGAGTGACCATTAAGGTAATGGAAGGTAGCGACGAGGCGTCGTGATTCGAGACCGAGGTAAACGCACGGAATGATCGATCTCAGGGCCAGATTCCCTGGAAGTGATTACGAGCACCTGCCAATGACACCCAGGACCAATTTGAGAGGACCTATCTAAATTTCTCCCCCTTACCCCTGTCTATCTCTCGAAGACCCCCAGCAGCGACTCCCTCTCACCTTGCAGCCTACGAACGAGCGCTTAATTTAATTAAATTAATTTCTGGAATTTTCCAGTGGCCCCAAGAAATTTCCATAATTTTTGTGGAGTTTCTCGCTCGTTCTCTTGCACGTCCCGTGCAACAATTGCATTTCAGGCATCCGCAAGTATTTATTCCTCGGCTTCGTTCCCCTGCATTTGCGGGTCGTGGCAAACTATCCGCTGGAAAGCATCCATCTCCGGTTCACGATTCTCTCTTGTCGCTCCCTGCTCGTCTTCGCCAAATGATTAGGAGATTTCATTACTCGTAATGATCGAGTAGCATACAATGAGACTCGAGCTCGGCTGCGGAAAGTCGACCACCTCGGCGATGACACCGTGAGAAAATGTCTTCCGTCGAGGAAAGGGCATTCCACTCCACTCCTGAAATTCGATATCGGCATTATCTGTACTGTTTAAATTTATTCTCATTAACATAATTTCCCCGCGATATTACAACAGTGAGGAGGCCGGAGAGGATCACGACAGGCGATTAACTGAAATTAGATAATCACAGCCGTGCATTTTTGGGGTGTAAACCGTGCATTACCATATTTCAGCGTTTCCTGGAGAGCAATAATAACCGATAATGATCGTCTTAAAAATATAATGAACATCCCCGGACGATGGAACCGTCTCGCGGATTACTAGATAAATTATATAGAATTTTTCTTCCCTTTTACACGAACGCGATACGCGAAGCGACACCCCGACCTTCCATACAATGGCTCGAGTCCGAGAAATTAATTATCGGGAAGGCTCATTACTTGCGCCAACTACCTATTTACCCTATCTCCCGTGTCCGCATCACTGTCGTTAATAAAGGACCGTTCGTTAATTCATTCCGCGACGGCGATTTATCTGATTCTGTAGAATTGGACGGGAGTCGAGCGTATCCTCGAGTCTGGCCATAAAGTAGGCTAGCTTCGAAAAAACTTGACAAATAATCCCCAGTGACACCGCATCCTTCTCTATCTGCTATCTTATCACTGCAAAATCTCGGGTACTACCATTCGAGTACACTTCCCATATCTAGAATTTTTTCCAAATTTTTTAAACGAATCCGTAGTAGTCGAGAGCCTATCTCGGGGCTGAAAATGGGGATTTCCCAACACCTCTTGCCGGAATACCCAGAACGAATCGCAATTAACGATATCATAAATAGGTAACGGGCTCCTTCGTCATACCGATACCTGGATGCACCCATGGGAGTGCATCCTGCATGCAACGGTGCTGAAAAATGCAGCTTCTCGAGCATTGTCTCCTCGCCTCGACGTCACTTTCTATTTATATGGGAGCATGGTCGGGGTTAAAGGGCGATACGTCCCGAAAATTCCTCCACCTTCGATCTATCCGTTTAATCTGGGCGATCTATCGGAGCGATCGATCGGGGCGCCCCAGCGACCTCTGACGCTGAACTCCACTTTGGCTGAAAAAGTGACCTAAAGCGTTGTTTAAGGTGAAAAGAGATGGTGTAAAGATGGGGCAACCTTTCGCCTTGTGGTTATGTAAGACCGCGGGCTGACTGACCTTTAGTTCGTTCATGGCATGCGGCATTTACGTACTCCGCCGATTACGATGTATTGGTCTCCTCTGTTCGCAGAAGATGGCTCCTTCCCTCTCTGGGATTTCTGATCGGCTCAAAGAACGTGCCAGAGAGGAACGCACTAACTGCCGATGATGACTGGACGAGCCTCCGCGTGCGTCGATGTTGCCCTCGTATATCCTGCAAAACTGCATATCTCGCGTCCTCCGCTTTCTGCCCCGAAGTTCGGCGTCCTTTTGTCCCCAGGATCTCGAAGAGATTTTTCTTAAAGCCTCATGAAATTTTATTTATCAGGGATAAGACGTACGATTCGTGGGTGGGAAGGCTCCTCGGGACCTCCGATCATCCCAGGAATGCACTCACCCGGTGATGATGGCGCACCTTCACCCTCGTGCATCTCCGCATAGCTGCTACTTGCGTTCTGGCGAATTTTGTCCCGCTCTGTCGAGGATATTAATAAAGCTTAGGCGAAGAAGGACGCATAATTGCCTTCGAACACGAGGAGACCCTGACCGCGGCCTCCGGCGTCGGGCCATGGTCGGTCCTCTTGGACTTCTCCACGTGAAGAACCTTCGAAAGAGATGCTCAAAAAATATTCCCGCGTCATTCGGGAAGATACATTCAATTCCACGAGTGTTTCTCAAGTGGCAATTAATTGCAGACGTACCGCGTCGTTTGGATAGTCAGACCTCGCACCTATGCGAATGCCTCCCTCGACATAAATTCAATGATCTCAATGGATTTCGCGGAATGCAAATGTCGCGCGCCTCTCTCATCCCTGCCGCATCCAGATCGCGAACAAAGCGATGGGGCAAATACCAAATGGGCGAAGTAATTATTTCCATGGACCGTAACCCCGAGCAAAGTGTCAAAGTAAAGGTGTTCCAGTGACATCGATAATCCAGGCTTAAAAAGAAATATTAAACTCGGGAACTTTCAATTTACATCTTAAGGTGTAAATATGGCTATACTTCAGGCTACAGCGGATTCTTGATATTTCTTCCGTGGACTTGTTCGGCATCCCCGGCTGCCAAGATTTGGCAAGCCGTTAACAACTCGAGAGGAATAGCCTGCAATTAGGGTGTCGATATTTGTATTGGGTGCATTATCCGCATCGGCACTCGTAGAGGCAATCCCAAGTAAGCGAAGGTGAGGCTTATTTCGCGTCGCGGATGCCGCCGACGTGTGGTACACACCCACGAATAATGGGAAAGAATTGGGAAAGAATTTCTAGCGGAGTGCAGGAATTGGCAGAATTGCACCTCACCGTAGCGATTCGATTTCCCAAGAGGCCGAAGTGACTATTGTGTCTCGGTGCCTTTGTTGGCCCGAGACACCTGGAGTGCAGTGGTAGGTGCATCCGCAAATTAGCGAAAGGCGCGACCACTGGCACAAGTACCCGGTACCCGTTAACGAGACTATTAGCATATTTTTATTATATTTTACTATAGCAAGTATTCGCTAATTTAATCAAGCAGGGTTTCCCTAAAGGTCTCATCGATCGCTGATTGCGATATCTTATCGATGACGAATGGAAGATCATAAAATGGGAATTCGAGAAGGCCGAGCATAAATCCGAAGATTTTCAGTCCATAAAGTGGAGATTACGCGTACGTTCGATAATCAATCCATTTGCATCTTGCCGAGAGTCCGGATCCTTATGAAAGTGATCGACGACTTAAGCGGGTGCAGCAAATGAGCTTCGTATGATTTTACAAGATAAGACAGGAACTTCATCCCTGGATCTTAAATATTGCCTTGATATCTATAGATAGTACGGTAAGAGTAGGGAATTTTTTATGGATCGTTTCGCCTCGAAAAATATTTTTTTTCTTCATCTTTTAGGGCGTGCCACGACCGTCCCTTGGCTCGTGCATGTGCATGGCCGGGTCAGAAAGTGCAAGTGTAAGTGCACGTGTAGGTGGGTTTTGATGGGGAATTCAGACAAATAATTACGATTACTCGTATGGACGGGTCTAATGAAGCAATTACATCTCTTAGACCGACCTCCGTCTTCGGTGGAATAAGATCGTCTCGCCTTTCCCCGGGTTGCACAAGTTGCATAAGTCCTGAAATTTATTTCGTACATAATCGGGCACTTGTCGATAGACCTCGGATTGTAAATAATATATTTACAGATGCTCTCGCCGACCCATGCCAGACGGCCGTAAAAAGCGTGGACAGGACTTGCGGAATACCTTGGCTTATCCGCAATTATTTATTTCACGGATACTTCAGTCTTATCCATTTATTACCGAAGATGCAGATGATCCGTCGATGCATTAAACGAGTGACTTTGCTTGTTATCGAGGGAGCATTATGATATTCGATATGCCATCGCGAAGCAGGAAATGGCGCACATCAAGGATAACCGAGAATGCAATTGGTGGTTTTAGTTCGTCCTTGCGTCACACCTACCACTTGCAATTACTCGTTACGTGCATCCATAACGTCGGCATGTACGGATCAAGATCAAAACTCTTGTTCGGAAAAGAAATCCCTGTACATAAATCAATCCCTTTTGCGTTCAAACAGCATTTTATCTTAACGTTCTTCGACGCGAACATTTCCGAAAATCAACTATCTGGGTTTGCGGTTATGTGCCCTTGTAAAAATTCTTAAAAGCATGTTAAATGTCTTGGCACATACAAACATTTGTAAAAGGCGTGGTACAGAATTCGTTGTAAAATATTCGAGGTACAAGCTCAACGAGTACAAGATAAAGGAATTAGGAAAGTACTGTAAAATCCAAAAAAATTGGATGGAACATCTTCAATCTTCATTGTTCATACATAGAATTCCGCCTTGGATGAAATGTCGTACTGAATCGCTTCGTTCTTGTACATTTCGATGGTCTGAAACAGAAATTTCGAGATTCTTCGTGAGTACCTCGTCGAAATTGCGAAAGCGTACTCACCCAATTTCTTGTTTTTGTTCTTGGGCACGACGAGTCGAAAAAAAATTACGATTAATTAATTAATCTAAGCGTTAATCCGAACGTACCGCATCGATTTCCTTGCCCAAGTCCGTGACTTGTTTCTCGTGGGTGACTTTCAGCTTCTCCTTTTCTCGATTTTGCTTGATTTGTACGGTTTTCCTCTCATCCATGAATTTTTTGGTATTGTTCTGCTTCTTCTCCCTTAGCCTTCGGTCTTTGTCTCCTTTGGTCTTCAGAGCTTTGTCGTTCATCACTTCTTTCGCCGTTTCGACCGACACTTTGGCTTGATTCGCGTTCATCTCTTTGATGTCTCTGAAATTTGAGCGCGCAAAAAAAATGAATTTATCAAGGAAATTTATATTAAAATGAAGAAAGTGAAGTAAAGAACATACTTGTCGTGCTTAACCTGCAGCTGCTTATTTTGATTCACCTGCACGACTTCGATTAATTTCTTCAGTTCATCTTTGGCAGCGTCTGTCTGATTTTTCATCAACTCCCATTCCTCTTTTCTCTGTTTCTCCATCATCGCAGTCCACTGTGCAGTTTGCTCAGAAATTGTCTTCTTCACGTTGGCGTCTTGAATCAAGGAATTCTTACTGAAAAGTCATTAAAAAAATGATTCAGTCTCTTTAAAACATAATCCGACAGCCATTAATTTTCCTCACTCTTTCCCTTTGACCAATTTGTCAATGGCGGCGCAGTGATTTTTCTGCATTGTTTGCCGCTCCTTCAGATGTTTCTTCCGCAACGTGTCGAGCTCTTTTTGCTGTTTCTTCCCCGACTTGAAAAGCTTTTCTTTTCTCAGAGACTCCAACGTGATCGGATCTAACTTAAATTCCGCTGTAATCAAAGCAGGTCAGTTTTAATAATGAAATTATAATTTAAGGAAGAATCGAAAATTTCCGGAGAGAGTTAAATTTTTAGTCAAGACCTTTCTTAGCCTCTTCCTCCTTTTTCTTCTTCTCTTCTGCCTTCGTGTCGGTCTGTTCAATTCCTAGACCTTTCATCGCCTCGGCTTGTTTTTCAGCTCCTTTCGAAAAAGCTCCGGGGTCAGACAGCATCGCCATGAAATCTGTGAAATGAAGTGATGATTTAAACAAAATTATTTAATAGACATTAATTTATTCCACTCACCCTCGAAGCCATCGGGGACGTAAATTTTCAGTTCGATGTTGCAGAAAAGCATAGGAAGTGCCATTGGGAAATTTGCCTCGGTTTTCAAGGAAATATGTCTGTATCCAGCTTGAAGACCATCCAGGGGCAAGATTCGTTGTCCCAATAATTTTCCGCTCTCTTCGTACACGCCTTTTCAAACAGAATTCATATTCCACTATGCGAAGGAAAATCTCAATATTTGTATACTCGCATTGCAACAATTACCGATTCTCAAAACCGCCAAGTCCGGTAGCACGACTTTCCGGAAAAGAAACGGTTCTTCGTTGTAAACAGGATTTAACCCATTGCCTGGCACCATTCTTGTCCTAAACTCTTTTTTTATGGTGTCGGCCGGTAAACCGTACATGTCCACTTCAACGTAAGTCCCGACTTTCTTATCGGACAAGAATTGGCCGGCTATCACCTGAGAAATATTATTTATTCGAATTAATCCCGCACGATGGAAACGATGCATGTTTCCCATAACTCGTATGTTGCCAAAGAGCTGTTTATTAATCTTTCTGGAGCTTACTTGGACGGAACATTGCGCAGTAATTACACCATCCACGCCCTCGGCGAAAGGATCGAAACTTCTATCTGGTCTCCTCATGAAATCTGGTTTCAGTAAATAACCAGTTGTACCATTGTATTCAAATTTTCCCTGATTCAGTTGCATCGGTAGATCAGGAGTTTGGAAATTCAAGGCGACCATTTGGCAGCCGGCATTCCAGAAGACCTAGCAGATCGAAATAAAAAAAATCACCCTGACGTCTCGCATTTATATTTAAGTACAAAAATGTAACTCCAATAATCGGACATACCTGAGGCATATAATTCGAGGAATCGGCTCGCGTGCCCTTCGGGTAAATTCTGCTCATCTGCCGTTTATTATAATTCACAAATTCCACGGAAGAGGTCTTTAAGTAATTCAGCGCAGCGGTTTCGGAAAAGGACGACATGTTGTGATGGATATTTTTCTCTGAAAAGAGATGGTATTAGAAACGGTCAAAAAGGAAAATATTAAAATTCTTCTTCCAGAGGGTTGTCAACATTTACTCTCGGCGGTTTCGAAGCTCTGAAATTTGATGGGCTGGGCATAATTGATCATCGATGACAGCCATGGATGACACGCCATGGTACTTCCGGTGTACTGGATCGGAGGGGCTTCGCCTTCTGCCCCTCCTTCGCCAGGTGGAGCACCTTCCGCAGGTGGGGGAGGTTCTTCCTGATAAAAAATTAAGAAAATATTATTCTCACAATCTCGTAAATTCATTGAACTATTTTTAGGATTTTCCGTGCTCAAGTGAAGCGGCTTGGAGTTAAAAGGGAATTCACTTTTGGAGGCTCCGCGACCGCGGGAGCGCTCGCGTCTTCCACGACTTCGTCTTTGGCTTCGAATTGGCCAGACCGGAACAGCTCCAGTTCAACCTTCTCTACTTCCGGCTTCAATCTCTTGTTTTTAATGAGTATCTTCCGTTTCAGCGCACACGGCGGAGGAAGAGGATGTCCGGGCTCTAGCTGCAAAGTCGCGTGAAATTCACTTGCATAAGTGTACGACGCACCAACGTTAGTGACATGAAATTCACGCGGATAAATTGTTATCGAATTTATTTACAGGGTAGTCCTTCAAGGGCTCCTTCAGCAAGAGGTCGCCTAATATCTCGTCGCAGTACTTTGCCAATTTGTATTGCTGCTTCAGGCAGCAGTGATTTTCGAAACTGAGAATTATCGGGTAATCCGAGGTGACGAATGCGCAATCTCTCAGGGCGATGATCACGTCTTTGAATAAAATATCGGTGCACATCGCTTTCCCGTGAGTTATTATCGGCTCCTCGTCCTCGCCTTTGCCGTCCCAGCAATCCAGTTCGACGCACCTGCGGAAGTGAATTTTTTTTAATTCAATTTGAATATCGATTTTTCGTGTATTTTGGGCATTTTTATATGAGGGATTAATTGAAAAAAAAATAATAAAACGGAAATACCTGCAACCAGCTAGGAGCACTTGTCGATACATTTCCACTGTGCTCTTTCCACCGATTTGTCGCCCACTTAGGTATGTATTGTGGCTCGAATTTATGTAATAATGGGAAAGAGGTTGGTCCATCTCCATCCATTCTTCCAGTTTGTCCAAGAATACCGGCGCGTTCTCATCGGACATCAGGTACCGGATAAATCCGTCTTTCGTGAGCTTTTCTAAATGGCAGAATTAGCATACTTCGTGTAATATCTCTCGGGGATTTTGTGAGGCTAAGCGTTCGGTAATCCATCGTAGGACGGTCTTTCGAAATTTTTTCCGAAGCTGAGGAGGAGTGTACCTACTTTCACTTTTAGCTTTTTCGTCACGTTCGTAATCGGTGATTATCTCCATACACCTTTTGTCGTCGTATAACGGGTATAGAATTTCATTCAGCCGTGGATCTCTTTGCTTTTCGTTCATGAACGTGACTAACTGTTCCAAACTGATCGAATCTGCCTTTCCCTTCGTTCTGGAAAATAATTCTCATCTTATTTTTTATTCCAGATTAATTATCACCCGGTTGAACTCACATTGATTGGAATAACTCCTCGATGTCATTTCTCGGGCAAATTTTGTGGTACAGCGTGTAAAACTTTTCAAAGGTGAACGCCTCGGGCTCGATTTTATCGCTCTGCAGAAAAATCGAATGAAAACATTTACGCGATTAAAATACAAATTTATTTGCTATAGAACAAATTTTTACCTTCCCACTGGGTAGTCCTAAATCGGCCAGTCCTTGGTACACAAGTTTTTCAGTTTTTCCAGAAGCAAACGTTTTAGAAATAACTTTTACAGGGACTTTCCCCTTCGGATCCACGGAAAAACTCAGTCTCATCCAACTACAAATGCAGGAATTTAAATAACGAGTGATCTTCATAAAACTCATGAGAACAATTACTTACTGCTTCATTAACTGAGTGGTAGGACACACGTTACTCGCTTTCGTATTGTGCGTAATTAATCTGAGGCCAGCTTGCCAGTCCTAAAAATCGATGTTTTAGAAAATTCCCTCCATCCCAAAAATAAACATTTGGTCAAAAATTTACCTTCGCCTGCTGAGCATTCGCGCACACAACGTGTTGATAATGAATATTCGTGTAATCAACACCCGAACAGATAGTTAAGCTCTTTTCGTCTAATTGCTCGAGATTGCCATGCTTGCTCAGTTTATTGCATAATTTCGGGTCCTGGAAAAATGCGGAATTGATTTGTGAGAAAGGAAAAAAATACTTTATAAGTAAAAACTTGTCATAGACATATTAGTTAATACCTTTGGTGTCCCCCCATAACGTATGTCGCTCACTTGGGCCAATTCGATCACGTCACCGTCCTATAAAAAATGTTTAATAAATATCAGAAATTAGGATATCGGAGATTCGCTACCGGTTTACCTTTCCCTCGCTCTTCCAATAAATAAAGAATCCATATTCGTCGACTTTGAACAGGCAGTTAGGCTCGAATTCGGTATTTTCCTTGTCTTCGAACCATCTGTCGAAAGTCGATCCATTTCTCAGTAATTCCGGCACTGGGATCTGCCAGTTGAATTCGAACTTCTTTGTCATTTTTAAGCCTCCCCGATCTCAGTAAATTTTTGGAAATCTCCCTCGCAAAGCACAAAATGGGCAAGGTAACGCAATAAATTTGCATGAAGAGGAATTTCTAAAGAATCTGGATAAGTGGTGCAAGTTCAACGCCAGTTCGAAAACTGTTCGCATCCGGCGTTCAACTTGGCCTGGTTGGTCACGTAATTTCATTAGAATAATCCTGTTTAAAGGATTACGATGCACCACAGTTGTGCCCTGATTATTGCACAACGAGCGACCTTGATCCCCGCCGTCGAACTTGACATTAAAAATTAATAACTCTCGGAATTCCACACACTCGTGTATTAAGTCATACATTAAGTACGCGGTGGTCGCAACAACCGTAAAAAAAAAAAAAAAGAAATAAAATCTCCCCAAATACCCAAGTACACCTCGCTTAGTCTACTTAGGACGTGCCTCAGCGTTAGTCGAAAAAAGTCAATTAACACCTAACGTATCATTACCAACTATTTTGCATTTTAATCGAACGATCGCTTTCAGACCGGGTCCCTTCCTCTGCTACCATTGGAATAAATTCTCAACAAACGGAGATTATCTCCAAATACCTGACTTAAAGTTCCACTAAAACTCCGCGTTAAAGCCGAATATAAATGAGCGTTCGCATTTTGTGCAGGGCAAATACGCAAATTACGCTAATCGTACTCTCGGTCTCAACGAGTACAGGGACGCGAGGTATCTCCGAGTAATTCGCATCTTCGGAGATTTGTCCATCACTGGGATTTTTCGTGCTGTCGCTGGACGAAGTTTTGGACAAATGGCATGTTGTAGACTCTTATCGAAGCAATTGATCCGGCACAGGCTCCGACCCAATAAACAATTACATGCTCCATGGCTGAAGTTCCCAAACAACCATACTTTAGTGAAGTTGCAAGGGCAGGATTGAAATACCCTCCGGAGTAGTTGAAAGCTGAAAGGAAAAATCGCTCGATAAAATGATACGATACATCTTCTTAATATTTATCTTAAAAGCAGATGAAAATTAGGCAAACCTGCGACGACCAGGGACGTTCCCACGAATGCATCGAGAGCAGTGCCGAATCTTGGGCTGAGTTCAGAGATGCACCGCGATGCAACCCTGCACATGCAGGTGGCAATGCCTTCGATGAATGCTCCGTAAATCGCAGGAACCTGGAATTTAAATCGGTGAAAATTATTTCTCTATAATTTCTTATCTTAATCTTAATTTGAAGTCGCTTACCTGTAAATCGGTGGTGCAGTCGGAGAAGGCTCGATTTCGATGGGTGGGGACGATTTCCAAAGCCCATAACAATTGAATGTACCGGAAAATTACCAGTCCTCCTACAAGTTCTGCCCAAATCAAAAGAAAAGCCACCTTCGGGGTCTTCTTTCCTTCGACGAGGTCCTCGAGATGGGTGTAAGGACACGCGGTCGAGTCGCCCCAGTTCATGGACCACCAAATGGTCAGGACGAATAAATAAATGGCATACATGGACACTCCCCAATTGTCGGCGACTGCAAACGATTAATCGGCTCGAGTTCTTTAAGCCATAAAATGTATCGCTAATAATTTTCCTTAATTCCTGATGTTTTAAATTAAATTTTCAAAAAGTCGCACTCACTTATGATGAGCTCGAAGCAGGATCCGCAGAGTTCGGCAGTGGCGATTCCCTCGAGGAACAAAGATTTCACCAGAGGTCTTCTGATATAAAAATCGACGTACCTCCTGGCCCAATATGCGATTAAACTCGTCAAAATAATGTAGAGGGTGGAGACCCCCAAGGACAGTAACGTGGCACCCATGATTTAATTTGACTAAAAAAAGTTGGAAGAAGATATGAGCATAAATGCTTCAAATCGTTACGGACATACAACGAGACGTTATTAATTGATTATTAAATTATTACACTTGAACGGGTGGCTATTTACCATGGGCACTTATCGGCGTCATACTTCCTCGTTTGCTATATTATTTCGGTGCCGTTAGTATACATTTTTGCTAGTTCTTCCCTGACTAGAGGACCTCTCGGAAGCGTGGGCAAAACCGGGTAAATATTTAATTATTTAATTATCTCACAGGGGAATTAGTGGATAAACTGAGAATACGATTATTGGCCAGTCCAATGGCTGACACGAAGCACGAGTGGCTATGTATCAACGGAATGAAAGAGACGCAATTGACCACTGAGTAACTCGCAGAATAATTTCGACTAATAAGTGTCTCATTGAGATCGAATCTTCTCCGTGTAAAAATAAGATTCGCATCGAAGTGAGCATTCTTAAAAAATTGCTCCTCTACTCTAGGACAAACGTCAATTTGTATAAATATCCGTATTAATTACATTTTTTAAAGCATAATAGAATCGGTATATTTTTAAAGATAGATATAGAATTTAGTTATCGAAGAAAAAATAATCATCGGAATTCCGAATATTTCGCCGCAAGGTCGCACCAGGGCGTTATGCAATGTTGGTACAGGGACTGTCAAAATCCGCACGCGTTAGCGATTTCCACTCGGGGCTTTAAAACAGCGAATTATCACAACTTTTATTATAATCCGCAAATCGGAGCTCGGTTAGTTAGTACGTAAGGGATGCCCGTGACGTTAGGCGAATTTTCAAAAATTCTAAAAACCTTTTCCCAAGGGCCAGAACGCCTGCAGCACGGCCACTCTTTGAAACTGGTCAGTGTCAAATATACCCTTGCACTCCTCGTCGCCTTTAAATAGACACAGCCCGAATTACCCGATGAAGAGCGCAAGCTGCATTTATTGGCATTTTAACGTCATGCGGGGAAATCGTCGCACACGCAAATTAGACAAGAATCGCAGCACTCGCGATCTAGCTCGACGGCAAATTTTCTTCGACAAGATTTTCATCATTTATGCGGCGCGATATATTCTTTTTGTCGGCATAAATAAAGATCTCGGTCGACATTTGAATTCTTTCATTAGGACGCGCAAATTGTATTAAGAGTACCGAACAAGAGCACGTCGCTCTATACGCTACGACACTTTCACCTGGTATATCGTAAAATAGCTTCAACGGCGCATGTTGGGGTCTTGAGAAATGTTCATTAACATTCTGAACGTGAATGGCGAGATTATTGCGAAGGTATGCCGATAGGAGAGGCAGAGAACAAATCGGACCGCAAATCGAGCCTATATTGCGCACTATATAGGTAGAAAGAATTTTAATGAAACCTCAAAAATTAAACAAAAAAAAATCAATGAACCCATACAAGGTGGACCTACGGTCGAATAAAGGTTTATTACAGACGCAAAATTACTTTCGAATAACAAAAAGTGAGCATACTTATTCGACGTTGTGTAGGATGGTCGTTTGACAGTGAGTAATGGAATAAATACCTATACAATAATTATAGCGTACCGAGCGACGAGTTCCTACATGGTAGGTCGTACCTTAGATACTTTCTTTATAGTAAAGCAATATATAAGAAACGCGTTAACTCTTTCATAAAGGCCTCGTTATAAACAGATTCGCCGAAACGATAACGTAATTCGATGCGGCGCACCGCGATTACCGAAAATCAGGGTGCACGCGTGCAATCAAAAAACATCCAGTAAAGATCTTATCTCGAGTTCATCCCCCCTAGCTCATTACCTTAAAACGAAATTAAACAATTGCGTAACGTCGTAACCGAATTAACCCTATCGAATAGTTTCCCGATAATCGACAAAGGCCTACTCAAGTTGGTCTTATCATAACCGTGGGTATCTCAGAGGAGTCTCGAAAAATTCGCCATAAAAAAAAAAGAATAGCAACGACAATTTCGCAACCTCGCGTCGAGTCTCGGTTGACTGGCGAACGCATAAAAATGTTACAATATTCGCCGACTCCAGGCTCTATCTTTAAAAACATTTAGACTATTATCCACGAGCGCTAATGATGCGCGTAGATAACCGGATGTCCGATGAATTCGTAATTTTCTACGTAAATCTGCTGGGGCCTTCTATCATCGTGATTCCCCGAAGCTAGTCACTCGATTCTGTCCAGAAAGCACGCATGGATAGATCGTATCCAGAACGCAGGAATAATATACAAGTATAAATGTACAATTAATTAAAACGAGCTCGACCATTTCAGGGTATAAATTTGAAACGCCCATCTTGAATGACATGCGTAAAGAACGACTCGGAGAATTCGATTTCCACCGACATTCTGAATTTATAGAGTTCCCCTCCTCGTACAACGGATATGTCGTTAAGAGTTCCCGTTTATAAAACTATCTTCTCTTGCAAAGTTGACGGCTAGTGTTTTCTCAGTGCCAATCCGGAATGGTTTCGTCGCACGCATCCAACAAAAAGCGTCCAGTTATCGACAACGACGTCTCCGGCGGACCGTGTGGACAGACATATATATTTATATGTATATATATATATATATATAATTAGGGTTGCAGTTTTGCTGTTTTATTCACCTTACGAAGTAGCTAACCATACTTTGTTACATAGGTAAATGGGCTCATTCTTTAATTATGAATGCGGACTAACTTTTATGTATGACATTATAAAAAAAGAGAACAACGTTTATTTACAGGAATCGATGGAGTCCCCTTTGTGCTTCTTCGCGGTCGGTGTGTCGTCCTGAATTTCCGGCGTCTTCAATGTTAGCCTGGCGATGCGCTTTGCCTTCAGATAGGTCATGGTTTCGCTTGATGTTCTGAAACACGATAGAAGAAATTGGAGAGAAAAACAGATAAATACATCGTCGTAACCTCTGATATATCGGGATGTGATATCCAGCAACGTGTACCTCGTTTTGGTCTCGGTAAACATCTCCGTCTGACTACCCTCGGTTGAACTGTTACTTGACGATGGAGAGTAAGGAATGATTTGATAGGTAGTTCTATTTAATACTTCGCTCGTGGTTTCGGAGGCCTCCAAACCGCTTGCAACGATTGTAGGAGTCGCAGGAGTCGCAGGAGTCGCAGGATTTGCAGGATTTGCAGGACTTGCAGAAACCGTGGCGTTGGTATTGGACCGACTTTCTCCATCCGGTGCGGACTTCTTTTTATCGGTCTCTGATTTCACCGATTTCGATTCGGGATGATTTTCCGGCTTGGGTATTAACTTACCATCTTGCGTGGGAAATGTAAGCGTGGGTAAGCTTATGTTCTTATCACCTTTACTAGCGTTCATTAACTTTACCAACAGCTTCGACAGTTCCTCTCTTTTTCTCGTTACAACAATCTCTTCGAACCAGTTCCTTAAAGTCTTAATTGGCAACGTATAGTCTTTGATAGGATCCTGAAACATGGTTACGTCATGACCGTGCCTTCATCGAAACATTTATTATAGATTTCTATTTACATGGGTCAAACGTTAGTGTTCGATTCCATTACAGGACCCACCTTGAAAAAACTTTCAACGTACTGCAGCACGTAGACTCCGCAGTCTGTAAAATTCGACTGCTGCGGAACCTTCGGACTGGCTCCTTTTATAGTATCTTTAGAAAATACTTTTTCCTTCCCCATTTTGGCGAGATATTCGCAGCTTAGGTAATCTCTCAAAGTAGCTACCACCCTCGACCGACTAGCTCCAGCAAGGGAATCGAATATTAGTATGCATGGACTGAAACAGAGATAAACACGCGTATTAAATAAAAATTAATCCGCAGGGTGTATCGCAACATTTTTTTTTGCATACATTTTGACTACATCCTGTTGCTCTGGCTTGCACTGAGGAGATGGCTGTGATTTCACTTGTTGGTTCGTACCATCTTCTCGGGTTCCTTCATCTTCCTACATCATTATTGTATAGATTTAATTTAAGCTACTTAACGCGAGTGCAATAAGCTGCAACTAAATCTACTATCAATGAATCTACTCAATCCCACGATTTCAACTTTTAGTTGAAAAAAAAATATATATAAAAATAAAATGAGAGTCGAGCAAAAACCGAACCTCATCTTCGCTGTCAACTTCCATTTCTTCGTCGTCTCCTTCAGCCTCATCTCGCTCCGAGCCATCGTCTCCTTGATCTATCGTAATAGTAGTCTTAACAGGAGTTATCGTAGTACTGCCAATTGTAACTGCTTGTAGTTTCATTTCCTTCAGTTTCTTGGACTTTTGGGTGGCTTTCTGCGTGTCCTGTTCTTTCGTCAAAGGAGAGTTGGACATCACTTTCCCCACCAAACCGGGGAAACAAATTATAGCCAGGAACCAATGAGCGCTGTGCAAGTATAAATAAAATCGTATCAATTAAATAGCTCCGATAGAGACAAATTAATCAAGTACTATATCTTGGGAAATAAATATTTCTACTAACTGCTCGTTAATCGGAATGACGATAAAATCCTTTTCGAAAATATTCACATTTTTCGTCCACTTCTGAACTCTTGCGTGCCTTTTCGCGGGCGCGGAAAGAGGCACGGCGCTTTCAGCCGCCTGAGTATGCGGGCTGGTCAGTCGTTTATAGAAATATGAGCTGAATACGTGGGTTCTACTTTGATCAGCTTCCGACAGCATTTCCAAAGTTAAATATTTTAAATAAAAATCTATAATAACATCGTTCAGGAATTGATCCTCTGCTAGACATGCATAATCTTCGGTATTGATCGCTATACCACCTTTAGCAGGTGGCGGTGGGTACACCGTGATACTGCAAAGAAAATATTATCACAAGAGTGTACTAAGTACATTGGAAACGAATGAAATCTTGAACGTAGAATCCATACATACGTTTGTATGCCACTATTCACGCTGATGTTATTTGTAGAGGACGCAAGACTTTGTTTCTTTGAGATATTTTGCACTTGTAAACTCTGGAACACGCGTTATAATTCACATTTATAAAACTATGTTAACTATTTCTTTAAATCAAGCATTGAAATAAATTCACAGGAGTTACTAACATCTTTTGGCGATGCTCGCACTAGAATGTCGTTAGCTTCTTTCGGGCTCAATTCTTCCAACATACGCCTTGGTGCGAATAGGGTCTTCAAAATGACTTTTGATTCTTCTGATACTCTTTCGGGCAGTAAAGTTATTCGTTTATGCGTATGATCTGTAAAACGCGGAAAAAATAACGAAGCATTGAGAAACCTCTAATTCCTTGGTAAATATAAATGGATAAAACGTATAATAAGAACCTTTTCCAGCCGGATCATAATAGGGACCTTTGGGATCTTGCATTCCTAATAATTCGCGAATCATTGCGCCTGTACTTGTGGTCGTATAAAAAAACAATACAGGCATCGACTTTCCGAAGTGGATCAGCACTTTTATTATATCCTTAAACTGTACCTCTAAAGTTACGAAATTTTTATCTACCGACAGAAAATATACAAGAGTTAATCACCATTGAAGGTACTGTCAAGAAAATGATTTCACTAGCCTAGTGAATAAATAACACTCACCATCTTCCAAAAGAGGAACACTTAATCTCACGCCGTGTTGTGATATCGCAACTTTTTCTCGAGGAACATATTTATATGATCCTATTCTCACTGTCCGACATAGTAACGATGTCTGTGATATTTGTGTCGCACTGTTTGAATTGATTTGTGGTTCCCCTTCTTTCCCTCCGCCACTGCCCGGACACTCTGTAGAATTGAAATGAATATGCATAACATGAAACAACACATGGAAATGCCAAGTCATCGATAGTTACCTCTTGTTCCTTCTTCGCCATCCGCAGTACGGTCTGCAGTGAAAGGTACTGAGTTATTGGTAATCACTGGTTCTTTTTCGAGAATCATTTCCATTTCTTCGGTACCCGAATTAGTCAAATAGTTAGTAGTAGTATTGACATTGTTACCATCCGTTTTCTTAGATTTACCCTCTTCATCCTCGTCCTCGTCGGATGATATCGTCAAACATTCTAAAATGCAACATAACTTTAACGCTTTGTCTCTTAAAATAAATTGACCTAAAATCTTTGTCCCACAAACCCATGAACCCAAGGAATTATACTAGTCAGAATAATTTTCAAAGGAATCACAGCAAAATATAGAGAAAGTAAGTTAAATAACAGGAAAATACGATTGAACGTACCAGGTTCTTTGACAGGCTTCCTGCGAGTAGCGTGACCTCTTGCTCTGCCCCGCTTGCAGGCAATCCCATCAGATTTCTCCAACTTGTCGCCAGGTTTCTTGTAGAAGCTCTGAAATAAATTAAATATCATAATATGTAATATACACGTATTTAAAGGGTTTTGTGCAATAAGGTGAACGTCGAAACCTGCTCTCAATAAGACCTGAAACGACATAGCAACAGTGCAGGATATGATTTCGATGGAGTTCGACATAACTTGATGAACACAATTGCTACATAAAATTAAGTTGCTACTACATATGCCAAGGGCTTGAGTATTATCCAGTTATAAAAAAAATTATTCCTCGATGATTTTAATCGTTGAGCACATTCAAACACTAATGTTATTACATGAATCTGTTTGAAAATTAAATGAACTCTACTACGTTCCGGAATCTAAAATTGATCTTGTTTCATCTCAATCATAATCCTTACATTTACATCAATAGACAGCATGCTCTCCTTCTTCGCTTGCATACTCGTAGTTACAGGTATTGCCTTGACATCCTCCGGTAATTTTGTTTTACACCGTAGACATCGGTTGAAGTCATTAGAAGTGATACCGCAGTTCGGGCACACAGCAAGCATTCCCTCGATGAACTTAGGCTCCTAGTTCCATACAAAAGCTATAGTAGATTGTGATACAAATATGCAGAAGGAATGCTATGACATGGCAAAGTATAGATATCGCTGTCAAAGCTGGTCAGCAATTTCAACTGCTGCATATCTGTAATTCTTAACTACTGTTATACATAATCCTTTAAACCTGCCACGTCACTGATTAAACTAAGAATTGCACGTTTAAAAAAAAACAACTGGAAATATATCGACATAGTAATGCAATGTATGTTTCAATTGTGTGCTCTCCTAACAATGTACGACAAAACATAACTACTCTTACCTCATTTTGCGTCAGGGACGAGTTGCTGTTTTCATCCGAAGCACTGAAAAAGAAAAAAAAAATTATCAATGCCTCCTATCAGCAAAATATGACGGAGGAAAATCCAGGCAAGAGTACAGGACAGCACGAAAGACTTTGAAATTATTTATATTAACATTTTGAGATGGCAAGAGTGCAACGGAGGTTAACTCAAATCATAAATTTAATGACAAAAGCAGATATTACGGTATACTCACTTAAAGCTGAGAGTGGGACTGTTCGGAGTGGTCGCAGTATTATCCAAAGGCCCTCCGATTTCACCCTGTTCACTTCCATCTTGAAGAGACGATCCTGAACCAACCTCCACAATATAATTTATCCCCAGAGCAGGGTCTGTAACTAGAGTTACCACAGTTTCTCCGTTAAACGAAAGGTTCACCTGAAATAAATTGAAAACCATTAGCCCGAGGAAAAGTAGATCGAGTCATCGTAAGGCCCATCGCTATGTCGATTATACTAATCTAAGTCATCGATCCATATAATCACCTGCTCTAGGAGATCGTTAACGGTGCAGTCTTCATTGGGTACGTCAAACGTGATTAATCTTTGCTCCCCGTTGAGAAGAACCACCAGCATCTTGGCGGTGTTCCCTTGAATCTGCTGTTGCACAGTAGTAGTCTGCGGATTCTCAATAATCTTTTGAAAGTAAGCATAGCTCTGGCTAGTATTACAATCCGCGTCCGCCTGGGGAGTGCAGTTCTGCTGATTAAGAGTTGACACTTCTTGCTGATTCTCAGGACAATCAGCTTCCATCGAATTTTGTACGGGCTGTTCGGACGTGTCAGACGCTTGACGGTGTCTTTGTTGAGGGCCTATCATTGGCTGTCTTTGCATCTGCGCAAACTGCTGCTGCTGGTGCTGTTGTTGAGGGATCAAAGTCATTTGTTGAGTCTGTTGTCCAGCATTCACCATCACTTGCTGACGTTGGACAGGACTGTTCATCAACTGCTGTATCTGTTGCTGGGGAGTAACGGAGCCCTGTTGCTGTCGTTGAACAGGTGAACTCTGTTCATGGTTTGCTGCCGGTGAGCAGGGCTGTCTTTGGCCCTGTATCTGCTTCAGTCTCTCTTGCTTAATTCTCTCGCTCAAGTGTTCCATTTCCGAGCACCGCAGACTTGACGAATTCTTAGGCATTTGCGAATGAAGTGGCTTTCGCGAATGAGGAGTGTCCAATCTGGTTCGAAGCTGTTGACGGGCAGCTGGAGTCTGACTTAGACCCGGTCCAGCTGCTGCCGACGTGTACGTCTTAGGACGAAAAGTTGGCGTCGAGTTTCTGCTGTTGGCCGCATTGGAATTTGGCGTGGAATTCGTTTGCGAGCTCAATATGTTGCCAGCCATTTGACTATTCGGAACTCCTCCGGCAGTCTTGGTCAGAGACTGCCTTTTATTTTGATATAATCTGACAGGCTTCTTTTCCATAGAAGGAAACGACTGTGGAGTTGAATGTTGACGTGGCGTTTGCTGCTGCTGTACCACGGGCTGAAATTAGACGAATGATGATTTTCTTACGCACCATGTATTTTGTACACTCATAACGATATAATTTTCAATCCATGGACACTTACCGATGGTGCAATGTTATTCAAGGGCTGAGGTCTTATCGGTGTAGCAGTCTGGCTCTTCGCAGGAGGGAATGTGTTCTGCTTCGGAGCTGTGTTAAAATTAATGTTATTCTCCTGCACTTTTGTCCATTGCATATTTTGCCCTTCCGGGCCGCTATTCACAGGGACTTTACATCCTAAACGTAACAAGGTTTAATCCAACCCGAAGTAATACAACAGATTCGTGAATAATGTTAAGCGTTTCACTGTACAGGTGCCTCGGCTTGTCGATTTTCATTTACAAAGAAACCATCAATGAGGAATATTACGCTAACTGCTCTCTCGGCGACAATGGCAGTCGAGATTGTTATGTCAAACACTACACTCGCAGAACTGTGACCGTTAGATTACTTACCCTGGTTCTCAACGACATTAACTATATTTTCACCAACTATGTGAGCATTCACGTTGGTTTTCAATATGTTTGGAGGGGAGGCCAACTCGTTTGTCTTTATTATATAGACATTTTGTCTGAAACCAGAAAAATCAGTTTGAAATTTCATCGTGTTACAAACAGCAAGTATTTGTAAGATCATTTCCATATATTTGGCGCATATTCACAAGTCATTTAAAGTAAAACAAAAATTCAAAGTATGACTGAAAGACAAATTAACTCATAGAATATTCTATGTGTTCTAGTTGACGCAATAAATTCTTCACTGACTTTGACAATTTGTGTGCTATGTAATGTGTCTTATTTTGACTACACAATTAATCTTGTCAAACCTCGATGATTTAAATATACTCGTGTGATTAAAGAAAAAAGTGTATAAGTACTATCACCCGTTTATAGTAGTATACCACAGACGTGATATTGCAGGTAATATACAAAGCATTGGTGTTCGATAAGGGTTATTTAGTATGAAACTAGGAAACAGAAAAAAGAACGTCAGAATGAACATGCAACTAATGTAATATCTTAGTGGACTAGTAGTAAATGCAATGACCTGAGTTCAAAGACGCAAACGTAAACCCATTCTGTTGTAATACAGAGAGATGAAGGAAATAGAATAATCTCTTTAAAGGGAAAGTATTTCGCTAGCTTGGAAATTATACAACTAGGATTACTTATTAATTTCCAAAGCCACAAATAATACAGTATACAAAGAGGTCCAAGGAAATATGTAACTTAAAGCATAGCGAGACATATATCACATAAAAACGATAAGTTAATGCTTGCATACTTAGAGTCTCTTTAATTAAATAAGATTTACCGTTGATCCAATTGCGTAGTTGCAATCTGCCCTCCGAGATTAATAGTTTGATGGGGGAATATGGCTTGATTGCTAGATTGCGCTTCGGCAGTATAAGCAAGAAATTGTTGCGAGCCGTTACCACCGTTATTCACATCTTCGACGAGAAACTGAACACTTTGTCCATCGGTGGAACAAATGTGATGTACGTCTTCGATCGTTATGGTACCATTGGGAGTGGTCACAAGATTATAATATTGGGCCATATTATTTAAAACTTAACCGCTCACAAATAAAAGTCTGAGTTCGTGCAGATCGATAATAGGTGATAGCTAAAATGCTGGAGTGCACCAATTCACAAAAATCATCCCTGTAGAATGATGTACAGATGTCCTTGCGACAGAACCTATTCGAAACAAACGATTTCGTTATAATTATATTCGACATGTAATCCTAAACAGGAACATTTGACAGCACATTACATCATTTTGCAGAAATAAATGCCTACTTTAAATTGATCGTTACATAATATAAATAATAATATTTGCAATTGCATTCGATAGAAATTATCGAAATTACCGATTTAATTATTACCTAATACAATCAATAAACTCCAAACAAAATGGGCTGACGTTTGGAGTACTCAGTGAATTTACTATATGTTTTAGTGGCATACATTCCACGAATCGCATAAAGAAAGATGAAACAGCTATTGCATTATACATAGTCGTTCATTGTTTAAAAATATTAATTGACCTATCACGATGGAGATTATTAGCAGTTTTAGTGGTTTTATTAAAATCGATTATCGAAGATTTCATTAATAAAACGAAAAGTAATGTCCATGAAGTGCATGCAGACAATAATATAAGAAATGAAGCAGAATTTGCACGTAAATCAATGACTTTTTCAAAAACACTAGACTTCAATGATGCAACATAATCAAATACGCATAAATATTATATCAGCTTCTAGTCAACGATACAACTTCATTCATCTGAACGTAATCCCTACGATTACAACCGCCACCTAAATTCTACGACAACCGACATGAAACGTTCCTTTGAATAAGAAAACCCAACATAAACAAATTGACACCCGAAAAAATGAGTGAATTCGAATCGAGCGTCACAGTGCTAACTATCCAACGTGTATCCAAGCCTGCGAAGGCATCGTCCAATAAAAGCTCAACGTATAACTGGATACATTCCCTAGGAACAATAAACTAAATAATCACATTGAATCACAGCAAAATTAAATAAATTCCTGAATGAACTCCGGCACTTACGTCCAGCCTGGGTCAACGTATCATAACCTAAAACTCGACCAGGGTTCGATATCCAGCCCGTGGGCAAATCAGCGTGGAAAAAGGCCGCAGTTTCGAAACTCTTATGTGAGGAAGCCGAGGGTATCCACGGAGCCATGAAAATCCGTAAATAAAGCACGAGACGCAGTCGCGAAAAGAGCCGTGTGCGAAATCCGCGTTGGACTCGCAACCGGATACTCGGGCCGTCCCCTAACCTCGCCGCACTCGGGAGGGCCGTCGGCCGCGGCCGAGTGTCCGTCTCGGGACGGCGAGTCCGGTGACACGTCGAGATTTATCCGGGCCGGGCCGGTCCACGAGAGTCGTCGCGAGAGTCGACCGATTCGGTACGAAATCGGTCGGCGACCCCTGGCAAGTCCGCGGCGATCCCGCTGCCCGAGAAGGCCCGGAGCATCAGGTCCGGGACTGGTCACGACATTCCGAGACGTCGTAATACTTACGGGCTGCCGGACGTCAAGGCGACGCACCAGAATCCCAGGCGCTTAGAGACGCGAGGCCAGTCTCTCGGGTGCTCTCGCGGTTAGTCTCTCATATCTCTTTCTCTCACGTAAGTAAATAACAACTGCTCTTCGCCATTTTATGCGTGTCCGTGCGTGGAGAGAAGTCGCGCGAGGTAGGCAGAGGCATAGAGGCGAGACCGGGGACCGAGGGAGATTACGCCACTGCGTCGCCGCGCGCATCGACACGACCTTCCGACGGGGCGCAAGATGGCGGCCCCTGCGCGGGAAAACCCGTTCGATTCGAACGTCGCATGTAACTATGCTCTCCTGGGCGTTTTTTACGTACTTTTCACGAGAGCGCTCACTTCTCGCACTTTCATCTCACGTGGGTTTATGCGCCGAATTACGTATTCGCTATGTGAAAGAACGTAGTTTTCACGAGAGCGCTCACTTCTCGCACTTTCATCTCACGTGGGTTTATGCGCCGAATTACGTATTCGCTATATGAAAGAACGAGATCACTAGCATTTCCGGTCTAGTAATATTTGTTTAATAAAGGTACATACCTAACAAATCGAAAATTGTTGAGAGGTAGTGGGTTGTAGGAAAAAAAAAAGCGGGAAGATGGAAAGCCGTTTAAAGTAAAGAAGAGGACTCGAGTCCATCTATATTTTTTTATTATGTATTACATTTATATTTACATGTACATATATTCCCAATTAGCATTTGAATTTCGGGTATAATTTGCTCGGGCTGCCCAGAATTGTAACAGGTGGCAAGTGCATTAGCCGTCTGCATCCTCCACCGGAGGTCGCACAGGACGCGGTCGCTCGATCCTTCCCGTGAATCTCCCAACTCATCTCTGTAGCTACTGCCGTCTCCTCCGTGGACGCGATCTTGTGCCACCATCTAGCGGCGACTCCGAGAACATAGACGAGGGTAACGTAAAACGCCGTAAAATTGCTCCACGTTCCAGGGGAAGTGCCCAGATGGCCATCCGCGGAAACCGCACATGGCCACGTCTGGCGTCACGGGATCACGGGCTACTGCCGTACCTGCAAATGTAATAGAATTGTAGAAGGGACTTGAAGCTCTCGTTGTAAGGGAATGCACTCAACGCACTCGACGCTTTAAACATAAAAGCGAAGTGCAGAAACACGCTCGGCGACCCGATACAAATCGAATGATCGAATCAAATTGAATAACTGCTGCAAGATGTAGAAATAGGAAATTGGTTTGAACGAAACTACCTCCACCGAATGCCCACCTACTACGAGAAGATTGCGTGCTGGAATCTGTTCAGAAATTTACCCGCGTGATAAAACATGAAAACTGGATCGGCACGATAAAGGAATCGGACCGGACCGGCGTCTGATTCACGGGGACGGTTCAGTTTGCAGGTAATTAATCAAAACTTTCGTCGCTCGTTAGGATCTTTCGAAAGGATGTAACTTGGTATCTCTTATCGGAAGCCCGTTATAACAGAACTTTCTCATCCGGCCGAGTGCAGCGGCACCTCTATTCTTTCCTTTTTCCGTCGAATCCTCGATAGGATCAATGTCCCAGGAGTGGCACGATACGATACCCCGCGAGACAAAAGACAAAAAGCTCTCGCCGCCGCTTTTTCTTTCCCTCTCACTCTCCCACGGCTGGCGAAATCAGCGAGATGAAATATTCCCGGGAGCGCCTCCACTTCGGCCGAGTTCAGGGCTTCCTTCGGAGACACGTCCCCGATGTTTGTCCCGGGTTTTTGGGATGATCCTCCCATGACGTTCCAACAAACCCGGGACGTCGGAAAGTAACGTCATCGGGCCTGAAAAAAGAAGTTAATAAAGGGACCCCGCGTTCCGGTCGACCGTCGAACTTGGGAGGAAAATTCTTTTTGGAGCGGGACGGACATCGAAGAGGATCCCGAAGACCCCGTCAGGGAAGGCTCCCGGGCACCTGGAACCAAAATCTAGTTCAACTTTCGGGGAAGAAACATTTTGAGGCTGGGTCTTCGAAGAACTCATTGACAAATTCGAACCGGGGAAGAAGGCCCTGGACTGTCGCGGCATCCTTTAGTTACCGGAGTCGAGATGTACATTTTTCATGGACACGATATTACTTGGGTAGGGCTCGGGGGACGGGGAGCTGTCTGGTTGGCTGCAAGCCACCACTGTAAATACTGGGATGTCAAAGTGCGAGACGGAGAGGGAAGGAGCCGACCCCGGGGAAGAGAACGGGATGGAAGTCGAGGAAGGAGGCGGCGACGGGGAGAGCGTCCTGAGAGAGCGATAGACGGAGACCGAGCGGTGCGCCTTTAGGGGGAGCGAAGGAAACGGACGTAGAGGTGAAAGACGGATCTTAAGTTCGTTATCGGAGAAAAGGCGAACGATTAGAGCGTCGCCGAAGTTTAACGTCCGGCTATCCCTCGCGGGGACTCCGGAGAGCCGGACAGATGTACCTTCGATCTTGCCGTAAAAAAAGGAAAGAGGAAAAATCACGCAAAGCGAGGGAAATGATTAATAGGAAATTATACCGAGAGGCCAAAAATTGTAACAAGCTGGGGATGCGTCCCAAAAATTGAGCATCTCGCCATTGCGTGACCGTAGAATAAATTCTATGGGAGATTAATTGAATTTTAAGACTAAGCTTATAATTTGACTACGATCTCACGTACGCATTTGATGAATATTATTAACAGTGCGTACCCTAGCGGGCCGTGGCCGATAAATAACGAGCCAGATACCCGCGTTTAGCGCGACAGATTCGCGTGAACGCGTACCCCCGTGGCACCGAGGGACGAGGAAAAAAAGTCACTCGGCTAGGCGTTATTCATGGGGAAATTCAACCCGACCGCGCAGTCCGGGTCTTCTTTCTGTTTAGGGCCGGTTTATGCACCTTCGGTTCAATTTATCGAATAAATTTACCGTGCCGCCTCGATATGGAAATCGAACCGTGGAACCATCTTAGGGGTGATTTCGTGCAGGTATATTTCATCCTCTCCCTTGCCCCCGCAATTCTTTCGGAAATACCTTATTCCGCGAATACCTCCGTGGTATATGTCGCGTTAAAACCGGAATAAATCGAGGGAGACATCTCGAGGAATCCCGATTTCACTCCTTGGTATTAGAATTCCGCCCCCGATTATTAGAACCTCCGACGACGAATCTCAAAATTTCAGGGTCAAGTCATCGCGATCGGGTCGTGGTGGATCGAGACGAGATTCAAGAAGCTGTAAATTCGACCCCTGGACCGTCATTCTCAAAATCGTTCTCCTTTCTTCGACATCTATCGGGGAACAGGCATCGAGATGATTTCCTGGTGACAGGAGACAACGGGATGCATTTTTGAATAACGCACTTTCCTCCACCGGTCCATCTTGCTCCGGTACCGCGAAAGGAGGCGCAGTCAGAAAATGAGCGAGTAATCTCTAGTAGATTCTTGCGGCTCATGAAAGATTGATCTCGGGACCCGAAGAAGACCCTGAAGAAGCAGGCCGTTCTAGTGTGGGATCCTTGCTAAACGCTTGTTCCGTGTCGGCGATGGGCCCGAGCGCATAGTCGGTGTCCCTGGACGAGCTGGACTATCGGGCAAGAAGCATTTCCTGGCTTAGAGTTCACGGAAATTAGTCCTACCGTTCCCGGTGCGTGCTCGGAGTAATATTGCCGACCACCCTTTCTCGTACCACGAGGCACCGATCCTTCGACTCCTTTCGTACGAGGCTTTTTGCCGATCGCGATAATGTTTCTCGTTGACTCATGCCGCTTTTAGCAGCCCCGGGATAATTGTCCTCACGTCGGGGAACTGCCTTCTAATATACGCGATCACTGTGGTCTCCTCGACTGATTCACGCACTCGTTGCCTTTTGCCTTTTGCCTTTTGCAGAGCCTTTCGCGGAGCGGCTGCGTCGCTGGGGGCGTTTCTCTCGTTCCAACACTCTCTGGAATTTAATTACAATTAATGTATTTAATATACGAGGTCGCAAACCAGGTACATACCTAGGCAAATGTCGAGGCGGATTTTGACGACCCTTTGTTTCAGGGAGAATAATTATTTCGGCATTAAATCGATCAGCTGATAAGTTTAAGAAGCGACTCGGCGCGGGACGCAAGCGGCGAATTCGGCTTTCCTGGACAATTAGTGTCGTGCAACCTTTCAGCTCCGAGTTCCTACTCCTCTTTCCTTCTACACCGGGCTTTTTGTCGAGCAAGACGAATGTGTCTTGTTCACTCATACCGCCTTTAACAGCGCCGAGGTAATTGCCTTCACGTCGGGGAACTGCCTCCTGTTAGACGCGATCACTGTGGTCTGCTCTTGACTCCGGATCCCATGAATTTATTCGTCATCCTCACGGCGAATTACTCGGGTTCGCTAATTCCTCTCAGGAAGGTATAACCAGGAGGGACGAAGTGCATCATTCATTACCGCTTAAATACGTTTCAAAATGGAAATAAAGAGATTACCCCGGGGGAGACTACCCCTTCGGGGAGGCCATTCTTCAAGGGGAGCATAACTTCTAATATGCAGTTACCGCTTTAACTATAATAATCCGCTTTTGTTGCGCGCTTTAACGGACCACCTCCGTGTTTATTACCTCCCAAAGAAGCGTTATTAGAAATTTTACGAAAAGTGACCGAGGGCAGGGTGGAAAAGTCGGAAGCAACTTTCGTCCGATCCGGCGCTGGAGAGAAATTATGGGAAATAAGTAAGCGTAAAATAGTAATGTGCTGTTATAACCTCCGGGAGGTCGAGATTCCTGGGAAGATCAACTTTGTAAAAGAATGTACTAGCTTTCTTTCGTTCTGTACGGCTCTATCCCGACAGGAATCCGAGAAGCCAGAACTAGCTGGGCGACCATAAATGGATGATGCACGTCGTAATGATCTCTTCACTCTCGATTCGACGTCACAATTAGTTCCATCCTTTGCCGTTGTTGCTGCCCACTGATCATCCTCGAACGAGGACTCCTCTTTTTTCCGCATCATGATTTTCGGGATGATTCTTGAGTCTTGGACTGCGGTTCCCTAGATTTGTCAGCCAAGATGGATAGACTTGTACACGACACGCTTTTCTCTTATCCTCGTTTTTCCGTCACCCCGGTAGACTCCCTGGACGATCGCCTCAACGTCGGGGAACTCTTCGGGGCTCCTCTGGACTCTCCCATTTCCCAGCTTCGAAGGAAAAAAAAAAACGAAAAGGATGTCACGCCCGCGGGAACTGGCTCCCGCAATTCCTCGGGGCTTCTGCACGCGAACTTCCTGAATCATAATAGACTGCATTATTTAGTGGCTCTTCTGGAAGCCGAGCTCACTTCTGGGAGACCACCCTTTAAATTACGAATTCAGCTCCGAGACGTGACTGGCACGTCTTCATCTACCTCTTCTGCTCCGAGTTTCACTTATCCGGAATAGATCTGGCATCCGTTCAGGAATATGATTCCCGGTTGGACCTCTTGTTCCCCGAGATGGGAAAAGTCTACCTCGTGATAAGAGCCTCCTGATCCTCTTCTGGAAAATGGAAAAATTCCTATCACAACCAACCTCTCTAGAAAAATAAGAGGAAAATATAGGTTTCAATGCGATTTATTTATTTTTAAATTGTTTCTGCTTTATTCTGAGGCACCATCGTTGAAAAGCATCGTGGAAGAAGAGGCGCGTTCGGAGAAAGAT
Organism: Orussus abietinus; assembly: GCF_000612105.2. Lineage (NCBI taxonomy): Eukaryota > Metazoa > Arthropoda > Insecta > Hymenoptera > Orussidae > Orussus > Orussus abietinus. The sequence continues at coordinate 393,385 of NW_019394317.1, forward strand.
TTCTTAATACGTGTCTACTTATTTTTTTTACACTTTTCTCGGCTTCGATCGTTCTCGGTGCATCGCAGGGCAGCAAGCCGGAATGCACCCGAGCCTAATGGGAAGTGGTGGCTCGGCGTAAATTCTAATTTCCTCGTAGGGGAAAGGATTTAAGGAGGAAATGAAAAGTTTTCCCGGAACTCCCGCCGAGTTTCCCAGGGCACTTTGGCCTTCGTATTTTTCGATTCGACCGCGATGAGGACCAGGCTGCGACCGAGCGGAAAATTTGAGATCATTGATCTTCCCTCCGGATGGAAAGCTTCACAGGAAGGTTCTTCGGGGCCTCGAAGCCGAAGTTCAGGGCAACCCGTGCTTCCCGATCGCCAGAAATCTACGAACTCGTTCAACGAGTCTTGCACTACAGCCATTACGAATTTATGCCTCTTTTCTTCCCTCGATACCGGCTAATTCCTTGGCCGGTAATTCATTTCGAAGTTTCCCACGACTTTTACTCCCAGGAAATGCCTGAAAGTCCTTGCGCACCGGCATGCAATTCCCCGAAGGTATATCATTAAGTGTACCGCCGTTTCTTAAGAATATTTTCCATACATCTCGTTTGAAGTAATTTTAAAAGAATGACCGGCAGAATCGACGGACGATTCCCTGCCACGTGGGCCCGCCTGGTCGATTTTCGCTTTTACGGCCTTTTTTCTAAGTCGTAAATCCCTGTCGCAAGGATTGGAGATGGCCATTTCCTTTCCGACTCGTTCCTATACGATTTACGATCGCCTCGACTCTTCCTCCGTTCCCTTAAGAACTTATCGGAGATATCAGGGATAATTTTTTGAGATTTATGATGGTCATGCGAAAGTCGTTTCCAGGTTGCAAGTAGGGAATAGGCTGTCTTCGGGCAGATAACTCCGGCGATTCACCGCGCATCTCCCTGGAAAGAAGCCGGCAAAAATTAGCATATAATATGCTCGCCTTGTGATAAACCAATAAATAGCTCTCCAAAGCATCCTCGATGTTCTCCATAGCTGGTACCACTATTCCGTCCCGTTTCCCTCTGTGCAGTTCCTTCCGCGACTTCCCCTGCAGACTCTCAGACCGTGTCATCCATCTTCCCAGGAAACGGCGTCCCTCCCATCGGCTCGGGTTAAAAGACTCCTATTTCCCTATTACAGTGCCAATGGTCCCCGGTTCCCTCCTCCATCTCTGCTTGCGGCCGATCCGCGTAGTAAAACGCCAAGGCGTCCTGCTCGTGCACGCATACCGGCAAGACAAGTGTGTACCTACGCAGAGGTCCCCTTTGCTGAAGAGGAAGGGAGTAAGGTAAGGGAGGTGAGGTGAGGAGGTTAGGTTAGCTGAAGTGAGGGCTCCTCCGGGTGAGTACCACTCACTCATTGACTCGCGTACGCCCGCGCGTCTGTCTGTCGGTCGGTTCCTCTGTCGTCCTTTAACTCGAGTTAGCCTGTTACGCGTTCGGTTGCACAGGTGCCGACTCGGGTTATCAAACTCGGTTACGAATTCAAGTGCCATTTGAAAATACGCGTTGGCACGAATTTCGGACCGGCATTTTCTCGTTCAGGCCGCTGGGTCCTGAATTTTCGGCCGAGGGTCCCGAAGACGAGGTCGGGGACCACCGGGTGCTATCCGAAACCATCGAGAATCGTCGAGAATCTCCCGGAAGCAGTGAATATCATCGGGTACCATCGCTTACTCGTTCCGGCTTTCGAAATCCCTCTTCGAGCGGAAGTCCGGAGCCGGAAAAGTGGACGTCCATTCTCGATCCTGCTGGACCCGGTTTCTAGGATAATGTTGTTCGACCTCTCCAGGACCTGCCTGACCCTCTTCGTGGTCGCGTGCGCCGTGCTCGGGGTCCAGGGGAAGCTGCAACCGATCAAACCAGGCAAGTCCTTTTTTTGTCGGTCCGTCGCTGGGAGACTTCAATGCGTGGAGCTGGTCTCTGCAGTGTCTTCGCTCACCGGGATGAGGCCATTTTTTCCTCATGAAATCGGGGTTTGTGAGCTCCTTACCTTGCCGAAATACAAGGGAATTGACTATCATCGATAACTAATGCGATAAGTAGCGATTTACAGCGAGAAGAAATTCAAAATGAGGGACTGCTGGCCCCCTCGGGCGGAGTGGGCAAAAATGATTTCGGGATTTTTTTAAGGTTATTAATGTACGGTTTTTGAGAAATCCAGTTATGCCCAGGATCAAAGTACCTCGGGTCGCCTACGAAGTCCACGTCTAAGTGGCCCAATTTAACCAGTTCTCGTTAGCCGTGCGTAGTAAGTGCGAGAGAAATTGGCCGAGAAAGTGTGCGAGTCGGGACATGTACGTTGAAATTTATTTAAACGCCGATCCCGAGGGAAGATGCTTCGTCAGGGGAAAAAAAAAACATTGTCCCTGGAGGAGGTATTCCACCTTTGCGGATAGCCAGGTCGTGGCGGAGAATTTATTATTCAGCATTTTCTCGACAGGAATGCACCGCGAGGTGAAATACTCTCCCAATTATCCCCGCACGCTCGTCTAAAAATCCCGGAACGGCGTATATGATTGTTACGTTATTTCTAGCAGTTTCGCGTTACGTCGTTTCGGGACTTGCGCTTTGTAAATAATTAGAACGGGGTGCCGGGGCGTATTAAACAAATTACAGCTGATTACAAAGTACGCCGGAATATCCGGCCCTCCGCCGGTCGCTCTTCAGCAACTCCATTCGCATCTACCCGGTATGTGCTCGCCGTCCATCCTAATTACTCCTGTACCGAGAACATATAATAATGCCCGGCTCGGAAAAAGCGGTACAAACTATCCGTCGCTTCTGCTCCCACTGTCCCGCAGAAGTCGCCCGAGTCGTGAATGAGTTTCTTACCGATATCTCTCGTCGTAACTAAACGCCGGCCTGGCTAATGTCCGCGTTTTTCCGCGAGGACTGACGCTCGTCGCCGACATTGCATGGAAAAATTCACCAGGGAAGAAAGGACTCCTAACGAGGACCACAGGGATCTTCGCAATCTGGCTCGATAATTTCTCGTGAGTTCCTAAATTCCTGAGCATTTTTTCTTGTCGAATTATCACTAAAAAGAATTCTCAATGAGACGGACATTGTAACGCGCTCCGGCCATGTTTTTTCCGTCCTCTTCGACCTAGAACAGGCAGGATTTTTGGAGGAGCTTTTATTGAAGGTTGTTCAGATCTAGATAAACTCCAGGCACGTGATATGCGCCTCGGTTTCGTAATGCCAGTGTCAAGGAGGTGTAACCTCGTCAACGTCGTCTTCGGCGCCGCTCGACACGTGCAAGTGCCTTTCTCGTTCTGCCTACCGATGTCCGTCGCGACGACCAAGTAGTTCACGGTCCTCGGACGTCCTCTTCATCCTGCTGATTAATTCAATTACAAGGCTTGGCTAATCCTATCTTATCGCTACTTTCCAAGACTATTAATTAATTTGAGTTCCTTTAAAAAAATTAACCGTGGAATTTTTTCGGTATGGTTTTCAGTGTCTTCTTCGGCGTCGCGCGGTATTTTAAGGGCCTTTCTCGTTCGATTTGATTATAGGAGTCCTCGAAAAATCGTCACACCTGGGTGTCCCCCTGAAAAAGAAGAGCGAATTAATTTTCGCGCCTCGGGGCTCTTCCGGATCGAGTCTCAGACATCGTGGGTGTTGTACCGAGAATTTGTACCTAGGTTACGTAAACGGCGCCGTTCTCCACGTGCAACTAGGTGTGAATTGGTTATTCACATTACGTTGGCAGTGTTCGTCGAGACACCGCGGGATGGACGTGTCACTCTCGTTGGGTCAACGGTTGGATGTGTTCCTGCAGGAGACACCGTTAGAGCTCGCGTCATTCTGAAATAAAACGCGGGCCCCGATAACCGGGCTGGAATTATTAACGCGGTTTCCTTTCGGCATTATCAGCGGTTATCAGGACGTGCGGGCGTTTCACGCGTGGGCCAGCACGTTAACTGGGAATAATTTCTATACATCGTACAGCCATTGTGGATAATTCAGGCGGCCTATTTCGCGGCCGGGGAAATCATTTATAATGATTTACCCCCTCACCGTTTATACCGAATCGCGTAGCGCAAAATTCCGGCAGGAGCGATTGCCGTTGTACGCAAATTCGACGAAACGAGCGGCATTAATTGCAATGTCGAGACGTACCTCCAAAACTGATAAAAAAATGTCAGAATAATTTTACGGGGTCGAAGAAATCTCAGAAATTACCCGTACATCGTGCCAATTCTTCTCCTACATGCTAATTAGTGAATAGTTCGAATCTTACATAAAATGATAAAAAATCAGAAATATCGGAGGTGAATAATAAGGAATAATCATTTAGCATTTTTTCCCGGTATCGCATATTTTTTTTTCTCCGTGTTCGATATCACGAATTTGAATATTCCGAGGTGAATGACGCGTTTTTTCCGTGGGAAAGGACGAATCGGCGATGTACGGAGGAGATCCTCTAGCGCCGTTCGGTGGGACCGATTCATTCAGAGTCGGGCCGCGTGCGTACCTGCTCGCGCACAGGTGAGGCCCCGGAGGGCCGAATGGGCCTTCGCTCATTTATTATTGCATAAGATTCAGAACTTGTTCCGGTCCATTCATCGTGATGCGCGTATTCGCGGCCGATCGTACGATGGGCCGATCGTCCCGATCGCTTCCTGATTGCTTGCACGTCGAGACGCCTTAAGTGCGCTTAAACGCCTGCGCGTTTATAAAGCGGGTACAGAGGCCGTAGCGGTATACCCATGGGGCCCATGGGAGCCTGGGTGCACCAGGACACGGGGCCCCGTGGGGTCAGGGATCGGTCACTCCTTGGTCCCGCCTTTAACCTCCCGTTAAATCCCTTCGCCCTCTTCCGTCTACGGGACTTACTCCGGAATTTATTTATCCGCATATCGGAAGTAGAGCAAAATCGGAGAGGCCGCCATAGTGTACCTACTTTCCAAGTCCCCGTCAAATCGGGCTGGTCTTCGCGCTCCTCCTGCTCCAGGCGAGTTTCCTCATAGTTTAAACATTTTAGTCGAGATTATTACCTTTGAGGGAGCGGTCATCGCCGGATGGGAAAATTTGCAATTTTAAGCCGGGGCCGTTCCGTCCCGCTGGATAATCGATTCCTAGAGTGCGGCTCCGGGTCACGTTCGAAACTGGTCACGTAATACCTACCGGCGCGGAAATTAATATTCTCTTCGAACAATTTTATACGACGTTATGTCGCGCGTCGGGCTGCTTGCGGTTTCGAGTACCTGCTCGTTCCATTTTCTGCACGAGGAGTCGGCACTTTAAGACCGTTTCTTTTACGCGACTCGATCGCAAAATCGGGACTCGTCGATAGACTTCGGACGCCGCGCTCACGTTTCGTCGGAATCTTTGCATTTCGTTTTAAACGTGATAATGCGCGCTATCGTATATATCGTTTTATATTATAACGTAATTACTTTCACTTATATACGACTTCTAACAGGACCTCCTCGGCTTGCTTCCCTTGCCTCTCCTCGCCCCTGGGACCGAGCCCACCTCGGAGGTCTTCCAATTAATGGCCGGGAGGTCCGCGTCGCCCTGGGGCTTTGAACTTGGCCGTGAACGATAAGGATCGTTAGATGCGGCCGCGTCTATGTCGCCTTTCCTTCTTCCCACCGCCTCCCGGAGCCGGAGATCGCGTTCGACAGATTTCGTCTCTGGCGGCCATCTTGGATCGCGCGTAGGATCCCCCTGTCGGACGAGAGCATAAGTTATACGAACCCTGAGAATCCGACCATTCCCTTGATATTCCTCTATGGACAGCGAAAGGGAGAAAGAGCGACCAGAGGGACTCCCCTTTCTCTCCCTTCCTTGCCGTTTGATAGGCTGCCGACGAGATAAACGAAAAGGCCCCTGTTTTCTCTCTAGTTTTGATGTCTTCGTGGCTGGATCGGCAGGGTCCACACGTCCATGTCGGTTGTCGAACCTGGACAAAAAATCGGACACGTGGGCTGCCGTATCTAAACCAGATACACCTGGACTCGCACCTGGACGCGTCGGATCGTCGATTAATTCCGAAATCGCCGATCCGTAAGATCGGACACAGAGGTGTCCCATAACGCTCTACGCGTAATTACAAAGAAGAAATTACGTGTTGGATTTGAGGTTAACTTTTCCTGGAACGGGTGGGTGCCTCTCGGTAACGCGAAACCCGGTCTCGGCGACGATGATTTAATTCCTCCCGAGGAGCAACTAGCTCCTCGAGTCTTCTCGAGCTACATAGAGCAATAACTTTCAGGCCTGAATTACCGAGGGGGGAGAGGTTCTACGAAATCCCGGACACTCGAGGAGATCGCGAAGAGATCTCCGGAGGAAACCCCGGGACGCGCCGGGAGGGGAATTAATATCGAGCGATTAAGCGAATCCGCGATTGCGAGGCGAGGCTGCACGCATACGTGGCCTGCACTTGCCATTCATTAATTACGCGATGCACCTTTTCGTTCGAGCACGTAAGTTTCTTCGGGGTCCCGGTCCGGTTGCCAGGTGGCTGGGACGAGACCGAGACGAGTTCCTCGTAGAGGCTTCGTGTCCTGTCGGGACGCTTCGCGGGGGGTCCTTTCTTCTTGCGCACCAGCTGCTCCACTCTCGATTCTCCTAAAAAAATTCCCCCGCATCAAGAATTTTGTGATACATCAATTTCTCCCAATTTTCTGGATGTTTCATAAAGTTTTATAAATTTTAAAAAATTTTCCCGACACTCGTCGATGCCCGTCATTGGTGCTCGAGATCGATATTTCGGATTTAATCTCGATTTTATGATTCGTATTAATTAAATCTTGAGTTAGGGGAGTAAGTGGTCGCGGTGGGTCGTTAGTCGGACATCGAGCGAGGCTCGATGAATTTTTCGGATGCACGTCGAATGGAAATAATAAATGTACGAGTACCCTCCCCTCGACCGTGTCCGCGAAAGGGCGGCAATTAAAGCGTGGCACGATTTCAAGGAAACTCGCGGTTACGAGGAAGGAGGGAATTTATTAATTGGCCACAATCACGCGATATTTCACGCGAGCCCGATTTATCGCCGTCCCCTCCCTGATTTATCCCGGCTACCTTGGCGTCCTCGGTTTACATCTGCTCCTAATATTACCTAACACCCCGGCATTCGGGTTCAATTAAGAACAATTTACTGCCGGTACGCCGCGTATGTCGGCACGCATAAACGGGGTCCGCCATTTTGGGTCTCGACGGGTTCGATCGAGGCTTGTAAAGTCCAACTCCAAAACTCACCCCCGACAGGTGCCATCGTCCGATTAAATTCGTTTAGAACGGCGAGGTGGAATTAAAATCTGACGCAGATCCGGAGGTGCGAGGACCGCGGGATTATTATGGGGGAAACGGCGATAATGTTCCAAGATGCACCGAGCTCGTCGGCCATTATTGCGATGGCACTAGATAGCCACTTAACTCCTCTCCTGCTCGCAACGGTAAATCTTGAGCCCTCGAGTGCGACTATTGAACTTCGATACTAACCATTAAAGTCCAGCAGTAAACTCCGCCGAGTGACACTTTTCCTGACAATCGATTCCGAGCTACCTCGAAGAAAGTCACCCGGGGAGCTCGGCTGACTTTTACGGATGTTACCCCTCGGCGTCGTTTACCCCCGAACTTTTCTCGACCCGGAGCTGGGGCGATATCCCGGCTACCTCCACCGAAACCCACCCCGATTAATTTACCCAATTAACCTGATTTAATACGTCTAATTAAAAACCCTCGGGGCAGCGGAACGCCCGCGTCCATCCTGCAGACATCTCCCGTCAGACCGCCACGTCAAGGTTAACGAGATCATCCGACTTAACTCTCGTATTTAACGAAAACGCTAATTAACAGTTGGAAGGATTTAGAAACGTTTGAACTTGGCCTCCAAATAAGAATGGAAGGCAGTGAAGGGCAATTTCTCTATCATTACTCGGACAATTTGTCCGTCCCTAGAAATTCAGGCCCTTCGAACTCCTGGAGCGACCACATCCTAATATCGAAAATGAAACCGTTATCGGTATAAATGATTAAAAAAATATCCGCTATAATTGTCGGCTATTACTTAATGGCTCCACCTAATCTACCCCAATAAATCCAGGGCGGCGGAGCCGAGGGTCGGGCACGAATCCGCCCCCGCTGGCTCGAGGAGCAACCATCAAAGTCCGGCAGTAAACCGAGGGACCGGCACTCTTCCTGGCAATCGAGCCCGAGGTTTCCTCCACAAAGCCTTCCGAGAGGCCAGGATCGGGCCGACTTTTACGGAGGGGATCTCCGGGGCAATATCGGCGAGTACGTCGGCGTCCTTTATGTCCGGGCCTTCCTCAACGCCTGCTCCCAGGCCGGCCAAGTACCGAGGCAAGGTACCCGGTGAACAAAGAGAGGGCCATTCAGCTCCGTAGTAAACGCAGGCGCGCCCACGCGCTGCGACTTTATATACACCACCCCTGGCGCACAAAGTGCGTGCATGTAATGTTACGTTACGTTATGTTATTTGCGACGGCCGGAGATAGGAGGAAGAGGGGCAGGGGCGAGAAGAAAGGAGGAGCAAGGAAAAAGAGACAACCGGTACCAGAAGAGGGGCCAAGGGGACTCGTATCCTCCATTCATGCCACCTCACCTCGAGCTGCATACTACATACTCGTACCTCCGAGTCCTCGGGTTGCCGGAGAGAGACGGACGTCGGCCACGGGGCCGGGGGAGTTACCTTGAAGAGAACCTCGCGCGATATCCGCGGTAGTGTCGTCGACTCTCAAGGGCAGCGACTCCTAAGAGTCGCCTACGCGACCGCTCGATTCGGGACTTCCTTTATCTCCCACTTAAATTATCCTTGGATTACAAAACTCGATCCGCTCCTATCTGGGAAATGCTGTCGAAGCGATTTTGTCCCTCGCGGTATTCCGCAAATCGCGGTTCAAGTAATAATCTAATTATGGGAGTTGCGGGAATTAATCCGCTGGATGGATTCAAGGTGGCGGCGCAGGGTTGAGTTTTTTGAATCTCGTGGGTAGTCGTAGGGTGACCTAGGGCTGGTTTTCAGGGTGCAGATACGAGGGGCGGCGGTACCAGGAAGGGGAGGCCGTCGCCACGTCGGAGGCCTGTCTCCAGTGCCAATGCCTCGACGGCTCGCTGCGATGTCGTCTTCGAGTCTGTCCACGTTTCCCGAATCCGCCGCCCTCGGGATGTCACGCGCGATCCCTGGGAGAGAATTTCTGCTGTGCGGAGCTGGTCTGCGGGAAGTCACGTTAGTACGAAATTGCACGCTTCCGCGGATCGCTCGGGTTCGGGGAGGCGCCTCGCGACTTCCGGCGGAATACATCCTCAAAGATCGACCCCTTGTTTGCAGGCGACCTCGATGCTTCTCGCAGAACGGACGACACTACCGAGGATAACGGTGAATATCGATTCGATCAATATTTTATCATGGTTTTAACACCGTTCATAAGGAATTACGATAAAGAATTAACAGCCAAAGTTGGGTTCGAGGCCATCCATGGACGCTTCACGCGTGGGAAGGGTTTATCGATGATATTCGCTTTTCAGGCTGCTTTTACGACGGCGTCCATTACGGTCCCGGCTCCGCCATGATGGGAGCGAGACGATGCGAGTACTGCTACTGCATTTTCGGAACTCGGAGGTGCATCCGCCCGAAATGTCTCCTACCGCTTCCGGGATGCACTCCACTCTACACTCCACATTCTTGCTGTCCCGTCTCCTACAATTGCACCCGTTAGTACGCCATTTTTGGTTCTTTATACAACATCGTTGCATTATTTATTTACCCTTACTCCCTGTTCGTCGTTAAATCCGTGAACCCCCTTGTCCAGATGCCGACGCCTCGACTTCGCTGGCCTCCACTCCCGGAAATGGTGAGGATGGGACAATTAATTATTCCTGGGAATAATTTTCAGGGCCTCGAGATTAAAATTTAAGGAGTCGTAAATTTTACGTTAAGAAGGGTTTAGATATCTAGGGATTTTTGGTTGGATCCACGCGTTGTTATTTTCGAGAGGAAATACGTGGCGGATTTATTTTAGCTCGTAAGGGGATCCGCCAGAGATACCTCTGTGGTTCTGAATGTCACGTTGTGCGTCTTCAGGATGCCGATTGGGGGAGCGGTTCTACGAGGAGGGCGAAATGGTACGCGATATCGCTACGAAGGCTGCATGCGACAACTGCTTTTGTGCAATGGGATCCGTGCGATGCGTGCCCCTCGCCTGTGCACCGCCTCTTCACGGTTGTACGCCGATCGTGCGCGAAGGACAATGCTGCCCATCGACCTACAACTGCAGTGAGCTCCCTTATTCCGCCGCGTTTCCGCCATTCCCCGGCGGAGTTTATGACTTAACCCGATATATAATTCCAGGTGGCAGCATCGAGGTCAAAGCCACGCAGAATTACGCGTCCTACGCGTTCATCAGCAAGGACTACGCGAAATTCAGGAAGGAGACCAACTTCTTCGTGAGACTTTTGCCGGGAATTAATTCCTGCCGATTAATTATAGGAAATGGATATTTAATGGAATTCTTACTTCTTATTGTTTCAATTTTTTAGGCCGTGGAAGAGAATTCCACCACCGCCGTCGAGGGTCGAGGTCACCGGGTGGTGGACAGGAACGTCTCCAGGGTGGACAACCGGACTACCACGGCGCGCTGGAGCACGACCCTTGAAGAGTCCTCCACCTTCACCTCCGACCTGACCTCGGCGACGTCGCTCTTCGAAACCGAGACCATGGACAACGAAATCCTCCCGGAGACCACCTTCTTGGAGAACCTGAAGACCACCGCGACCCTCGTCAGCCGCACCGAGGTAAAGAGATCCGGGAATTTTCGCAAATTTTCCTCTTCGAGGTATCTTCGGGACGAAGCGGGGAAATGGATGACCCTAGGGAAACGTATATGGCATGAATTTAGGGACCGGTTTTCTGTTCAAGTCGACGACTTCTGCGGAGGCGACGAGTCTTGACGGATCGACCGCGCCGGACGCTTCCGAGTCTGCAACTCCGTTAATGGATTCGACGGACACCTCGACGGCCACGGACGTGACCACTGATTCCACGGAGCCGACCGTCCTCGAGGAGAGGCTGGGCATCGAGTTTGCCGAAAATTACGCTGAGAATGGCACCTCTTCGGCAAGTCCTTCGGGGTCCACTTCGGGGTCCACTTCGGGGTCCACTTCGGCCTCGCCGGTCGCCAACGGGTCCGACTCGGAGAAGGACACCGGTTCGCAGGACCTGTCCCTGGTGTCCATCAAAGGTCCTGCGACCGGTTCTCCCACGACCATTGTCATTCCCGACGATGTTCTGGTCATGAACGTTACCGTCAGGACCAACGTCTCGGTGGGTAGCCTCCACGGAGTGACCATCAATCCGATAAGGTCCATCTCGGCGGATGTGGAGGCCATCTTGAACATAACTCATCGCGAGAAAGGGGAAGATTATGACTTCGATTACAGCGAGCCAACTTTGCCTCCGTCTTTGCCGAACGTTAGGTGAATATCATTAGTCCGAAGAAAAGGGTCAAAAGGTGAACGACCTCGGTCGATTATGCGATTTTTCTGCCTCGCGGGTGTGGCATGAATCTCTTGGAGGATTTAATCCCAGGGTAGGACGCGACCACGGGTTATGGTAATTTTATTTTGGTAGCATTATTAATAGTGATTATTTTTAGGATAATACCGTTCGTCGCTGCCGATGCTCTGGTTAAGGACGATAAGGAGATACCCTCTGCCGTGACCGGGTACTCTTCAGGGTCCGTGGGGTTGGCTCCAGAATTGCATCCTACGGATAGTTCCAATTTTTATAACGTCCCTACCCAAGCCAATCGATTTAGTCCTCCTGTGGAAACCGAGGGTAAATCGACGTTCGAATCGATCCAACAATTATTTTCCGTAGTACAAACTCGAAGTTATATTTCTTCTTCTTTCAGGTGGTTTCGTTCCAAGGCAACCGCCATACTTCGAGGCACCTTTCCATTCCACCGCTCTTAATCTGGAAATTGGCACCGGGGTTACGGTTTTGCCCGATACGAATACAAACCCCCATAGGAAGGAGGACCGTAAGGATCTTGCAATGATTTCTCTTTTTGCCCATTTTACGCGACAGAATTTATTCCGCATTTCGGTGAACATTTTGATTACCGTTTAAGGCTTGAACAGCGATTGTCTCTTCGAGAACCGGAAGTACCATCACGGGGCTATCTTGCCGAACGATAATGGATGCATCATCTGCTTTTGCTACAACGGCGAGGTAGCTTGCTCCGAGAAATGTCCGCCTCTAAAAATCGGATGCACGAGGATCGCCAGCGATAAGGGATGCTGCGGCGAGGTCGTGTGTGGTACGTTCTGGGCCGGAATGGAAAGAGGTCAGCCGGGAATGAAATTCAATCCAACAAACTTCAATCCAAACAAAGCAGTCGCGTACTTGAATCGCTTGCAAGCGTTTGGAAACAGGTCAAGCGCGTTACACGTTTCGCGCTGGTCAATGCATCGCCAGATACGCGCTCGGATGATGGAGAACTCGATCATTGAAAATCCACTCTCTCGAAGTTCTCTTTATAGCGTAAAATTGCACCAGGGTGTACTCGTTGATCGGAGAGGAGAGAATTATTTTTTTCACGCGGTGGGAACACGGTGAAAGGGTATATGTAGATGTTAGTCGTCATTCCGTGTACGGGTTATCAATGACGCCGTATTTCAATTATTTAGTTCATGCCGAAGAGTCGCCAACGGTGGTGCTGGACCGAGCGGATGCAGCTGCGTCGTCCCAGCGACAGCCCATTGCCGCCGTCGACGGCGTCGCGTCTCCGGATCCATTTCGAGACGTCATCAAGACGGAGCCGGCTCCCGACCTGCCGTCCCTGATCGAGGACATGATACCTTATCTGGTGGAGCATGGGATTTCGACGCCCACGCCGACGACACCTATGACGACGTCCTCCACGAGGGACGTGGAAGGATTCGAGACGAACCACCGGCAGGATTTCGTGGACTTCATGGAGGAGATCCCTCTGATCCATGGTCCTCCTTATGAGTACCTTGAAGAGGGCCTGCAGACCATCTCGGGGCAGAAGGAGGGACCCTACTTCGTCGTGGAGGGTAAAAACCCTGAGCCAGTAAAGTACTACCCTGAAGACGTCGAAAAAAAAGACCCGATGCACTTTGCGAAGGACCCTTTTGGGGGTGAAAAAGAGATGAACGCTTCAGAGTACTCCTATAACGCCTACAACAAGGAGAATTTGACCAGGCCGAACCACGCCTCTCCTGGATTGGTACCCTCAAATGGGTCAGAGTCCATCTCTTCGGCTTCAAAAAGTGGTCCCACTAATTGCACCTCCGTACCCGAGCAGGTCATGAACGGTTCCTTGTTCCGCGACCAGGGCCAAAAGGAAGGAGGGTCGACTTCGGAGGAACTCTTCAAGGTACCGGAAAAATCCGGTGACGGGTCCTTGCTCTCCTTCGACAAGGTTCTGGACCTCTTGTTCTCTGGATCGACCACCTTGAAGTCTATGGTCGCAGGAAAGGGACCCTCCAAGACTTCTTCCTCGGCGTCTCCTCTGATACAGGTCACCAGCATCTCGCCTGGTCCCGGGGTCGCAGGTTCGACGGATGATACCGTGGTTGCCAAAAATGTCCCTAATACGTCCGAGTCCCTAGATAGGAATAAAATCTGGGAGGCTGCTATCGGGACCAGCTCCACGTCCAAGACGAAGGTCATGGAGAACGAGATACCTCCGGCTGTGGGCAGTTTGCTGAAACTGGCGGGTTGCAATATTTACGGTAGAATGTACCGAGTCGGACGCATCATCACGGAACTGTCAGGACCCTGTTTGGAGTGCAGGTGCACGGAAATTGGAGTACAGTGCAAACAGCTCAAGTGCTGATCGTCCCCAGGGTACGACACGTCCAGGAACACTTCCCTGTTGCCTGACTTGCCAGGATATCGTGGTGGCGGGATTTTCCCGTGTAATGACGATTAAGGAAATTGTTCATCGGTTCAATGCAAGCGCATACATGTCGCGGCCTTCTATTGGCGCTCTAGGAACCCCAGGGACCCTAGGGAATGCCGGGACACGGAGAGTACCCGATACGTTCCGCCTGAAATCCCCAGAGAATTTATTATCGGATTTAAACGATGATGTGGTGGTTATGAATGGAAACGTCAGTGGAAAATTAGTGGAAATGACGGTTATTAATTAATTATCCGAAAAATATTGCTAATTAACGGTATCTAAATCGTAGAGTAAACGTGGAAGAGGATATAAGGATATCGTTAGTGCTAGGTTTAGGCTTAAGAACGATCTCAATAGAATTCAATTTTACCTAGGTAAATGCATTCGACGTAAGTCCAGCTCTCACAATGTACCAGGTGCATCGGGGAGCAATGAAATTCCACATAGATTTAATTCGTTGAGAACCAGTCAAGAGGCCACACACGGAAGCACACCGTAGAATACGGCAATATGGAAACCTAGAAGTACATAGAATCATAGAAGCACGCGCCGTATACCTTACCTATTGATTTAGGAAATTTTCACCGGGGGGCAAGTTTTGAATTTTCTGTTCCATGAGATGCAGGTAATTCCGTAATTGTTCACCCGTCCCATAGAATTTAGAATTAATTTCAATTCATTTAACGTGCGCTCGACTGAAATACGAGCGTGTAAAGTTGCGAGGCGAGTCGTCTTCCCGGGAGGCAGAAACCGCCCCGGGAGGCTGTCTCGTCCACCGAAATTAATGAATTCGGCGCCCATTCGATTTGTTCAATTCGCGTCTTAAGCTAACGATCGGTTAAATACAGTTTAACGGGCGTCCCATTGAATTACGAGGATGTAAAGTCCCGAGTCGAGGGCTCGGCGTCCCGGGCGAAGTAGTAAACGCGACGGAGCGCTCTCTCACTTCCGGAAATCGCTGATTGCACGCAGTATTCAATTTGTTCGATCGGCCCGCCGAGCTCGCGATCATTTATACACAACATAACGCGCGCGTCGAGTGAAATACGAGCGCGTAAAAGCGTCGAACCAGCGTCCCGCCATTACGGGCAAAGTAAAAAACGCCGCGGGACGCTCTTAAGCCGGGAAAAATGGCCGAATTCACCAGTATTCGGTTTGTTCATTCGTGTCCTTACGGGGGCGATCATTTTTCTGGATTTAAACGCGCGCCCGGCTGAAATACGACCGTGTAAAGTCTCGAGACGACGCGTCCCCCCCATTATGGGCGTAGCACTAAAGGCGTCCATTTTGGAGACTCTTTAATCAAGGTTAGGCGATAAGATAAAAGCCCTCGCTTCGAATGCCGCAAAGAGGCTTATACTATACGTTCGACAATAAACGTTTATATCTTTTACGCGGACATTTTCCATCCCCTGCCCCCACTGCTCGACCGCGCCCTCTTTCCGCGAAAGGCGGCTATTTTTGCCCCAAAAAGTCGATACAAAGGCGAGGCTTTCGCTTCTCGGGCGGATCGAGAACGACGCCCCGCTCTATCTCGATCTCTCTTTAGCCCCCTTTCTAAGTACACGCCAATGCGGAAACTCTGCATTGCACTTGCACCCAAACTTCATTTTTCGCAAACTGCGCCGAATAAGGAATCGAAAAGTCAACTCGGATATTACACGAGATTTTACGCAGATGTGACTGGGAAGTCGATTTCCTCCCCGCTGTTCGCCATCTCCTCCGCCATTGTTACCAAAGGGACGCGACGACATAATCCATAAAGACGCTATAATCGAATTTCTCAAAAAACCGAACCAATTAATCAAAGACCCAGTTTTCTTGTAGATATTTATTTAACTGACGAAATTAAACATGAAAAAGTCCTTTTCCAGAAATCTCCTCAATACTCGCGAGAGAGGTTAGATGTCGCCTCGAGGCGATTAGTCCTCGGTATCAATTGTTTATTGTATACCGCGTAATCGATCCATCTCAATACACAATGAGGGGGCTTAGTATTAATGCGCATCGTTACTCTTATCAATCCGTGGGAAATCACAGTGTTAATTATGTACAACAATCATGCCCGACGACGAAGACTAAAATCATCACAGCCAATATCCCATAATGTCGGCAAACAAGTACGTAGAGTTACACGATTCAACGTTTCTTTTCCTTTTTCAATTCTCTCTCCCGGGGAACACATCTCGCTTACGTTAATTACAGCTCGTGGCATAATATACTTTTCCTATATAATGGTTTTCTTTCCTCTACTGTTACTTTGGCAGCACGTAGTTCGGCCCTGCTAAGACACTCTATAGAAACATCGCATACGAAACACTATTTCTAGGATCGATTTGATAAAAAGAACTCGCCCCTTGACGCGCACTTTGATATAAACGTTTACCTGGATGTCCGAAAATGATCTCGGAGAAAATCTCCTGCAAAATGGCCGCTGATTTCGAGAAACTGACGAAATCTCTAACGATCGTCGATTAGAACGATTCAACGAGTAACAATGTTTTACGTTTAACTTATAGCACCACTTTTGGCTCGATCATCTTTAATAACCAATTAAAAATACCGGACCACTGAGTTTTCAAGTCAGAGTCCTTCGTGTCGCAGGGCAATTTTTCCATTGACTTAGGGGCAAATAAAAGAAGGCAGTCTTCATCTTACAACTAATCGTGAGTACGGGATCCCATCTCTTCAGGGACTACTCGAAGAAGCCTCCTGGGGGGAGGACACGTTTAAACCTTTACTTCGCTTTAAATGTTAAAAGACGTCTTCTGGCATTTAAAGACCACATATAAAAGAAGTCTCTTAACGTTAAAAGCGAGGCATCAGGGTAGCCCTAAGCCTCCTAAGAAAATCGACCACCGCTTTCTTCCACCCTAGTGACTTTCTTCGGCATCTTGCGCAGTGAAAATTCCCTATCGATCGGTATGTACAACTCGAAGAGTCCGAAAATTCGGCGTCTCGAGGCTCGAGACGTGTAGATACGGTGGAATGGATTTTTTTTTTGGTTTAGCCTCGAATCTCGAGGACCTTCCAATCGTCTCGGACCCCGAAAAGATCCTAATGGACCTAGACCCCAAGGTGGTGACGGAAGGTGCGGTCTAAAACTTGGAATGCTAGCACCGTTTGGTTTCCTGACTAACGATTAATCTAAGTCAAAGTCTCTCTCCGAATTCCCAGGTCCACGGAATTGTCTTCAGGGATGACCCCTGCAGCTTCCGGCCTGAACTTCCTTCGGGAGGGCAGGATGTACATATGTATGAATGTATATATATATATATACGACAGAGTCTTCCCCGGATGGCCAGACCGGGAAGGCTTCGATCCCTCCACCTCTGCATTCAATCAGCCGGAAGTCCCCATCAAATTGCACCGATTCGCGCCCGAACCTGAAGACCCCGACTTTCTCCATAGGCGGAGCCGAAGAGTCGGTTCTTCGAGATAAGCTTCCATTTTATATGTACATGTGGATACTTTTCCTACATGTCGGAGTCGCGCTTCTTGACGAGACCAGGCCACCGTGTCCCTCTTTAGGAACCAGGACTCCTCTTGTGGCGTCTCCAGGAATCCGGGGTCCCTCGTCAGGGTGGCCACGTGTACCTGGTCCAGCAAGGACCAAGTTTCACGGGAAAATGCAGAAACTTCCTGAACATTGTCGGTGGGTCGTCAGGTGCAGTTCTTTCCTGCAGGGTCCTGCTCTTACTCGAAGATGTTCTCTGCAGCCTCCCTGATCTTGACGATGAGAAAGGAACGCTTGCAAAACTTGACGAAGAGCTCGGTCCTTTGTCAGGAGGCCTTCCTCAGCTGCGGCAGAGCGATCAGATAGACGTTCCCCAGGATGGCGCCGATCACCAGCAGCATCACGCTCACTGCCGAGAGAAACCTGACGAAGCGGACGAACCTGCGCCCCCTGGCGTCCTTTTTGCTCTGGTTGGGGAAAACGGCGAGACCTAGAAGAGGCCCCGCCAGAGCACCTGCCACGTGGGCTGCCCATCCGACTCGACCACATCCCAGCAAGGCCGGAACCGGAAGGGACGCCACATCGGCACCTGCCAGCAGCAGCACGGCTCCCAGCCTCCAACCTGCGTAGCGCAGCTCCCCGTGGCACTTTGTTGGCAATCATACCGGAAAAAAGAGGAATGAAGATACAAGGTAGAGTTCCGCGCCAAATGCATACACGAGGGAGTGCATCGATAAAAATGTCCCTGACGAAAATCTATTTCCTGGGTATCACCGACATCGCGAGTCGAGTGGCAAGGATTCGTCGGGTCCAGGATCAGAAATATCCGCACGAGAAAATTACCAGGTACAGGTGAGCCAGGTGACTGGTCAGCAAGGCGTAAACCCCTGCCGATGCTCCCACCAGGTAAAGGCTGGGCTGAAGAAGGGAGGCTCCCAGGGCACCGCACACCCCACCTCCTAGGTAAATCGTCGCCACCCCCAGGCGCCCCTGCTCCACCTGAAACGCGCGTTTAAAACTCCTTTCTTATTTGTCTTTAAATTGTGGCGGTCAGACTTTGAAATTCAAGTGTTTCCTGGATTTTTCGGGATCTTTATGGATACGGATATGGACGAGTATCGTTGAAAGCTCCTCGGTCACGAGGAAAGAGTCAAGGAAGGAGCCCCGTTTCATAATCGAGCCATCGACTCGGAAGAACAACTCTTTCCTCGCTTACCGCGAGTTTACACGCTCGGGCGAGCTCGCGCAACTCCACCAGGTGAAGTGCACCGATTAATCCCACCTGATCCCTAGAATCGGAACCTCGTTTTCCTCGCAACTTAACACCACCCCCGCGAGTCCGCCATATCGCGGAGTTCATCGTGAAAATTCATCGACCTAGAAGACCCCACGTGCGCATGGGCACCCTCGAGTGCCTCTAGAGGAACATCCCTGAACACATTCACATTGGTCTTCGTGGTTTAATTCCGGGACGTAAACAATTAATTTGAGAGGTCATCGATGTATCCGTCGACGCTTCCATCGGACTAAAAAACGGCCTCTGGAAGGGAATTAATTAAACTCGAGGTAGGGGCTGTTTCGCAGTCCGCCAAGTTGTGGTTATACAAATTCATCGACAGTTTCCGTGGATTCAGTCGCGGATCCAAGGTAAAAGAAATTAATCCGAGTGTCTTAATTGAAGGTAAAAAATGAATTTGATCATCGATGTATCCGTTGATGCTTTCGGAGGGATAAAAAGGGCATTGAAGGGGGGTGAAATAAATTCGGGAAAAGCGCGTTTCGGGGGTGCCTCTCGTCCGTGGAGGGTTGGCTCGGTGGTCCTAGAATTGGCTCGATTGGCTTACCTCGAGTGGCGTTGCCAGGACCAGCTGAATGACCACGTTGAGTGCGAGATGGAGTGCGTTCGAGTGGAGGAGCATGTACGAGGCGAACCTCCACCCTTGAACTCTCTGTCGAGGGTCGTAGACAAGCCACCTCCGCAGGGTAGCCTCGTCCCCGAGGCAGTGGACGGTGATCTGAGGGTTGTAAAATATTCTCGTGTCGTTAACTTCGTATTATCATTCCTATCCCGCGACACGTAGAAAAGGGCGTCGCATTCGCTTCTCATTTCCCCCCTGAGATAAAACTCGGTCTTGAATTTTCAACAAACTACGAAATTTCTAAACAACCCTCGAATCTTAAAATTCGTGGATCGCCTTTAATTAATTATTTTCACGTGAAAGAGCGGCGCCGAGCGTTCTTAGTCTCGCGAGGGGATTTTCGCGCGGGGTCGCTCCAAGTTTCCTATTTTCCGGGGGAGCTCTTAAAAGCCAACCGTGAGTCGTCTTCTGGCTGGTATCTCGCTGTAAAATATTTTCGTGCCGTTAACTCCGTATTATCGTCCCGATTCAGCGGCTTAATGCCGGCCGAATTTTCCATCCGCGTGGAGTGAGCTCGCGAATTCGGATCGTCCCGAAAAATCAGCTCTCTTTTCATCTCTCCCATCGCTTCTCCCCTGTCTCGTAAATTCTTCTTTCAACGGCCCCTTTCGAACCGCGAAAAATCGAAACTCTATCGCGCGTCCGCCTAGAAAATCAAAAACCCGACTTCGGATTTATATCCCCGCGTTTCCGCTTCATTGGTTTCGTTACGAGGACGTCGAAAAAAATGGAAGTAAACGGAATGAAAAAAAGGTTCCCCCAATTTTTCCACCGGGTTTTCATTTCGCTAATGCCTCGAAGAGATGGAAAATCCGCGGTTCGAAATGCCGGGCCATTAAAACGGTCTTGAGGAGGATATCGACCCCGGAAGGAGGCAGAAATTAATTCGGATCGCGAGTGTGCCAGACTTTTCCGCACTTTCATTTA
Organism: Orussus abietinus; assembly: GCF_000612105.2. Taxonomy (NCBI): domain Eukaryota; kingdom Metazoa; phylum Arthropoda; class Insecta; order Hymenoptera; family Orussidae; genus Orussus; species Orussus abietinus. The sequence goes on from NW_019394317.1 coordinate 413,623, forward strand.
ACCGGCACGGGAAAAGCGCGGAATTAATTCCGCAATGCGACGCGTCTCGTGGATTCCTATTTTAATACTGCTTTCGAACTCCTGGGAATCTTGCGTGCAATATATCTCTTTGCGACCGTACGTACGTACATGTCGGTGTATGTACCACTGTATGTGCGAAAGGGACGCCCTGGTAGCGGGGAAAAATAAATTGGCGAGACATCGGCGAACCTCGTACTCGAGAAATCCAAGATTAATCTCGTAATGAACGCAATGCATCCCGCGGAATTTATCCCGAAGTCGTATCGAAGTGGCAGAAGAGATTTCCGCGAAACTCGGTCTGGAAAAATTCCCCACTGCGGAGGAAAAGCTTTGCAAAACTGAAATCCGCATTTACGAGGCATGGCATTCGACCGCTGCCTAAATTAATTAAGAATTGTGAGCTCAACTTTGTCAAATTAATTCCCCAAAAAAATGTATTTCGACCACGGGAGGGGATTTTCCGTTGAAATATCTCCCGTTCTCGGGACAAATCCGGGAAGCCCCTCTCTTTCCCGCGTGACATTTTCTCGAGCAAAAAACCCTCCAAATTAATCCCATGGTCCCTCAAGCCCGCCTGAAAAATGACAAAGCCGAGCTTTGTCGGCACGAGAGCCAGGATGAGCATCCTTGGCGGTCTCTATCCCCCATTATCAATTTTATAAAATGAAACGAAAACTACCCGAATGCAATGATCGCGAGAATAAAATTCTTTGAATTTTCCATCGAATGATAGAATTCCATACCGATAGGTTTATAATATGCAGAAATTAAGGGATATTAAATATATCCTCGTATTTAAAACCAGGGTGGTAACCGATGGGTGATAGATAATTGAATATGAATCTAGGTGGAGTGGACGAAACGTCCGTCGAAATAGGCGTGGGGTTGAATGTGTTAATTCGCGCGTAATGGCCAGTCGGTATAGCTGGGACCTGCGGAAGAGCGGTTCGACATTTCCGCCTTGGGGTGGCGGCCGCCTTTGTGGCCTCGCACCAATTACACCCCTCCGACATGGCGGCCGGTCTCGCGGAAAGAGCGAGCCGGCGGGGGTGAAAAACAAGCGAAAAATAATAATAAGAGCGAGCGCGCAGCCCGTACGCCGCCGCCGGGCTTGTTTTACCCTGGCGCGGCGAGCTCGCGGTTTTATTGCGTTACCGGCGCGCGGCGCGCATAACATCCATTTCCGGTGGTCTGGAGAACGTCTCGGGGAGCTCTTTGTGGTCCCCCCGACACCCTCGACCCGCGACTAGAGACTTCCCCGGCGAGTTCGTGCCTTCGCGAATTAAGAGTGCATTTAACTTCCCGGGCTCGGTTCGGTTGGGTTCCCGGAGAAGTCGGCCGGTACGACGCGGCGCTATTTTGCCGGTTGCGCGCGGCAAACCAACAGGGCGGCGCGGTACCGACTGCGATAACGATCACCGGTTTTTCACGCGAAGACTCGCACTCACGTTGGGAAATATCTTATCTTGATGTCTTATTTCTTAAGTAGAAAAACCAATTTATTTCGTTTGGTCTATTTCCGTTATTCCGATTCTTGGGATGCATTTTTCTGGTTTACAGTTTGTAATTCACGAGTTGCGCGCTGGAAATGCGTTACTTCGAGGATATCGAACGAGCAAGCTGCACCGATTTCGGAATACACGAGCGATTAACGTGAGTCTCATTCGTCGATTATCCTGGATGGACTTTATGCCTCCCCGGAGAATTTCGGCCGGCATAGCGGTCTCTTGGGCCACCGAGAGATACATGATGCATTTGGTTTTGCATGCACATGCAACGTTGCGATTTACGTGACCGATCGGCCGAGGGAGTTGTGCAAATTCGATCGCGGTGCCTCGAGGGTCCCGAAAAAACGCGAGGAGCATTGCCAAAAAAATCTCCGAATTATTTTCGAAAAACCGAGACCGACATTTTCCCGCAAATCTCATTTTCCTGTAAATCTAAGATAAGACATCTCGCCTTACGAATATAAGAAAAATTGGATAAATCTTAATCGTTAAGAAAAAATGACGCGATATATATATTTAACATCGTTCTTAACCTTTATTTTCACGTTCTAGTGGATCGACCGAGGACAATTTTGCGAGGTTAAGCGTTATTCCTGCCGGAAATTATTTTCGACCCCGCTCGAGGTAGCTGCACCGAGCGATTAACGCGAGTCTCATTTGTCGATTATGGTGGATGGACTTTATGCTTCCCTGGAGAATTCCGGCAGGTCTAACGATCCCCTGGGAGCTGCATTTGGTTTTGCATGCCCCGCAACGTCGCTCCCGATCTACGTGACCGATCGGTCGGCCCTGGGAACTTGCGGAGCGCTTGATGCACTTGGCCGATTGGTCGCTCCGCGTCGGGCGCATCGATGCTACTTGCGTAATTCGGCAACATTACCTAGGGGATGGGCAAAACGCGTTATCTCGGCTCCTCGGCGAAATTGCATTTGCACGTGAGCGTCGTGGGGGAATTGCAAGCGCCAAGCGCCACCTATGCATTCGACCAGGCGCGAGATTAACCCTTTCGCGGTCTAACTTTTTCACCCCACGAGTTATACCGACGTTACGGTTTCCCCCTATTCTAGGAACTCGGGGGAAGCGAGCTGCACTCCGGCGATTGCACATAGGTCCCGGGAGGATGATTTTCCAGGAGGAAGCGAGACCGGGCGAAGATTCGTCGCCTTTACCTCGATAATACTGATGCAGATCATGAGGTACGGAGGTCGCATTCGGAACTTCTGTTTCCGGATCGCTGGTGGGTGCCTGGGGGTGGGCCTGGGGGTGACGTCGTCGTCCCGGCCCTTCTTCAGGATCGGCGTGATGATCGTCGGTGAGTTCGGGGAACAGAGGGATCCAGTCTCGGGGTAGGTGGATTTCGTCAGGTCCGGGGAGGAGAGCGTCGAAGACGTCGGCGAGGTGTCCAAGAGCGCTGCTTCGGCGTCCATTTTGCCACCTGGGGGCAGAGCGAAATTTCATTTATCGATTGCGCATTTACCGTCGACCTCTGTTTTCAGGTACAGGGATTCAGATATGCTTTGAAAAAATACTCAAAATGGTAATATCTTCCAGAGCCGACTTTTGCCAGCTGGGAACCGCAGGGTGGGTCGCGAATTGTATTTCTCTATCGGGGCGAGGCTTGCGTGCGAATGCAACTTAATGACCCTAATAATTCAGGATTCGAATTTCTATAGATGGTACGGAAGCGCGACCGGAACAAAAGCGCGAAGCTTGCGGGGCCGGAGGATTCATAAATTGGCAAAGCTCGGATGGGAAGATGAACCCGTTAATGGCCTAGGGCACGCCGGTGTGCGTCAACGACTCGGGGAGGGAAATTAACGTCGGCGAATATTAAAAAAGTATTACCGAGGAGCGATGTCTCCATTACTTTCTTCCCTCGAAATTTTAGAGTAATGCCCGACTGCATTGCAGACGCTCGGAGAAATCGGTCTTCCAATTAGGGGCAGGTCCGAGCCATAAAAAAATCCACTAAAAATGGACGTTCCCCTTTTTTCCTAAATTAGAATATTTCCTGGTCAATGACCAGAGGTGCATTAAAAATTCGGAAAGCAGAAATAACGATCTCGCCCTCCGGAAGCAGGCTCGTGCCGATGCATAGAAACCTTCGTGCACTTTCTTCTCGAGCATACACGCGCACGGACGCTTCCAATTACATTTGTACACATTTGCCGAGTGGAAACGAGGCGAGGAAAAATGAAAGAGCCGAGGGCACGCGAAAAGACTCGACCGTGTAATTTGGGGTCAAGACGGCTCTTTCGGCGCCCTTAAGAGTCCTCCACCCGAAGACAGGGAGCACCGAAGTATGCAGACGAGGATACAAATTTGATCAATTACGCCGGAAAAGATAACTATTTATAATTTGTAATTTTATTAAAATCGCCCCGCTTAATCGCGGGGTTCGATGCCGATGTTTTGAAACGGGTCGATAAATCCCCTCGGTCTTATTTATTCGTTTCTCAGAGTGGATAATTTTATTTTTAAATTACTCGTCCTGGGAGTTATAACGTCCAATCGGGATTTTAAAATGGCTCCACTCCTACGTGTAATTGTTGTCAATGCACTTCGGGGGAAGAGCCGTTCGCGCAGTTGTCGCACTTATGCATGCAGGTCGCTGCGCCTATTTCCTGAGCACGCCTGCATAAACATTTCCAATTACTTCCGTAAACGTTTACAGAGTGGAAGCGAAGAGCAGAAAGCAAAATGAGCCGCGACGTACGGCAGGGAGAAGGAAAACCAATCGCATTTAACGAAGGCCCGGACAATATCCAAAATGGCGCCTCGGGAGAAATCGTTGCTTCCTAAAATCCATCCAGGGACTCCTTGCAATAAACAATTTCCATTTACGGCGTTTCAACGTTTATCGCCGCCGCCCGGAGCATGACTATCCGTGTCGATGCATAGCTTATGCATGCAGCCAGCTGCATATGCTTCCATGGATGTTTACAAACCGGATGCGAAGACGAGAGAGGCAAGAAAAGGCGCACATGCGAAAAGTCTCCTCTCGTTGCATCGTACACGTGGGAATAAATCGGAGAAAATCCAATAAGAACCGCGATTTACGTCAAATATTTTCCCGATTTATTCTTTCCGTCGATATTTAATGTACCCAAATTATTAACGGGTTCCGGGAATTTTTATTAGTATTTTTGTACGCGTTACAAGCCGAGGTGAGCGGGAAAGGACGTCAAGGAGAGAGAGGTGCATCCCTGGAAGTCGTCCAGGTGGTCCAGGAGCTGCTCCTGGCGTCAGGCAAAAATGGGGAGGAAAAGCTCGCCGCAGTCCTGAAAGTTGACCGAAACTCGAGCGGGGAGTTAATCGTCGAAAGTTCCGCGCCGGGCTTAATGAAGCATTGACGTGCAGGACCCGTGTACCTGTCCGCTCTTAATTAACATAATACCCACCGGCGGGGCATACAAATCAAGCATAATGTCAGTGCGCGCATGTCCCGGCTCTCGCCCGGCCAGCTAGAGGTGTAATCTCGTCATCGGTGTCTTCCAGAGTATGGTGATTAATCTCTGCCCCTCCTTGATATACCTACGCGCGAAATACCGAGAGGTACCATTCTCCCGCAATTTCCCTCCCCTTTGAAATCCCCGTAAAACCGTCATATCGTGACGCAGCTGTCAACGCGACGCGGAGATGTAACGAATTCCATCTCGATTACGATTTAACGCGCCATAAGGTGTTGCAGGGAACTTCCAGATAGGATTCGGCATCCGAAAGCGTGGCGCTGTCGAGGCGCCCTGCGAGTGCACTCTCCGGGTCCAAAGGGGTCCGCATCGGAAACGGCCGAGGAGGGAGGAATTTTCCGCCTGCGGAAATCCAGCATCCAGGGAGCCGAACGAATCGGTCATCGATTCTCTTCTCGAGCCATCATCTCCCGGCGCTCGATTCCATTCCAACCAGGTCGGAGCAATTATACCGGTTTATTTCCTCGTGTCGATTGCACTAGGTACGCCTCTTTACTTTTTAACTCGTAGTTGCCGTCGAGATCGACTCATGAAATATTAATAGCAAATGATTCTGGCCTGGATGCAAGTCCAGATGGAGCCGATGATCTCTGTCCCGTTCGCGTTGCCTCAAGACGTGGAAGAGCCTTTCCGATCCGGGGACGAGAGGGATCTTCCGCAGCGGAAATGGTCGGGGTGGAAAGGTATCCATCCGCAGAATTTTCCGCGGGCACCCAGCATCCGGGGAGGCGAACGAATCGGTCATCAATCCTCTACCCGAGCCATCTCCCGGCGCGCTCGATTCCGTTCCAACCAGGTCGGAGCAATTATGCCGGTTTGTTCCCCCGTGTCGATTGCACCAGGCTCGACTCTTTCATTTGAAATTCATAGCTGTCACCGGAGTCGAGTCGCGAAATGTCAATCGGAGATGTTTCCGGGCTGGATGCCCGCCTAAACAGAGCCTACGGCCTTCACTCGACTGTAATGCAACTCCTGGGACATCGGAAAATAATTGCAGGTATATGTTTTCTATCCATTTCACGGCCGGACGGAACGTCATCCGAGGGTCGAGGAATTCCGGGGAATAATGGCGGAACAAATTTTGGACGATGACACTTCCGACGGCCGCGACCCGGTGCACCGAGCAATTCATCTTCCTCTCGTAAACCAATTCGCTCCGAAAATATAAATCCCAGACACTCTCTCTCTGCATTTTCTTTGTTATACAATTTTATACGCGTATAAATCTCTCGTGACGATTTTTGCGGGTGGTCGCAGCTGGGAACTCGGTTCCATAGGCGACGGGAACATTAGACGTGGATTCGGAGGTGCATAAGTCTATAATGCCGCGAATGCCCAGCCTCGTCATTGTGGTCGAAAATACACCCCGGATAAATGGTGGGTGGTGGCACTTTCGGTGAGAATTATGTGCAAGGACAAACCGGGTGCCCCTTCGGTGCATAACGCGGGCACGTATGCGAATGCACTCAGCCCATATACCTGGACATTATGTAGCCACATATGTGTTGGCCCACCAGACGAGGCGTTTGGCTCGTTCGCTAATGTATGCCGCATACGTTCCGTAACGGAGCACCTCCAGAGGAACAGGGAAAACCCTTCATTTTCGACATTTATCGCCAATATCCGGCCGGCCATCTCGCGGCCGCATCTTCTGGAGATATTTTCCCCCGTTGGGGTAAACGACGCGTGTAAACGATTACCCCGTACATCACGAGCGGCCGAATCTACGCAGTTATCGGCAATTTTGCGGACGCCGTTAGCGGGATTGTTAACCGATAGCCCCTCCCTCGTTTCTCTTCCGTCGAGTAAAAAGTGGAGGTTAACTCTAGATATTGCCCGCATCGGTCCAGGACTGCATTAAGTGCCGGTGCTCATAAGCTACATTACCTTCCCGTAATTAATTACACCTTGAGAACGGATTTTTATACCCAAGGCGACTGAACGATGTGCCCAATTTTCGGGGGACTCATTTAACGCGCCGCGAATGCACTTTGAAAATTAGTCAGGCCCGTCGAATGACATTGCGTGGTCCCGTTCGAGGGCGAGGATCCGTTCTCAACGAAAGGGTGCAAGGTGGAGCTCCGTAAAACGCGGTTTACAAGGAAATACGACCTTTTTCCAGCCGTGACGTACAATGGGCTTGGATGGGAAATGAGAAAATCCTATTCGAGAACGGTGCACCCGGCTGCGGCACTAGAGGGCAAGTCTCCATGCATTGGGTGCACATTATGCCGCCAGGAGTTTCTATACTCCGGATCCTGAGCGAGGAGTTACCCGTGGTTAACGTATAATTTATATAATTATTTTCCGCCTGTATACGTGGCCCGAGGCTCGCTAGTTGGAGGTGCACTCGGTTCAGCGAGCGGATGCAGATTAAAGGAATAGAATGCAGACTTTCGGGACGCGGCTCACTCTTTTCGATCCCGGGGCAAGAAGAAGTCCGATGAAAATCGGAAAACTCCAGAAAGCGAGGACCCATGGAATTCTCGTGTCCGGAAATTGGAAAATCCAACAGTGCCCGGAAATCCAGGAATTATCAGGGACCGGAATTCCCAGGAATTTGGTAAAATTCCTTTACACGAAAGTGCCGCCACGTCCGTCATCCCTCGGATTCCTGGCCGATGCGCGCAAAATGCATCGACCGGTCTTCCGAATAGAAATCACCTCGTAGAAATTTTAATTAACCATTCCAAGGTAGCATCGAGTCGAGAATGACCAATTCGCGTGATGCCAAAGGGGGGTGCTTTCCTCGAGATTCCGTGCATAACTCCGCCATGCACGCGAGGTGCATCGACCTGCGCGTCGATGTAGGCACAAAGGGGTTCCATCCCCCGAATGACGTATATTACCGCGAACGTGGTTCAGAAAAATGGCATCCACCGACTTAATAAGAAAGGAAACGGCAATAATTTTGACCGTTCCCTGAAAGCGGTGCAGACGTAAGGTGCGCCAGATGCATCGCGCGTAATCCAGTCCGGTGCATCTGCAGCTGGGGGACGAGAAGGTCTTTCCCGCGGCCTGAGTCACGACCCGTCAACATAACGCGGTTTATATTGTAAACAGAGACTACGATAATATTAAATTTCTACCCCTGCAGCGCCCGGGTCTCCAGCCTTGCATTCGGGGCTTCGACTCGATCCAATCCACCGGAGTTATTCCTATTTGAGGAGCCAAGCTGGAGGAACCGTGTCAAGAGCGCCGGGCTCGCCTAGCGAGGCCGGATGCGAATTAAAAAATCTTACGCGATCGGAAGTCGCGCCTTTCACGACTCATTGAGTACTTGTCACCTGGTCAGCCGATGGATCGTGCGATGCATCATGCGATGCATCGTGCCATGGATGGCGTGACACGAGGTGCCCAAGGGCGCGCCCCGAATTCGGCTTAACTGGGGCGGATCTTATCACCGGCGACCCTGACCTAGGTCGAGACGCGTCGAACCTCGTCGCCCTGGAAAGTCCCCACCAAAGGGATTGCGCGAGAAATAGTAAGGGAGCCGATTAGTCTATGCAACATTTTCATGAAAGTCTGAATTTTCGTTCGATCCCGTTCCTTCAGGTTTTACAGGAGAATAGGAAGGTGGAGGGACCCGCTTCTAAGTTCACGCGATCAACTTTGGCATGAGAAATTGACAGTTTCGTATGCGACTTTCAAACGTCGAGGTAGCGATGAAGAATTTTTCAGGCGAATCTACTCGTATGCGAAAAAAATCCATACGAACTCGAGAATCGGGCCCCAGGTCTTCGCGAGGCGAGGAATCCCAGGGGCGCTATAATGTCCGCGGTTACGAGGGGGTGCATAAGGGGGTGGTCTCGGACTATCGACCATCGCGTCCCCTAGGAGCAGGTCCTCGGTCGCATCCTCGGGCATGTCGTATCTTCGGTAACTTTGAGATATGCGCGACTCCCTTATACATATGCATCGCGCGTATGCTCGGAGACTGCACGTGTACTCGCGGGATGCGTAGAAGGTAGGGGGCATGATTTATCCGGGAATTTGAATAACATGAGGCCCCTCTCGATAATGGGCGATATCCAATGCATCGGGGAGCACGCTGACCAGGGTGGGCTCGGACAATAGGTCGGAAAATGGCTCCACCCCCGCCCAAGGGGTGGAGGAGCTCTTTCAGGGACCCCCCTTGAACCCTTAAGGTGCCCCATTGTGCGCGGATGCTTCGCGGATTTATATTGAGCACCCCTGCAATCTTTCCGGGGCGAGCACGCGCCCTTTCCGCGGGGGAGGCACCGGGGGCATTAAAATTACGAGGACATTAAGGACTTTAAAGGGCCCCGCGAAGGAAACGTCCGCGTTAAGCCGCATTTACGAGCCCCATCGCGGGCGATACGCCCCCTCCGGGCCCCGCCGACCTCCCATGGAGGAAGACTTAATGCATCTATATAATGAATTTCCGAACCCACTCACGCACCCCTCGGATTGACGGCGGAAAAAGGTGGCTCGAAGTAAAGGCGGTAAGTGGCTCCGGAGGGTGGACCCCTCCAGAATTAGAAACACTTTGCTCTAGATCGGTGAGAAAGCGTCCCTCATATCTCACACACTCTTCCATAAATTACAAATTTAAGGAAATCTCGCTTTCGGTCCTTATATTTGGAACTACGGTTTTAATTTTTTTTTTTCCAGGGGAGACTGGCTTTAGTTTTTTTACGCTCATCGTGAAATATCACGAGGTAAATAATTCCATTCAACACCGCAGTAAAACGCGATGCAGGGGTTCGGGGCCTTTCAATATGGCGGCCGGCACCCCATCGCGCTGGGCGATCTTCGCTGAATAAAACATCCCACTTATAATGGAAAAAACCCGGCCCGGCGGGGAGTTAATTTTGCAGAATCTCATTTCGGCCGACGACCGCCCGCCATTTTCGAGGGCGAAGAGTCGCCCCCTCCACTGCATGGGAATTACGATCGGTCCGCAATCCGCGCCTTTTATACCACGAGATGGAAACTCCTCTCGAGTTGTGCGTAACGTAACTCGCAATAAAGTTACTCGTATGTCTTTCCGCTCCATAGAAAAGTTGCGACGGATCGTTCGCGTACGTTTATGGGGTGGCGAAGGGTTGGAGTCCCTATCAGAGGGTGGCGGGTGGCAGTCGCTGGTATAAGGCAGCAACGGGTGGCGGTGGGTGGTGGGCGGGAACGGGTGGCAAAGGGTTGCAGTCAGCGGTGGGTGGCGAAAGGAGGCAGTCACTGGCAGAAAGCGAGGATGGGTGGCGGTGGGTGGCAAAGGGTGGCGCTCTACGAGTAAAATGGCGCGGCACGTGCTAGCCCTCTCCAGCGGTAACCGCGAATCGATCTCGCGACAAAAATTGCGGAGATGCTCCCTCCTTGCGTATTTTACGTCGGGGTTTATGAAACCGAAGGGGTGTACATCTGGTCCGCCCAGGTCGCCGCTTCCTGGCGCTTTCGCGCCTGGATCGTGCGGCTCGATACGAGGCCGCGTCGAAATGGCCGGGAGCCGGATGAATGAAATTGTTTATTAACGCGCGCGAGGCGCATGCCGATAACTTTATGGGGCCAATGTCGTCGATCGGCCGATTGATCGGTAGTTTCATCAATTTTTTATCGTCGGGAATTTTCTCCCCGGCTGCGGTCGCTTTTTAAAGCGAGCTTTTACCGCGAGCGCGCGTCTCGGATTGCCGCTGTTTCCGGATGTCGCGGAGGGAGGGGTACCCCCTTTCGCCGATTTCTTTTTATTTTTCTCGCTCTTTAATATTTCTTTTTTTTCTTTCTTTTTCCAAAAACGCAGCCCCTGGGAAAAGGAGCCGCGTTGAAAGGGGACGATATCAGCTCCGCTTTTTCATTCGATAAGCATCGTCCTTTGCCGTGGAAGATGGACCCTCTTTGGCGCTTCTTAAAACCGTCACCCTCCCTCCGGGCTGAAATTAAATCTTTCCGATCTCCTATTAAGTTTCACGGCGAGCTTCTGCTTTGTACTTAACTCGCTAAATCCCGGGGGAGAAGAACTGTCTGCATCGTAACAACGCCACTCGGCCCCGGCGCGGAATGATGCCGTAAAAATTCACGGCGGCGAATCGCCGGGAGAGCTTCTTCAAGGGAATGATCGCCCCGAAGAACTTGTTCCCCGGATGCGACTCCTTACGGTTATGCCTCCGTTTCTCCGGGTCGAGGTCCGATTGCTATTCGCGGGGTGGAAATCGCGGGAGAAAATTAAAAGGGTGCGAGAAAAACAACAAATTTCTCCCACTTCGCGATCGCTCCACTTCGCCCAGAAAAAATTCATTCGTTCCCCAACGTTTTCAGGTACTCCAGGCAATATCCGGCGAACCGAGCAACTCGATTTCCGACCCTCGAATCTGCTTAGAGGACTGGTTCCCTGCCAAATGGTGATCCCCTGCTCAAAGTGCATTTCCCGAGTGCAGCCTTCCACCCCGAGGAAACTGCACCTCCGGCTTTGCACCCCGGTCAGACGATTTTTCTACAAGTGGGAAATTAATCGACGACGTCGCGACGTGGGACAAAATTCTTCCTAACAAGAGGAGAAATTCGAAAAAGAAGCTAAATCGAGAGGTGGGAAGCTTGAAAGCTTCGGGTCGCAGAAATCGGATTATCGAGGCGAGATCCGGAAGCTTTTATTAAGGACATGGAAGCTGACAAGAGCTTTAGGTGTCGAATTTTCTGGGACCGAGCTCTTTGCCAAACCGATTCCTCTTTGGCGAGGAGCTTGCACTTGGTCCGAATCCCGAAATGGATTTTCCGGAGGCGAAGAAAATAATTTATTTAACGGTTGAAAATCCCAGGATGCGTTCCGTAATTTTTTTTTTTTTAAGTATGGGCGTCTGAAATTTTGGAAAAAATTCTAGGAGCTGACTGGAGGGTTGGATTTTTGATCCCTAGGGGTAGGAGCGAAAAAATCAATTCCGCTCGCATCAGCTCCAAATAATCCTTGACGAATTCGAAGCCCATGCTATTGTGCGGAGGCTCGGCTTGCGCTCAAGCTCCCCAATTTTCGGGCCGCAAATCCGGCATCGCGACCGATCCGATATCGACTCTATAATTTCGGCGATTCGGTACGTCTACTCGGAATCGAGTAGGTATTCAGCATCGGAGTAATTGAAGCGGCTTCCAGGGAAAGAGCCAATAACCGAAACCGGCGTTTGGGGCGAAACGTCTGAAACGTTTCCTGATCGAGACGGGCGGGCGAATTAATTAAATCGGGAAGCCAAGGCGGAGGCCCGAATGCGAAATTTCCGATTTTTCCCCTCGAAACAAGGAATTCAATTCCCAGAGGAAATTCCGAAGGGGGCGATTCCTCTCCTAGGCGAGAAAAAAATGTCCACGCTAACGGCCGCAGCCCTGATTACCCGGGTAACTTTTATCCCGGTGAATTATCGGTAATAATTTAATCTTCGATGTCGATGAATTTTCTCGGTCCTTCCGTTGGAAAAAGAAAAATACAATTTTTTTCGTGGGCCAGCTGTTTTGAATGCGTGTATGAATTTTCTGGTTTTTGGGGGTTTAGTTATGTGAAGGGATTTATTGCCCAGATGGAAGGCGCCAAGGCTGAGAATCCCTGCTAATGCACCTGATGGAGCGATTCACCGAAGGCGATATCTCGACACCCCGAAGAGCCTGTGTTAAGTGCGCCGGGGAAGGAGCAAACCAGTCGAATGCTGTTTTTCCACCCCCGTCGATATCTCAACAGGTCGTCGACGAGTCACGTCGAAGCATCGCGATGGATTTCTGGAGTATCGATTTTGAAATTACCCGATGCCTTGGCGATGCTCGAGGGTCGTTCGAGCCTCGAAGAGCGACCGATCGTGCCGAAGAGTCCTCTACAGGGCTGTTCAGAGTTCTACAGGGTTCTACATGGTGTTCGAGTCTCGCCTCCATCGAACCGTTTCACTCCGACAAGAAGCAAAGCTTGCTCAAAAAGGCGATAAATGGAGAAAGTCAAATTTAGCATGAAACGTGATTTTGAATTCCCTTAAACCCCATTTAACGAAATGCTAGAATATTTTATCAATATTTATAGATCCAGTGATAAGGGGAATTGATTCGGATCTAGATCGATCCTTGTCATTGATAAGTGCAAGATTATTTAATTGATATTTATTTACAGATCAGCGACTAGGTGATAATGGAGATCCTGCGACAAGAGGTTGTCAAAGGTCTCGTGCGACCTGGTAAGCACTTGGATATTGGCTCGGGGGATGAAGTCGAAACGGGCGTCGTGTACGAGTCCGGGAATGGTTCAGCGATCCAAATCGATTCTTGTCATCGATAAAGGGCTTCTCTTTAGGGGAGAACTTTAAAGGGGAAGTTCCCTCCACCTTGGAACTCGGGAAATTCGTAATCTGCCGGGGGGGAATGCGAATGTCACCGTCAGGGGTGGTCGTTGGGCTCCAGAAGTGATAATCCAGGGGGTAAGTTTTTCCACTTGGATTTTTCACGACCTTCCTCCTGATTATCCATGTAATTGGATCCGGGACACGAGGGATAAGAAATTCTGCCGCCAGAAAATTCATTGAAACGATGCTTGTCATTATTCCAGGTTAAGGGAGGAAGAAATTAAACCAGAGTTTGATATATTTGGTGATACCGTGGAGAGGGACGAGGCCGTTTAATAACGGATACGATTACCGCCTCGATATTCGATGACGATCGACTAAATTGGAGGTGAATCCGGCAGTCCTTAAGGCGGGGTTAATGAAAGCGAGCCGAGTGATTAACCGGAAAAGGCACACACTCGGGGGCCAATAATTAGTGTTCACCCGAAGGGGTACATCCTATGCAAATTCAGACCTCGTTCTAACGATTATTAGTCAAGGCGTGCTCTCCCGTGCGGTCACTGAATTAATTAAAAACTCGCCTAATGAATTAATCATCCTCTAATCCGGGCGAATAAATCAGGGAATAAAGACGCATCTCCTCCGCCTTAATTTTACCGATTAATTAAAACGCTCACCTCATGGAATTTTATACACCAAGAAAAGAAAATTCATTGAATCAAGAAATATTTTGTTAAATCCAAGAATAATTCCGAATGAACGTTGCATCCGATTTATTCGAGTTTACTTGAGTTAGATAATTATCCCTTGAATTAATGGAAAGTTTTTCTTTGGTTCGATGACATTTTTTTTCTCGGTGTAATATTTTTTACATGCACGATTAATTATTTTCAAAGAACGTCGTCTGGAAACCCTCGTCATTGGAACGAGGAAAACCCTTTTTCCGATTTCGGTGGAAACCGAAGGTCATTAAGCCGCACCCTTAAGGTCTTGGCGGGGATGCACGAGTTATCGTGGTGATAAGAGGGTGGAGGATTTTCAGGAGGGTGTCGAAATCGCCCTCGTTATCGCCCCTTGGTCTCGAGGGGCGGGTCGAGGGGTAGGAATTTCTTCCTTCCCCCGACTTTTCCCTCGATTTTCCCCAACCCTCGACCCCGCCCACGGAAACGCTCTTTTCTCCCTTCCTCCTGGGAAAATTCATTATCAGCGTCTCCACCGGAGTTCCACGTCGATTCGCATTTAATTCGATTAGTTCGAGCGACTTCCGCTCCTACGATTAACCCCCTGGCAGCTTATCGTCCGGCTTTAAGCTCGGTTTCAACCCCCGTCGATGCCCTCCGCGACATTAGGGGTGGCCCCGAAAGCGGAAAAGTTCGCCAACGAGGCTTTTCTTCGGGAAAGGACTCTCCATTTTGCAGTTACGTTAAGTGGCCCTGCCCGGGCCACTTTGTTACTGATACATTGTTAATGATAAAATGATAAAATAAAACTGAGAAATTGAACGGGCGGAGTTAGATGAAATTATTTCTAGAGGAAATGGGGACCCCGAAATGGGAGACGCTGGGATGGAATATTTATTAATTCTTATTTATCGGGATTTAATGTTCCTTAACGAGCGTCGGTCTGGCCAAGTTTCGGGTAATGTCGAAATTGCCCATTGTCGGGCGATTTCCATTTTCTTTCAATGCTGTCAGGTGTCGAGCAATTAAATTAGCAAGTTCGGGCCTCGACTTCGTAAAGTTGCAAATTCCGCTCATCTGCTTTACCTCGAAGCAAGAGTTGCCGGGTGCATTAGCAATTCCTCCGCTGTCTGTTGTCCGGAATCGGCCTCGTATCACTTCGCACTAGTTTCGGGCCCAATTCGCATAATTTATTCCACCTCGTTACTTTCGGCCGTCACGTTTCATTAGAGTCCCCTCTGTCCCGGCGCATTCCCGAAATTGCATTAATATTCAACGTCGGCGCGTTTTATTCAAACCCGCAGAGAGGCGTCTCTCGCATTTGTATCCGCGTTTTCCTTTTATTTTTATTCTTTTTTTCCCGACGTCACTTCCCCGTCGCGTTATCGCGACAATGGCGACATTCGCGCCTATAATCCGCGCGAATCGAGGTATCGATCCGACGTGATAGCGGCCGGGATTAATTTACTCGAGCAAGCCGGTTAGCATCGCAGATTTCAAGGACCCCCTCCACGGGAAAACAATGAAAATCCATATGCAACGTCGAGGAAAAATTAACGAAATATTGCACACGGATCTCCCGTAATATCGAGCGTAAAAAATTCTGCCCTTTCGTAATATCGATTTTCGCGACCTCTCTCGTTCGGTTGTGCTTTTCATTAATGTTAACGAGGGTAATTACGTATCTCCGGGCTTCGTTAATATTTATTATTATTGTTCCGCATACAACGGGCGACATTCGGCTGTCCACACATTGATAATGAAATAATATTGAATTGTCGATCGACAAAATCCCGACGTCGGAACCGCGCGGACCCATCGCGGTCTGAATTTGTTAAAATTGAATTACCTTCAATTATTCAATTCCGCGCCTTTTTTCCACCATCACCACCCACTTCGAAATTAATGTCACATGTGCAAAAAAATCCAACCCCCTCGAAAATGCAGAAAAGAAATTAAACTCAACACAAAATCCTGTCATTAATTTAACCACCACAAATATTACCGTAAAACCCCAAGAGGGCAATTAATTCCTACTTAATTATTCATAATGAATCCAGCATCAATTTCCGAGGTGCATTATCGATCCCACGAAAAGAAGTTCACTCAAAGGAATATGTATTTTTGCAAGAAAATCCTTCCAAATCGACATGAATTTTTCTTCTCGACGTAATTCAATTTTCCTTGCAATTCTACACGATGCAGTCGATTCATCCTTTTTTCTCCGTGCGCTATTGTTAATTTCCCGCTGCTTGTAAACATTCCTTTTAACAGTCCATGGTTTGATAAAAAATAGAATTCCCCTGCAGAGACGGAAATCCATCGACAGGCATTTCCGTCGTCTGAAACATCGGTCGTCAATCAGTTCGGGGATTCGATTTGCAATTTATTCCGTCTCGTTACTTTCAATCGTGCCCGCGGGGCGTCGGTGTTCGATCTAGCCGTTAATTTTAATGCGATTAGCCGATATTATTACCAGGTCGAGCCCGATCGACGGTGACGTCGGTTAATCCGAAGCTGCGACTGTAACGCGCGATGGCCCCCTGGGCGCGATTACGCCGGCTAAATATTTCATTGATCGGGCCTTTCATTAACCCGAGTCCCGAGGGAGCTTTCATACGTCGAGGTACGGACTCGGGTTATTAATTGTAATAACCCGAGCCCGCGATTCTCGCCGACGACTGGACTTTCCCATTAACGGCGACGCAACGTCCCTCCGTGAATGGACCCAATTCTGAAAATGGATACAATCCACTCGGGGGTGAGATACCATCGGGATGTGAATAAACGACCGGAAGGGTAATTCTTTTAGAGCCCGGCACATCCGGCAGAAATAAACTGCCGTACTCTGCAACTGCGATCGGCTCGAACCTTGAAAGGGCCCCATGGTGGGTCAGGGACCATTACGAGATTGCGAAATTGGCAACCTTGAATGGCGGAATGGGAGCCCGTCATCCGGAATGTAGGCCGCTTTCGGTGCGGAATTTCGAAATTCATATTTTTAACCCTGACCCTGCATGAGGCACAACGATAAACCAGCCACCGAAGATAGGTCAGGGACCGCTTTTTGAATATGCGATTGATGTTTAAAATATTGAAAGCGAGAGGGGGAGGGGGATATATAAACCCGTCATTTTGAATTTAGGTACCCTTATCTTCAAATTCCTTTTCCCCCCTGAAGGGGTGAACAAATATTTTGTTAGTTCAAAGAATAATTATTTCACTCGAATAAATTGGATGCAACGTTTCCTCGGAATTACAATAATTTATTTGATGTTATTTCAGCCCAATAATTAGTCTTCTACAAAATTAACGGAATACTTCTTCGGTTCGATGAGTTTTCTTTCTCGACGTACCTGGAGAGATAGGTCGGTAAAAAAAATTTGCGGAGGCATTAAAAATGCAGAATGCAATTTTCGGGATGGTTAAGGCAGTCCTGCCGGTCCAAGACGGATTTAATCGGCGGAATTCGCCGAAAAGTGGGAATAAATTGAATCTGAATTTTTAACGCCCCTCAGTTGGGGTACGGGTCGAGGCTCCGCAAGGCGGTCCAGGGGTGTTAAAATATTAACGGCATTAGCAATATTCCCGTCTGGTTCCCAGGAATACATGTGCACATAACGTTCCCTGCCAAATACATACATATCTGGCACATAATATGTCTCGGAGGGTCTCCTGGCAGCATCATATCCGCGGTCCAGGGGATGTTCACTCGGCGGCGGTTTCGTGCCGAGTCGATCGCAGTTTCGGGTTGCGGCCGATAATTGAAAGAACGTGTAGCTATCGGCACCTACGTGCCCAAATCCCGGGAAGAAAGGTAAACCAAGAATATCTCGGAACGAAGCGGGAAAAATGGCGGAAATCGGCAGGACCACGAGGCACGAGAAATAAACAAAAAAAAGGAGAAAAATATAAAAAAGAGGAATTTTACAATTAAGGAGAGACGGCCGGAGTGGAAAAAGGAGAATGGGTCTTTTCCGCCGTGGAAACGGCGACCACAAGGGGGATAAAAAGCCCGGAATAGGGGAAACCGTGCGGACGGGATCCGCGACTACTATTGGTAACCAATAGCGGCCACCTAGGCCAGCTGGAATTGACTGGATGGTTTATATTTATAGATTGAATCCATTCGCTTTCAGCGGGGCCAAGCGCCCTCCGCATTCCGTTTGATCCCCCCCGATATTTTTCCTCCATTTGTTCCGCCCTCCGCCCCGGCGATTCGCGATCCTCCTCGCGGTTTCTTTTGAGCTCGCTCTTAGCCATTAGCTACTCCCTCTGCGGGGGCGCTTCTGGAAAATAATCCAAAAAACACGCAAAACCCTGAAAGATTCCCCTTTCGGCAGAATTAAGAGGGCTCACTCGATTAGCTCCCCCGCTTCTGCATTTTTCAGATTTCGCTCTTTCGCTTCGGCGCTTGCAAAATTTTCAGCCTCCCCAGATAAAAAGAGACAATGAGCAGGGCAAACTGGGAAACCTTTTCTATATTCTTCTTGCTTCGTATTCAATCTCGAGGACCAGTTTCTCCAGGGGTTGCACTGTATTTCCTTTTTTTTTTTCGAATTCTTTTCCCAGGTTTCCAGATACGTATACTTTGCACTTGCGCGGTCATCGACGCCGTTTCCTGTTTCAATTAAAACCTCGGCCGTCCCTTTCTACCCCCTTCAACCCTCCCATGGCTCCTGGGATCCCCTGCCTCGCTTTGGCCGAATTCTGCTCGAAATCTCTTTGGAGGATTCTCGAAAATAATCCCGCTAGCCGCGCGTGGACGTGCGTTAATTCGCATCCCTGAGAAGGAGGGTGCGGTGGCCGGCGACGAATGATCGAATGCAAATTTGCCAACCTCTCTCTGGGGGGTTGAGGGTGAATTATGGATATTTCAGGGCCTGTCGATCGATTTCGTGAGTTCGCCGATTGCGGATTCCGGACCGATCGTCCGCGAGATTCCACGTGGTCGGGTGCACGAGTGCAGAGGGGTGCAGAGGGATGCATGCATGCACCGATGCAGGAGTCCACTAGGGTGCAAGAGGGTACATCGCTGCATTCGACAGGATTCGCCATTTCGGGAAGATAAAACCAGCCGGGGAGAAAAAGCGAGGGAAATGGACAAGTCCTGGGGTAATGGTAAATTATCGGCCGGGGGCCTTCGACCCCACTCCCTGGAATTATTCCTGGAAGCGCCAACTTATGCAGATTTATTTATTAAACACCAACTTGTTTACTCATTAGGGCAAATAAATAATATGAAACGCCCGTTTGCAGGCAAGGTGAAATCCAGGCGCCAATTGGGATTTCCGGATTCGCGGAAAATCGACCTCTAAAGGGGAATTGATCCAACCTCGATGGGGCGATCCGTCCCGGGGGGAATCCCCCCTAATTTAATGCGAAATGATCGGCTTCCATTGGAAATATTTATGGAGGTTCCGGGAATTAATTCCCTCGCGAGGTTGATTTTTGGCAAGACTCGATTTATCGTTTCCAAATGAAAAGTCTCTTTAATACTCCTATTTCTGGTTTTTCTTTTTATCGAAGTGTACTTTGATTTCTTAATTTATCCTTCTTTAGAGGGCGAGGTTGGCGAGGGGGGAATTCCCCCAGGACTTTCTTCGGCCCCGATCCGGGAAACTAGGCCTTGAACATATTTTCCTGGCGGGAACCGGCGCGATAAAGTGACTCAATGGAACACCGGAAGCGAGGAAAGAGAGGGTCGAGAAAAGGAAGAGGAGAGGGAGATTTATCCTCCTGGAAGGGGCAGGAAAAAAGGGCGAAGAATTTCAAGCCACTCCAGGATTTGTAGGTTAAGCGTGCAGGAATCCTTTGTAACGGAACCTCCCCCGGCCGAGGCGAGTCCGAGATAGACGATAATTTTCTCCTCCCTTTCTCCGGGCTTCTGTCTCTATTTCTCTTCCCGGTATCTCCGGACTCCCCACCTCCCTCTTCCGGGACTCGAATTTATCTTTCGCGCACGCAAAACCGTTCACGGGCGACGCCCTCGAGCGACGAACGACCCTCGGAAAACGCTATCCATTTCCCTCATTTTCCCTCGACTTTTCCTCCCCCGGAATTATCCAAACCCGAGAACGACCGTCAACGAAATTACCGAAACCGCCCAAGAGATACGGAAAATGAGAAAAATCAAAGTCTCATGGACCAATTTTTGCGAGTCGTCGAATCGCCCCCTCAAGGGATTTTCCAATGATTCCAGGGAATTGATACAATCGTTCCAGAGTTATTGATTTCATTTAGGTGGATGTTTTTTTCTGCCTTCTTTTATCCGAGTCGCGAAGGGGTGGATTTTTCTCTTCTTTTCCCCTCTTTTCCAGGAGAGCCGCTTTGGAGCAACTCCCGTTTTGCAACACGGGGTGAATAATTCACGAGCGGGAATGGCCCCTAGGAGGTTGGGGACGTTTTCTGGGGATTTTACCGTTTTCGAAGAGACCGGTCCCCCGGCTCATCGGGTCCCATGTAGAACGCTCGTTGTCGCGAAAATATGTTTATGGTGGATTCTGGGGGAGAGTTCGGGCATTACGGCCGAGTTGTCCAAACGGGCGCACCCTGTCCCCCTATATGTCTATATGCGTCTGTATATATACCTGTATATAGACGTATACAGGGCGTTCGAAAAAGGAGGACACGGGAAAACTTTATGGACTCCGGGAAGCACTCGCGCGTCAGCTGCGAGTGCAGGTGCGCCCCCCGAACTGAGGGATCCGCCGAGGAAAACGGGAAAAAGGAAGTCTACCGAGGGGAAATTCGGAGAATCTCAAAATCCCTCCTCTCCGGATGCAGCTTCGACGCTGCAGCTTCAAGGAATCGAGGTCTTGTCGCCGAAACAATGTGGGATTTCCTCGATTTTTCTCGATTTCTCTTGATTTTCTCGAGGCACCCAAAGACCAAACGCGAGAAATAAGGAGATCTTGACATGGCAATTGATATTGAAATGTTGCGATTTATTCACAGTACCCCTCGTTAAAAAAAGAATCAGAACCAAAAAAGAGTGACCCTTGAAATTTTTATGGCGAAGATTTCGTAAAAAAAATAGAAACGTGGAAAAATGAGACCCGAAGCTCCCGATGCACTTCCGAAGGGATTTCAGTAGCGCGAGGCGACAGGAACCGTTCCAGGATTCACATTTCCGGCCTGATTATGCATCGTGAAAAACGAGCCGAGTACCACCCGAAATTGATACGCTTTTAACGCCGCGACGAGGTTAATTGAGCCTCCATTTGGTGCCACGTCGCGGTGTAAATCCTCCATTGTTGCAACGGTACCGCGACCATTGTCAGAGATGGGTCGACCAAAGCGCCATTAAAAATTCCCATTTTTGCGCCATTTCGCGAGCGCGCGTAAAACCCGATTTCAAAATGTCCCCAAGGGTGGTCCCTGTCCGTCGAAAAAAATCGCCATTAAATTCGACGAGTCCATAACTAACGAAAATATGATTCCCAGGTTCCTGCCGTACCATCTCTAAAAAAAAAAAAAGGAAAACAATGGCGGACATAATCGAGGAAGCACCGCGCAGCAAGGTCGAATTTTCCGTCCTTTTCTTGCAAGTGTCGCCCCCCCCATCGACGTTCATCCAGGAGGGAAAGTGCCCCGCAAAGTGGTGGAACAGAATTAACGTCGCTTTTCCCGGTGGGGGTAGAAATTTTCATCGCCCATTCCTGCGACGACCACAGGACGAGACAGGATACGCGACCTCGTAATGGAGGCCGAAATGGATGAGCGACTCGGCGACTAGGTGAAAAAAAAAAAAAAGTGAATAAAGAAAGAAAATGAAAATAAAAAGGAAGAGGGTTAAAAAAAGTCTCACCGAGAGCTTCGAAACAAGGGCGCAATGAAAAAGGGCAAGGAAATTTAAATGCTTCCGGGATGAGAAATGGCTTTCCACGGAAATGTCCGGGGAGACGAAAAAAAAATAGAGGGAGGGAAAATAACAGATCCGCCGCGGCGAAACACTCGGCAACTTTGAATTCCATCCCCCGGAAAAATCTCACCCCACGATCCTCGACGGCCCAAAAGGAGAACGCGCAAACGTATGTGGGGCGGAAGGGGGCAAGGAAATGCGAAAAAGGAGGAAAAAGCGGCGAAGGAAAGTGCAGGAAGGAGAGAGACAGAGAGTGGGCCAGGGGTGAGGGGTAAGTTCAATGGAGGAGATTGGACCTCCGAGTTTTCCGATCCACCCCTTCACCCCTTTTCCCACCCCCCGCGAATTTCCACCTACTCTCTCATCCGGCGATACAACTCATCTGCGAAAGTTTCTTCCGCCATTCGAGACGTACTTTTTCCCCGATATATCGATCACCTCGCGCGGAAAAAGACTGACTTGGCGTTTTCTGCTTTTCTTTTCTTTGAATGTTTATTTTTACTTCTTTTCTTTTTTTTTTTTCTATTATAAAACGCATATTCTTTGGAATTCTCAATAGAAAGGGATTTCAACGCTTCTCCCGGAAGGCGAGACGGCTATGAAAATTGACGTTCAGAAGGGAGGATAACTCAAATCGAGAGATTTTGAATATGTCGGTATGGGGGAATGTATATGAAAAAATCCTGGCTTATGATACTCTGACTGGTGTTAAAAAATTGTTTTTATCCCCGTTTCTGTAATGAATTGTTGCGACGTCGGTTCTCGCGATTTCCGCGGGTCACCCACACCCTATGTTCATGCACGTACATGTACACACGTTAACGTAGATATTTGGGGGCTGTATAACGATATAAGAGCGAAAACGCGATGTCAACGGGGTTCGCGCAAGCTGTAGCAACGCCGAATGCAGTAATTAAGCAGCGTCATATTGTCGAAATTCGGCTGGGTTTTCAACTCGGCGTTTCCTCGCCATTTTCTCCCCTTTTTTGTTTGTTTTCCCCATCCCGTGACAGCCGCGTCCCCCCTGGTGAAAACCCACCCCTTTCGGGAGCAGACGTTCAACAGATTTTTCGGGGGATTTAATGGAATGCACACTCGGTAGATGTATCTTTTTTATCCCCGCCCAGAAACTGATCTTCGGGCATTCCGACAGGGAATTATACACGGGGGTAATTATTTTCTAATTTCAATTAAACCTCGGGAGTACTTCCGGAGATGGAGTCATGGAGTTAAATTCCGCTTCCGGGAGTTTCAAAAACTGATATCGATTCATCCCCCTCTCTGTTAGTACTTCTTCCTTCGAGGTGCGCAACTCGGGGCGGGACAAACGCGCGTATCGCCCGTCATAATTGCGCGCGTACCGGACAATGGCCGAGGTGCGCTTTGTGCGTACCTGTGCACGGGGAATACGTACAAAACAATGCCCTCGTCCCGGATTCGTCGTGCCGACGACAAATTTAAATAGATTTATAATTGTTAACGCGGCCACGCGAGTCGCGCTTCGGTTATTTGCGCCGGAATTGGAGGGTGCAGTTTTCAAAGGGGTGGCAGGATTTTTGACTAAATCCCCTGTATAATTACTGCAAGTCGTTTTCGAGGGTGCGAATGTGACGCACTGTCGAAAACAAAAGGAAATGACATCTATAACAAAAATTAACACCCACCCCCCGAAGAGCATATAAAGCGTATAAACCCCAATTCGCTAATAAAATCCCGAAGGTAAATAAAAAATTCATGATACTAAGTAACTAATTCAATTAAAAAAAAAAAAAAAAAAAAATGAAAAGTAAACAGAACCAATTAACTCAGTTGAGCGTGTAGAATTAAAAGAACCCGAAATCAGTTATTTGAGGTGCGTTATTTAAATATATCTCGGCCAATTGGGAATTTAATTCCCGGGGAGATAATTAATGCCTGCGGGGATGCGTTTCCGGGAAAATCAGACGTTGAAATCCGGGCCCAGGTCGACTGCATCGGACAAGCGGAATCCGCAACGGGCGACGCGAGCGGAGGATCTCCCGAAAAGAGCATTTCTGAGTATCGAGTGACGTCCACGACCGCTAATTTCCCCGCCGTGCGTAGACCGCAAATCGCGTTAATGAGAATCGATGTAACCGAAAGTTTCACGGTGGGGCCGATTTAACGGTAATAGCCGGCGCACGTATTCGAAATGGACGACGATTTGGCACCGCGTGCCCGATAGTCGAAATCGCGACCGGCAATAATTGTTTGCCGTCGATTTAACGAGCGATCGAATTTAAGAGCGAGCCAATTACCCTCCTGAAAGTGCACTTTCGCCGTTAGAATTCATTGAAAATTCGCGCGGCGTGAATATAATTTTTAAAAGAGCTCAGCGCGCAACTTACAAAAAGCCATCCGAGTGGAGGGACATACGTGCATATTTAATTACCCGAAGTACACCCTTAACGGCGGTAATTACTAATTCCAGGCAGAATTGGTATGATTATGATTCTCTCGAAGGATGATTTTTTTTTTTAACGACCTGGCGGGAATGAAAATGAATTAATTCATGAATCTCGCCTCTGGTTCTGATAAATCGGGGATATTTTCGGGTGTTTCGATACTTTCGAGGTTTTTTCGGCGAATTTTTGACGCGAGGTCGAAATAACCGTGTACAACTATGTATAATTAAATATATATGCCGATATAATTGAATTCGTCGCGCATTTCCGTTAGAGCCGGCGACATCGATCGCGATGCCCCGAAAACCGCGACTCTGCGTCCGCGCTAATTACGTCCGAAATTACGTCAGGTAAAATTAGTGCCAAGAACGCGTGATGTGATAAAAATCTCGGGAAATGTGGGATTATTTATCGGCACTCGTAATTAGCGATAGGCCGAATGTGTAAATAACGGCGAGGGGAAAAAAAGGCTTCGGGGTGCATTTATACACCTGTACGCCCCAACATGCACGCGAGGGGTGATTAGAACGTGCATCGGGGTGCATCGCCGACATTGATCACCGCATCGGCCGATTTAATTAACCCGGTCTAATTAAATATCGGCGGCACCGACCGCGACTTAATTCACCGGCGAGGCATTCCAATCGGCGCGCAGATTTCCCCCGGAATTCGGTATCGATCCGTCGAAGCTACCCGATTGGTCGAGGGCTCCGAGGGTGGTCCGGGACTCGCCCCAAGAATCCGGGATCTCGGATCGACCGATCGATCGGAATCGATCGGAATTAGGCCGCCGAGAAAGGAGGACTCACCCTGATCGGGCTCTTCGGGATCCTCTTCGGGGTGTCTCTCGACTCGGAAGACAATAGGGACAAAGGGACGCTCGAGGACCGCTCAATATTTAAAGAAAGGGTAAATATCTTACGGGAACAATGAGCCTGATTGCAAGCCAGAAGTTGAATCCGGGACCGGAAGTCTCGGAGGATCGTCGACGATTCCTTGGATTTCTGATTAATTAGGATATTAAAGAAGATAAAGGGAAAAATTGGGGAGTTTATTAAAGTGATATCGAATTGAGGTTTCAATCGATATATATCGATGATTATCATCGATGGAGCGATGGCGGTGTTCGCGGGGAAAAATGCATTTCCGAAGATTAATCGATTTTTGTTATTTATTAATGCCGAAACGTTTTGCAAAAAAGGTGCCGCTTCCGGGACGAGTCGATCTGTTTTGGTTATCTCCCTTCCCCGCCCCGACTTCCGGTCCGGCTCCATCGGAGATTTCGCCCGGAAGCTGGGGCCGCTCGACAAACGAATCTTTTCGTTAACGTTTCGTATATCGGTCCCAAATACGTCCAACTAACCGCTTTGAAAATCAATATTGGCTGTCGCGCGGTATGCAAAAGAGGGAATATCCTGTAGCGCCGGTGGTTCCGGAAATAAAGTCGAGCGGAACAAAAAATGGGGGAGGGAAAAAAGAGAGAGAGAGAGAGGAGACCCACCCGAAAAAGCTGCTATTCCGGCCAGGCAAGCAGATTCCTTGTTTCGATTTCGCGGAAATCGCTTTGTCCCCCTGCTCCTCCCTTTCTCCTCTTTTAATTTTCCCACACCTCGATCGTTTCCTAATTGCATAGGGCGAAGGGGAAACAAATTCTCGATCGTTTTTCGGAAAATTCCCCTTGACAAAGCCACCCTCTTCGAAGTTGCATTAAAAGTTACGAAGCCGGAAAGTTCCCAATCTGGCGGATTTTGTGAATTCTTTCCTCCCTTCCTATCTAGCATCCTTTTTGTAATTTCACCCCTTCTACCCCGTTCAACGTAATTTCCTGTTGCCCCAGCCTCTTCCTCTGAATTCCGTAATTCCTTCCCGTCCATTATTTCCCAGGGTGATCGCTAATTCCTCCCAACACCCCCGGGGGTGTATCGCGGTGATTTTTAACGCGATAATAACTTGACGAACAATCGGCCACCCCGTCGCTTCCGGTCGGGGCTAAGCCCCTCCGATAGGTCGTCGCTTCGGAGAAAACCGAAGAAAATCCCGGGATACGAGAGGACTTCCCTGCCTGCGGGAAGATTTCATTCGATGATTGCTCCCGCGTGGAGATCCTCCGTGGGATTTTACGGGAGACGTAAATTATTCAAGACACCCGGAGGAAGGGAGCCAACGATATCGGCGTTTCCCCATTTCGCGGCAAAAATGCGCCAGCCATTTTCCTCTTTACTTCCCGCCCATGTCCAGAAATCCCAAAAACCCCGAATTCATTTCCCAAAATTTTCCTGATCATTTCTTAGGGGTTCGTTTTCGAAATCAGGGGACATTTTGCGAATAGCTTCGATGTCGAGCAATTATGGCGACGCTTTTACAAGATGGCGCGCCAAGGGGGCGCGGAAAGAGCACGTCGGAAGTTCGAGTTTCGAAGTCCCTGTCCGCGGCCCTGCAGGGAGTCCCTAGGTGGAAAGAATTCCCTAGGCGGGGGCCGGACGACAATCGGAACGGTAAAGCGTGGAAAAGTTTCCCCCCGGCCGTTTCTCGGGGATGAAATTAAATTTTACATCTTCGCTCGTCTCGTTACTTCCCGCGATGCTAGCGCCGCCTACGGAGAACTACTTCGCGGGAGGTTTCCGTGTGTCCGGGGAGGATTTTTATTCCCCCTTTTTTTCCCCTTTCCTTTTTCAATTTTTCTCTTTTCACTTCCAGGTGAACCTTCGCTCGTCGTCCCAAGGTATCGAGGGAAAACTCCACCGTGACAATATTACGAAATATCGAAAACGCGGGATCTTCCCGGCGAGTAATTAAACCGCATTTCTCGAAGTAATGAAATAATTCTGTTCGCTGATTTTGGAATCGGACGGAATTTTGCGGAGAATTCAAGAGGCGGGACTTTTATTCCGTCCCTCGGACTGCGTCCACCCTTTATCTTCCCTGCGAAGCGGCCACCCTCGGAGAACTACTAAGGGTGAAAGAGCCAGTGGTCCAGGAAGGGGTGAGTTCCCTCTGGGGGGAAAGTGCCCTCCTCCCTCTGGTTTAGGGGATGCCTCGTAATACGCCCGCAAAGGGGAGCTTTATCGGGACAAAGTCGAAATTCCTCGAAGCCAAAAAAAAGAAGAAAAATGGTCAATCCATCACGACGATAAACGAATAGCCGAACCCTCCACCAATTAATGAAAATACCTGCGTCGGTAAATCTATAAATCATGCATAAATACCCAGCGATGTTGGAAATTAACTCTTTTCGCCGATAAACAATATCTCGACTCGGAATTAACAGTCGAACCTGCATAATTACGATTGGACGTGCCGGAAAATTCGAAGAGATGTGCCGAATGATGTATTACATATCGAAATAATATATTACATGCCGAAATAACATGTGACGCGCGTAACGAGCGTCCAGATATATAATCAGAGATTGGACAGCCGCGATGGGTTTAATTGGCGAAATTAATTACACGAGCATCCAGAGGGGATGGATTCTTGCACTTTCCTCCCAGGGGAGGTTCCCGATCGCCAATGGAGAGAGGACGATTTAATTATCACGCGAAACAACCCTTTCGATGGGGGGGGGGGGTGAGGGGGAGGCTCCACTTTTCGCGGGTTTACGGGTACATAGCGAGCCCCACGTGGGGATGTACTCCCCCAAGAGAGAGAGAGAGAGAGAACGAGGAAGAGGGGGGCAGAACCGGCCACAATTCCACCGCGGGAAACTTCAGAAATTCCTTTTTTCATCCTCCCCCTGCCTTTTTTTACCCTCCCTCGGCAACAACATGGCGCCCGAAGTGCTCCGTCAACGAGGTGCGCTCTTTCAGGACTCGAAGGGAAACGAGATGAAATTTCATTCCATCTTCGCCTCCCTCGCGCACCCCGTCGATATATCGACGAGGGGTAATTAAAATCCCGATTCGATCCCATAAACCGAGCTGACAAATTGTTCCGCGTTCCGATGCTACCGTTAGGTCTTTTTTTTCCGGAATTATGAGACCCGAGTCTGTGCAGTTTACATCCCTAGGAATGAGGCAACCACTCCCAACTGCAATTGCAGTTGGCAGTTAAAGTCTCCCCCTTCGACTCTCGCCTCGTTAAATGCCGCTCTCCAGAATCGAAGGGTGTTCGATCGTTAAGTGCCAATGGAAAGGGGAGGGGTCAGATGCCGCGGATTAACCCCCACCCCCCGGGGGTTAATTCCCCCTCCTTATCATCGAAATAAATATAAAAGGAAGCCGACTAAAAGCGGGTCGATTTTATAGGATGAAAAAAGGAAACGGAAACGGAAGCGAGCGTAACACTTATTATCAGGAGACCGAGTTTCGGCCTTTATCGCATTATCAACCGTGAAATATTTCCTCGACAATTTCTTTCGGCTAATTCAACTCCTCCTCGAATTCTTCCTTCCCCGTCGAATGGGCGTTTCGATCCCCGAAGTAGGAGCCGGAAGAGCGAAGTCAAAAGCCGTAGATTAAGCTTTCTTCGCGGAGTTTGCGGGAGGTCGGGGTGTGGGGGGATTGTTCCAAGTATCGAGAAATTCCTGCACAGAAGCTTTGGCCCGAGGAAGGGAGAGAAAGGGAGAATTAAGGCACCGAAACAGGGGAACATAGAAGGACGGAAACAGCATCGACCATGCAACGGGGGTTTATGAACAAGAGGGGGGGGATCAAATCGAAGTTATTAATCTCGAAAAATTGCAAACCCAACGGGACCGTAATTCGGAAGATGGACATTCGAACCTTACCCCGTCGTGACGTAAGTTCCTCTTAAAAAGAAAAAAAAAGTAAACAAAAGAATGAAAAAGGAAAAGTCCACATGAAGGGGGATGGGCAGTTCATTCTGCCCTCCCTCCCCCGCCCCACAGCCTTTTTTCCGACCGCCGTGGAATCCCCCGGGATTTTTCCTCGAGGACGATTTCCCGGGGCTCGTGTCTCCGGGATTATCCCCCCATTTCTCTCGAATAGATTCCATCGAGGAAAGTCTCGAGGATAATGATCCGTCCCCCTTCCCCCTCAACCCTCCCACCAAGAGTACCTCGAAGGACCTCCTCGAAGAGACGCGATTTCCCACCTTCCCCGCTTCGTTATCCCCGGATAAGCCACTTTTTATTTATCACCCCCCCTCGATTATTCCAACAACTGGACATTCGAGGCGACCGTCGAGAATCGAAGTGAAGATAAAAAAGGACGGACGAATCACCGAAAATTAATATAAAGAAAAAAATATTCCTGCGAGATCCGACGTACTCATAGCAATTGTAATAACATATGTATGTGGGATACCTTGAATTATCCCATAAAAACCCTCGCCCGGAACAAATGCATTTATTTTCCACCCTTTCCATGGGGATTTCGAATTTTCGTCGCCACTATTCATGTCGTTATCGCGCGGTGAAGGGCGGAGGGGGGAGGTGGGAATGGAGGGAGACAGGGGAAAAGGAGGAAAACGAGCCATCCTCTCCTCTTTATTTCTGCCGAAGGAAAATTCGAAAACGTCGAAAATACCCCCCCGCAGGGGGGAGGGGGCAAGAGTTATGCAGCTATTATGCTTCCTTCCAGCACCCGAGGATCGCATTAACACCCTCTCGCACCGCGCAATGTAAATTCCAGGATTATATACCGAATTACCGTGCATTCGCGTTACACGTTGCCCCCCCCCCTCCCCTTATACGTATAATCAGTACGTACACGTCCGCGGGTGCACGTGGGGGCTCTTCCGGGGTGCAGTTGCATCCTGGGGATTAGTGGGGGCGAGAAATACGGCGCCGGGCATGGTGGTAAACTTTCTTGCCCTGGACTCCACTATCGCCTTTTCGGGCATCGGGGGTGGGAGATAACCCTCGGCGGATTAATGAAAATCCCGAATTCCCGGGAGAAATTTCGGAACGGCGAAATTTTAGAAACGCGTCGGGAGGGGATTAAGAAATTAAGAACGAACGTAAATGGGGATTGAAAAATGCCTACGGGGTGGGGAAATTTTTCGGGATAGTTTTTTTAATCCGAGGATTTCTGGTGGAATTTTCAAAATGTCTTCTTTTTAGATGTTCTCTAACGTGGGACGTTTAATTATCACGGGGGTTTCTTTGGAGCACGCGAGGGCTATTTGGAGAGTACGCAGAGGAAGTCGAGGGGGCGATAGCGACATTTGAATAAAATCTAATTAAGCTCGAAATCCCCATGGGATCCTCTTGGGGAAGGGGAGCGCCAGGGGATGAAATCTGCCATCGAGCTTTATGGTTCCTTGGAACGCCAGAGTTTATTTTAATTAAGTGCTACGATAATGTTTTCACTGGCCCTGGCCGGTCTCTTTAACCGGTGTTGACTTTAATTTAGAATTCTGAAAACCGACCCGGCTAGGGATCCCTGAGTTAAACTGTTCAATTTGAGTTTTACTATTCGTATGGGGGGACCGGAACAGGTATTAAGTCAAATACCTGTCGAGAACTTGCGATTAATTAGATTTAACGAGGAACTCGGCGTTTTACCCGTGGTCTGGGGATAAATTCGATTTTTAGCGCGATTTTCTGCACGCCATAAAAAAGAACAAATAATCAATGCCTGAGAATGAATGGCGAATTAATTGCGGGGATTTTTTTTTTCCTTTGGGGATTAATTAGAAAAGGTTAGAATTTCAAGTACACGACGTCGAGATTCGGGAAATCTATTAATTGACTAATTAACGAACCATAAAAAAATACATACGTTGAACAGGAGAGCATGACGAATTTGGCGGCCGGTGAGGCCATCGTTAAATAAATAACGCGAAATACAGTGATAACGTCGATAACTGTGAATAATTATCGCGGTGGGAATTCTGCTCGGCTTCTATCGCGTTTGTCGAATTTATCGACAGGTGGGTAAGGCGCGTAAAAAGGAAAATAAGATAGAGAAGGGGGGAAAGAAACATTCTCAAGCGCAACCCCGGCTGTGTTAATCTCGTCATTACCGATAACAATGAACGTTTGAAAATTAATTAGATAATTTAGGTGAGAAAAATAATGGACTATCAACGATCGAGCCGGATGTCACCGGAATTAATTAGTTTCCCGGAATTAGCGGTAATTCGGGTGCCTAACTGATAACGCAACGTTATCGAGGATCAAATGCATCTTGTTAGGTATCGGAGTGCATTAGCGGCTGCAGTTGTCTCAGGAAGCCAGAAGCCACCCCCTTGTGCCCTCTTGTGCAGGTGTGCACCCTGCACCCTGCACTTACACTCCGGCCAATGTAAATTCCCGAATTAGGCGTACAAGTGGCACGATAAGCGTGTACCTACGCGTGTTTACCTTTCATTTATGCACTTATGTGCAGGCCCCGATATGAACTTCCGGATTACCTCTGCGACCCCGCATTAGCACCCACTTAAGCAACTTTCACCGCGTACTTGCAACCGCGTGTCCACTTTATCTGCATCCCCGAGATGCAATCGCCATTGCGCGATTCCCGAATTTCATCCGGGAGGATCTTCTCTCTTGTCTTTTTTTTTTCCCCCCGAGCCTCCTCCAGGCCATTGTCTGCGACGAGTACTTTGAAAATATTGAAGAACGACCGAGGGTCGCTTTCAATCCGCGAAACGACCTCCGAAGAAATCGTGTCAGCTGAAATTCAAGCTGCACTTTGGAAAATTGGGTCGATCGCCGGTTTTAAAGTGGCCGCGATGCGATTACGGTAATAAAGGATCTCTAATTAGGGGGGAGGGAAAAATTCATTCGGGCGCACGTTCATGTCGCGTATCATTATGAAAATATTTCGATGCGTTAAAAAATTATGTGGACGTTCCACGGGAATTTTCGGTAATCCTTTATATTTTATTTAAGGATTGTACTTCCCAGGGAGGAGGGTGTACGATTAAATCCTGAAAAGAGAAATTTTTCCACCGTTTTAAAAAACGGAGAGAATTTTTCGGTTATTTTTTTGTTTTTTTCGCGGAATATTCATTCGGTTTCGAGGAGATCGAATCGGAGATTTAAGCTACCCCGAGAGAAAGAGAGAGAGGGAGAGAGAGGACCGATCCAAATGCAGCTCGTAAACCTGGATGCACTTGGGGGGTAAAAAATCTCCGCAATTCGGGGTATAAGCGAGGGGATAAATTCACCCTAGGGGAGGAGGTAGTATTGTCTCTTTGCCGGTGTCTTATTTCATTCCATTGGCTCCGTACCGAGTGGAATCCTAATTAAGCACGTCTAAGTACTCTCGGGTTACTCCTTCCCCCCACCCCACAACTCCTCGACAGGGTAACTCACCGTAACGAGATAACAAATAAATGATCTCGCTTGAAATCAAAGTGAAAATGATTTTTCGAGAGGAAAAAGGTGCCGGGAAAAAAATTAAATCCCGGTTGGAGAGGAGATGCATCTCCGTTGGGTGGAGGGGGAAGAAAAAAGGGAAACCTCGTAATTCGGGATGCAAGGGGGGGGAAGAGAAATAAATTCGGCTTCGAAAAAGTACCGCTGACTCTTCCCCGACGTGTTCTTATTCCCACGGATTCGGCGCGTTCCCGAGTTTCCCTCGGGATAACACGTAAACCCCGCCACAGAGAGAGGGCGGATGGGAGCTATTTGCATATTGCACCCGGCCTGGCAGGGGGTCCCGGCTGCCCTCCGGGGGTGCCAACCCCCCGGGCTATAAGTCAATGAAGATGGATACAAATCGGTGCGATACTTCTCCAGTGATCTCGCAACTTATTTGGGAAATCGATTCCGGGATCCTCGAGAAGATTCATCACCGGAAGAACTCCTCAAAATATACTATTCACTTGTCCACGATAAATCAAGCCCAAACTATCGACAACTGATTTTTCGACACCCCCAATCGCTAGAAATTTGAAAGATCCTCGAAAAAAAAAGGAAGAATAAATTTGATATATAGGGAGATTTTCTATAGGACCATTCATGGCGCAATTTCCGGATTTTCTGGACGAGGTGAAGAGGTGGATTTGAGGTTAGGAATGACGGGGGGCTTATTAGCAGTAAGGAGTGACGCGAGGGTGTAAAATTTGGATGGCAAGAACGTTCGACGGTTGATGGCCGCGGACGGGGCGAAATCGCGCGGAAGAGCCGCAGCGCGGCCACCTCGGACCGGTAGGGCAGGCGGGGGTAGAGGGGCCTCAACCCTCCCGGAAAACGGGGGAAGATGGAGAGCGGAGGGTTCCTCGGGGCGGCGTGACCGGCAAAATGGAAATTCTTTCGGACCGAGTCGCTCGGCGGACATTTGTCAGAGATCGATAGCTCGATTTAGAGTGCAGCCAAGATGCATGGCGGAGGCTGCGCCGGAATTGTTCGGGGGTGGTCGAAGAAAATGCGGTCGGCCGGGGGTGGATATCGCTTGGGAGAGGGAAAAGTGGATTTCCAAATTTTGCGGGGAGGGCTTGTCAACCCTCCGATATCCGGGAGGACTCCGAGGGATGATTTGCGATGCTGTGGAGAGGGGGGGACGGTTCCTTAATTTTACAACGGAGGTGGGAAATCCGACCACGAGGAGGAGCGAAAGTCTTGACGACAGGAACAATTCTGTGGGGGCGGAAAAAATGGACCCGTGATTTTTAAGAACCTTCAATTTTTTAAGCGGAATTCTTGGGAAGGGAGGTTTAAATCGTTGGGGGGGGTGAAAAATTCGTCTGGCATCGGTGACGATTGTATATTGGGAAGGGAGACTGGGACCTTAAAAAAAATAGATTAACCAGGAGCATCCGGGCGAGTCCGATTCTGGACTAAGGGGTGGTTTCCCCAAAGTGCGTCTAGAAGTTTCGAGGGTAGGAAATTCGCCCGACCTGGTGCTAAAGAATTCAT
Organism: Orussus abietinus; assembly: GCF_000612105.2. NCBI lineage: Eukaryota > Metazoa > Arthropoda > Insecta > Hymenoptera > Orussidae > Orussus > Orussus abietinus. The sequence continues at coordinate 447,619 of NW_019394317.1, forward strand.
GGGGGGCGAGTGCACGACGACGGCCCCTACTTTTCCGTGGATTGTTGCCCCCCATGATGTCCATCCCGAGGGACCGACTCGCCGGGGTAGCCAGGGGTCGGGATCACGGCGTAAAAAATTGGTAACCACCCTTAACCTGGCCTGACCCAAAAATCATGTCGTGAAAATCGTGTCTTGCCTCGCTACCTCCAAAACCCCTTCTCTTCCCAGTTTCTCCTGGGTTCCTCTCCACCCCGGTCCTTCCCTAATAAATCTCCCAAGAAAATCCACCCCGAGGAATCGATCGGCAACCCCTGGAACATAATACAGATCCAGCACGTAATTTTCAGAAACCGCCCCGAGTATTGCGGGAAATCAGCCGAACTTTCAGCCCTTGTTGGTTTCTTTCGGAGAGAGGGGCTTCCCGGAGGTGGGACTCGTCAAGGCGCAGGCATCGGTAGGAGGAATTACGAGTGGGTGGCGGGGAGGGTCGTTCTCGAAGACGAGGGGTCGGGGTAGTGAAAATAAAATACAGACACTCGGTGGCCCTGGAGGGCGAAAGATGGCGCAGGTCGGGTCCTCCGGGGACGGGTGGGGGGGGTTTCGTGCCCGACCCAGAAGGGTCGCTATCAGGATCTAACGCACCCCCGGGACCCCTCGACGTCTTAATGGCTCAGTGGCGCTTTTGTTCGTCGACCGCGCGAACGGACGAATAACTGGGTCGTCATGGACCTTGGGATCCGCCGAATAAAGAAGCCAACGGGGTGCGAACTGCCGGGGGATGAACACCCCTTCGTCACCCCGAGGGCCGGCCTCGCGTCTTATGCAGATTGCACGGGGGTGTCGTCGGGACAGTTCGTTAAAGGGTGAAAAGCTACCCCCGCTATGTCCTGACATTACCGGATGATGCGATTCTAGGAATTTCATCGATTTGAGGGGGATCATATTTAGTGATATTTTTATTGGGAGATGAATACCCCTTAATAAAAATCGAAAAAAAGTTGTGGTTAATTTCGCTAAGAGCCTTCGACAGGGACCTCGAAGAGTCGCCCCCGAGTACCGAGGTCGGGTCCGCCTCGGGTTTCCGAAGTTGGCGGCCTCCCTCTTGTCCGTCTTGACAAGAGGATTCTTCCCGGGTGGGTGCGCCGCCATCCGGGGGTAACTCGAAACTTGGAGACGCAGTAATAAGGCGAGCCGGTCGAAATGAAATTTCTTTCCCCTCATCGAAATATTACACCTGACGAGTCCCCGCGACCCGGTAATAAGGGTGCAACCGGATCCCCCCCGGGCCCCTCGATCGTCCCCCCGATTCCGCAGAACGGGAATCCCGCCAAGAATTATAGGGAAGAAATCGGAATCCGGAAGGAGCTAAACTCCGAGAACGCCGACCCTCGTCCTTTGTGCCCCCTTCCTAGTGCCCTCCATCCAGGTCTTCGGGGTATCTTCCGAGAAGTCCGCTTTTCCTGTTCTTCGGATGCTCCTTTGTTCCCGCATAGAGATTCCCGCTTTGAGTAAATCCCGGAGCACGCGTTTCCGCGATGCAACGGGGAGACTCGTTGGGAGAGTCCGGAGAAAATCCCGAGGAGCGGTGATCAGAAAACTCCCGTCAAAGCGGGACCAGCTCCTTCCAGGACCTCTTTCTTGACCTATGGTGTCCATCGTTCCTCTTTCGGATGATTTTCGAAAATCAGGAGTCCCGGAGAACGCGGGGATCCGATCCCTCTGGAGTGTCCCGGTGTCTCCGCTCGGCGAGCCCGCAATTACGGGTCGCGACCAATCAAAGGGACCCTTCCCTCTCTACCTTCTCTCTAATGGTGTCCACCTTCAAAGGATCCCGCTCCAGAAACGGACCGGCGATACCGCAAGGATAATTACTTCCAGGCCGATCTTCGTCCTTCCCGCGCGGTGGTCGGCAAAGGGGACGACCCTGTTTGAGATGCTCCAGGAGGCGAATTATCCTGCCGATCGATCGGCCAATTGTTCGAGTGACCCGGAGACGCATTCCCGGACACCGCTTGCACCTACCTTCTCCCTCGCATATCTTTAAAACCATTTTTTTCCTCTCCAAAAAAATAAAATAAAAATAACGAAACCCACAATTTTTTAATCCCTCGATGAAAGTCCCGGGATACAAAATTCTTCCACAGAATAAACCGCTTATCCATGAGTGGCATTAATCTCATCGCTCGAATTTTTGATGCCAACAATTAGGCTTTATACAGAAATGGGGACCATCGAATCCCATTTTCGAATTAATTCCACCCTCGAAGTCCGCAATTGGCCGGGTCGTACAAAATGGCTGCTCACTTTCGCGCCACTCGGGGAAGTCTCGTCGACCGTTCAATGAATCGAAACATAATCCCAGAGTCCCCGAAAGCTGGTCTCGTACTTTTTCCCCTAAGTGCCCGGAAAAAGCTCGCCTCCCTTTCGAGAACGCACAAGGTCTCCATAGTGGGGGCATACAACGGTTTGCACTCCTTTGTGCGAACAAGTAGCGCTCGATCGGTCGACTGTAACGCAATCGAGTCGGGGGTGCAAAAATGCGCGCGTTTCGAGGGCTTCCTTTTTCCCCTCCGTTTCCCTCCCTGTTTTTCCTATTTCCCCAGCTTCTTCATCCCTCCTGGAGTCTTTTTCATGCGCGGTAGACGAGGGAAGCCGCTCGACTCGCCCCACATTTACGGAAGGAAAGGGCGCGACTTTTCGGAAAATCTTCCCGAGAGTCTTCCTTAACCCGGAAGTCCCTTCCCCTCCGGAAAGTGCAGACGCTCTCCCGGAAAGGGCGTCGAAGTTTCGCGAAACTTTGATTTTATTCACGGGGCGGTGGCTCGACGTGCATCGCCGATCAATTTCACGCGGCATCGCGCCAAGGGGTAATGAGGAATTTTATTACTTGTCCCGGTGTCGGGAGTTTATGCAAGAAGGGAGGAGAAGAGGAAAACGGAAAAAACGGGGTAGAAAAAACATCTTACCCGATCGGAATTCGAACCCGCGCCCGACCGGCTCCAATCGGAAACTCTTGCGCCGAGGAGTGAGCGACGTTTAATTACCATGACCACCTGTTATTAAATGCACCGATTATCAAAATTTTGAAATCGGAGATTCAGTCGCGTAGGGCTTCATATCGGTTGTCTGGAAAAATCTGGAATTCGATTTCCCTCCCAGGTGAGGGGCGAGGGGGCTTTCACGGGACCTGATTAATCGTCCGAATCTAATTATCCCGATTAATTGTCCCCGGTTGGGAAACGCGGCGACAAAAGGATCGATCACCTCCGAAAGTCCCGATAGACCCCATGGAGTCCCGTGGGAGAGGGAGGGACTCCGAAACTTCATTCCGGAAGGCCCTCCTCCGCGAAACTCCCATAATTAAGAGATCAGCCCCGGGAAAATGCGGACCCGCCATTCATCCGCGGGAAAGCCGCGGATTACGGGCGACTCCGAGGAGGGAAAGTCCTCGTGGAAATAGGTGAGGCAAAGGCGCCGTCATTTGCGGGACTTGACACGAAAGGGGGCGCCAAACTTCCCCGGAGTGTCTCGAACACTTCCGGGGACATTGAGTGCTCACCCTGAGAGAAGCACCGAAGTAACCAGACCCATTTCGCGTCTCAAACTTCCCGGAAAATATTTCCCCAATTTTCCTCGTGGTCTCCTTCGGGGCCCTCGCGTGGCCCGCGTCCTTACACGGCTTAGAGAGAATTTCGTCTTTTCCGGCATCTCCGCATCCTCCCCACGTCCTGGAATATATCTCTTAGGGAACCTCTTCGTCATCTCGAAGCACGCGAATGAAAAAAACTTTGAGTACCAAAGAACAATATCTTTAATTCCGAGAATAATTATCTACCTGGAACAAATTCTCACAATTCCGACAAGGGAATTTTCACGTTCTATTTATTCCAGTTTAACCGTCTCAAACGATTATTCTTCGAATTAACGAGATATTTCTTTCGGTTCAATGACGGTTTTTTCTCAGAGTGGTCCTCATCGGCAAATTTAATAATTTTGCAAGTCTTCCTTTAACCATCCTTTTGTGCGATCCCACGAGTTTATTTCTTACGAATATTGAAATCTGACCGGAGAATAATTTCGGTGGAAGTTACGTTTTCTGGCCATCCCCTGATAACGCTCGGATTTTCTCACGGTGGTGTAAGGGTGGTATAAAGGGGTCTTTAATTCCGAGGTGCAGACTTCGCGAAGTTTGTCCGCGCTGGGTGGTTTAACCTACTTTAAACGCGGATAAGAAGATGATTCCTGCGGACAATTAAAAGGACGGGAGTTGCGATAAAGGGTAATTTGTACCGGCACCCGGCACCCCTTTCCGGGGGTACGTGCGGCAAGTGTTGAGCACCCCTTTAGCCAGAGATAGCCATGGCCGAGGCATAAAAAGCTACACCCTGCCCCTGAGTGCCGAAGGGAGCCAAGGAGGGCAGGGGATGCTCTCAAACCGGGGGATCCCATTTCGCCACCCCTTTCGGGATAACTAACTTTTCCTCCCCGCCTTTCGGGGGGAGGGCTAGCCGTTTCGCCAGCCGAGGTGGCCGTCTTAATCGGGATTCGAAGAACATTAATTCGCCGGCTCGATTAAAAAGTCGGAACGACCCCGTAAAACCCACCCCTTCTGGGTTGCTCCGCGTCGAGGCGATATTTTGTGCACCCACCACCCTGACGGGGAGAAAATAAGAAATGAGAAAGGCGAGAATCGCGTCAACAGTTTCTGGATAAACGGGGACGTTTAAAAAAATAAAACACGTTTAGAAAAGGGGTGCGATTAAAATTGCCAAGAATTTCGAAAATTTCTGCAGCGCGGAATGGACGGTGAAATATTTTCCGTACCGCTGGCCGTGAGCCACAGGTTAGTTTACGCTAGGTTAGGTTTAGTCCAGTTCAGTTTCGTTATCACCCCTTCTTCTCATCGGGCCCAACTTTTTGATACTTCGTTCCGTTTTACCCCTGAGCCGAGTTAACGTGGACTCGAAAGACATAATTCGATTATAAAGTTCGGAACGGCGGAGCAAAACTCCCCCCGCGTGTTCGAGGCGCCTTTAAGAGTGCACACGCGAGAAAGGCCCTTCCTGGGGGGTGATTATTAATCAGGGCGGCACTGTAAAACCGTGTCCACTGGTACATTAAGGAGAGTCCGCCGGCGAAACAAGAAAATCCCATTTCTCGCGACCTCTCGGGGCGATTTTTGCCTCTGGAAAGCCGAGATAGAGTTCTCGAAAAAAAAAAGAAAAGAAAAATTAAGGAAGGAATTAATCCGCGTAATGGTACTTTTTGGTTTTGCAGGACGAGACCTTGGATAAAAGGGGTGGAGAAAAAATAAAGGAAATCCGCGGTGGAGAGGGTCCTTCGATTTAATTTCTGGAAATTTTGGATTCCTTGGATTTTAAATTCCTGCTCGGAAGAATCGAGCCCGGTGGTGCCAAAATCGTCTTCCATTCGGGGAAAGGGGAATTCCTCCTCCCCTCCGAAATCCAATTTCTCCAGGAACAGAAGCGAACTTCCTTGAGCCCACAAGGGAGAGGCGGCCCTTTAAAAGGGGATTATTAGATGCAGGGTGCGGTAAAACGGGGCGGGGGGGGGGGGTAAAAAAGGGTGCAAGAAGATGTCGGGCCTTTTCGGAAACTCGAAAACCCCTTCTCGAGGTCCCTTTCGGGTAGCCTCGTCCCTCGGGCTTTTTGATTTCTGGTGCAACCCCCACCCCCCGAATGCACCCCTACATAAATAATTGCCTCTTTTCCTCTTCGTATTCCTGGCGAGAAAGAAGTAGAATCGCAGATTTCTCTTTTTCCACCCCGCCGCCAACTTTCCACCCCTTTCGAGCCACTCTTCAGAAAATTTAGATCCGCTTCACCGCGAGACGCGATGCCGTCTTTTCGGGACCCGGCCATTTTGGTACACCTCCAAAAGCTCACCCCCTCTTTGCGGGGGGCAGGAGGGATCAAAAGAAAGAGAGATTTACGAGCCCGGGAGGGATTGGCGAAGTCCCGCCTTGTTAAATTCCTTCGGCCTCGGGAATCGGAAAAGCGGGGGAAGTATCGTGAAAGTCAGGCGCGAAGTCGAGGGAAGTCGATGAAAAAAATTTAAGGAAATGAAATGAAATTCTTTTTCTTTTTTTTTTCGAGTAATTTCTGAAATCTTTAGCGGTCGATCGCGAATTTTAAGAGCTCGTTTCGGAAGGTGGGGAAAAAGTCCCTTGTCGGGATTCCGCATTTCGGATAAATACCCCAAGGGATTTATCGGCCCCGGGCAGGAATTTATGCGCGCGTCATAAAAGCGGATTAACTTATCGGACGTTTGGTATTTTGAGAATAAAGACGAATTTATGTCGAATATTGCTCCCGGGCACAATGGCGGACAAAGGAACGAGGGCATGTATTTGTGTCCCGGATTTCGTGTTGCTGACGGGGTTCCTCTTCCGGGGAAACTTCAGTTTCGAATTTCTCATGTATGTCCCATCGATGCCAATTCGTGTAAAAGAAATTCCCGTAGAAATGAAAAGGAGACGAGATGAAATTTTCTTTCCATTTCTTTCAAGCCGGTATTTTTGCACTTAAATATCAAATAAATATTTTATAATATATAGTTCAAGGGGTAACGCCAATTGGCGACTATAAAATTCCCTAAGGCGAGAGAAGTGGAATAACGATTTATCCCCCCCTTTTTTTCAGGGGACCCTTGTCTGGCTCGACATTGCCGTTTCCCTTTTCTCTTCGGTGTTCTCTCAGAGTGGAAAATGGTCCCCATCGTCAGCCGGTTTTTTTCCAGGCATGAAGACATTCCCAGGCACTGCATGCGCGGACTCGTACTTAAATTTGCAATTCCACCCTCGCAATTCTCACGTACCCATCCCGGAAAACGTCCGGCTTGGAGAGCGTAACTTTCCCCCCAGAAAAGCTTACCCCCGATATCCCGGAAAATGTCCTCAAGGCTTACCGCCATTAGCGTTACTTCCCTTTCGAGGTGCCATTTTTGCCTCTCTGTCTCCACGGGGGATGGAGGGGGTCTCGCGAGAATATGAATTCCTGTTAATCCGCCCCTCTGAAATTACGGGGGTGAGGATCGGGGTAAATTAAATTACACCCTCGCTCGGGAAATCGGCTCGGTCGGCGAAAAATGCCTCGAAAGGGTTGAACATTTTTCCGGATTCGCTATTTCTCTCTCTCTCTCTCTCTCTCTCTCCCTCTCTCCCTCTCTTTTTCCCCCGGGAATAATTGCCGTAATCTGCATTCAATTATTCCCCTTTATTCCTGCCCTCGATTGCACCCTTTGCGCGATATCGCCTTAATGGCTCCCTCGGACCATTTCACGGATTTTTCCAGTTAAACTTGTAAATCGAGCCCCTCTCTCGCCCGCATTTTAATTGCACCTTTGGGGTTGAAAATCGACAAAAACCGGGAAATGATTAACATCTTCAACCCAGGTATCGATAACCTCTTCCAGGGTAATTCGACGAGGATTCCCTCTCACAAGAAAGCTGTCCAGAGAAAAGGGGGAGAATTAAATTCCCCCCTGCCAGGAAATTGGGGGGAGGTCCAAGAAATACCCCCGAAAGGGCTCAAGAATACGTAATCAACCCTACGATCCTCTTTTGGCCTTCTCTGTTTCAAGACGACGGTCCGAAATATTTCCCCCGAATTTCTTCGGAGTTCCATTCGGGGATAAAACTAAAACCACCCCTTTAAAAAGGGCGTCAGTTTTTTTCTCTCTCTCGTTCTTTTCGTGTTTTCCAGGTTACAAGCGATAAGTTCGCGCATCCGGGGCGGCGGGGAGGATTTTTCCAGGGCTCATCAAAGTTTCATCCCCCCAAAGTTGGGAAATGAAGCGACAGCGTTACGGATCGGAGCTAAAGGGGAACGAAGAGCGGACACGATGGCAATATTGATGGAGGTATCTCCGAAACCACGAGCCCCGGTCGCCTGTCAAAAGCAACCCTTGTTACTTTGCCGGGCTCGAAACCGACGTCGCTGTGTCCCGTCGTTAACTCCACACGTACGTATAATAATGGCGTTATGAGCGGGCAGGAAGTGGTGGGCGTTTTATACAAGGACCTCCATATACGTATACATACATCTACCATAATGGCACGAAACGTCAAATGCATCTTTGGAAATATCCAAAGAGCCGCTGAAACGGCACGGTGGTAAGGTTCAATTTCCGGAGAACGGGGGCAGAAAAGAGAAGGAAAAGGGGGAACAAATAAACAGCCGAGATCAAAGGTATCGGGGGGGGGGGACTCGGAAAACGATTATAAGGGCAATATTTGTAAACCCACCCGCGAAGTCGTCCCCTGGTCTCGATGGTTAATATCAACCCTCGTATCGAGGTCTAATCTGCAAAAGTAATTCCACTAGTTTCTTTAATCTAGAAAAATCATGTAAACCGGAGTTAAAAATCCAGATTATCTCTTAACATTGGAAATTACTGATCTCGACGAGCCGAGTCTCGTATGGAGCCTTTCCCGGTAAGAGAGAAAGGGTTCGATAATTAAGTTTTGATACCAGTCTTAACGCTGATAAAAAATGATTGTCAGGGAGTTTTCATTTTTCGGAGGCAGGGAGAGTACAGGTGGGTAAGATTGCAGGGGGTTAATTCCCGAGTACGATCTCCGGTCCTCGGGGGGCGGCCTCGTTATCACGCCAGTCATTACCCAAATTGATAGAGGGACCGCGCTTATCCGCCGTTACATGGGTATTAATATTAACGATTCGGCCGGGGATTCCTCTCGCCGGGGGACGAGCAGCAAACGTTTCGCGAGAGAGATATAGAGATAGAGAGGAGGGGGGGAGGACATCATCGATTTCGACGGACATCCGGAGGCAGTTGGACCGTGGCCTGGGTCGACATATCCGGAAATTCGAGGCGCGCCTTTGACATGGAGGAGAAATTAATATTGTGCCGGTTTACTTAGCTTCGACCGAGCTCCCACCCGCGATGTAGTACCGACATCGGGCCATCGCGAGATAGCACGCCCCGCCGCCAATTCGGAAACCGAAGCAACCCGCGAGCCATTTTCCACGACGGAGAAAATCCGCGTTCGCGTTCAAAAATCAGCGATCTCAAAATTATAACGAAATATAACACGTAAGCATTAGAACTATTGATTTGACGATAATGTAAATATTATTACCGCGAATACAAAATTCCTTCGCTTCGATCCTCAGAAAGGAAAATCCGAAACCTCCGTCGCCCTCGTTCCGGGGATTTTTCCGTTTCATCTCGCATTTTCCCCCAGTTCTTCCCCGTCCCCTGCGGGAAACCAATCGCCACTGAACGCGCCCGAAATTACGAGAGCAGTGGGTCGGTGGAACGAAACCAGAGAGTGGGGGATAAAAAACCAGGGAAAAAAAAATAGGAATTATGCCCTCCCCCCTCCGGGAAGAGCATCAATTCCAATAATGCAAGCCGACCCCCTCCCCTCTCCCTGGGATTTTTATTTGTCCCATTTCTTCCCTTCTTTTCGCCCCGCCATTTTTTCTCCGGCGTGGCGCCCGTAACTTTTGAGAGCTCGATTACAAAGCCTGCCATCGGCAGATCTGGGCCGAACAAGAGAAACGCTTTTTTCGCCTCCCTTGGAGAATCAATTTCGATAATGACTCGTCGACGTAGTCCCCCGCCTCCCGTCGTTCTTATCGGCGTGGGGCCGAAAATATGGATTTGAAAAGGTAGCTCCCCCAGGCCCCGATAGGGGGGGAGGGGGGAATTCAAAGAGAATTAATTTGAACGATGAGCACCGCCATTCGCCGACGAATCCCCTCCCCAGTAATTCGAGAAGCCTCGTTCGTTCCTCTCGTTTTCTTCCTTTTTTCGTCCCTCCTATTTTTCCCTCTTCGCCTTGTTCTTCGGGGCGACGTCGCGTCACGCGATGCCGAAGAGGTGGCGTCGTCGTTGTACGGTTTCCACCGACCCCCTGTGCCCCTATCCGGGGGCGAGCGCCCCTGAACTGGCCGCCCTGACGAAGACCCTGAAGGAACTACTAGAAGTCGGCCCAAAAATAAGACCTCGGTCTTCTGGTCCCCTTTTCGAAGCCTTCTTTATTGCTCATTCTTCATCGACGGTTTCCGAGAAAATCGGAATTTTTCCGCCACCCCGACGGTCTCGACCGAAGACTGAAGAACAGTCAGAGGATGTCCTCGTGAATTAATTCATCACGGGGTTTGGTTTTTACTGGGTCGGATGCGCTCCGTGACCGAAGGGGGCAAATGGGCTTTTACACAGCGAGTAAGCGACGAGACGCTATTACGATCGGCTATTGTGCGTTTTTAATGCACCCCGGTGCAACGAAAGCTCCCTCCCTTGGTCTGAGATCAGCGGACCCCAGACTGGAAGTGTCCTCGCGCCATTCACTTACATCTCTCTGGTGAACTTTGGAGTGGTATTCGTCCCGGGGAAGCGGAGCCCCCCAACTCCCCTGGATATTAATCCGAATAAAAGTTAATTTTTGCACAATTAAGTGGTCCCCCCATCTCCCCGGACAAAAAATAATGCCTTCACCGCTTTTCTCCCCGTTTAATTATTAACCCCCACGGGGGTAATTAGGGGAGGCCTCATTAAGGCTTGTCAAACCTATCGCACAATGTGTCCTTTTTCTTCGTCACGGCGCCGTCTTGGGTTGAAAAGAAGTGAAGGACTTTCTTTCATTTTTTTTTCTTTTCTTACGTGCTACTTTTTACATCACTTGGCATGGGATCCGTGTATGGGGTGACAGGTTATGTGTTGGTGGCATTGATAATGGAGGTAACCGCGCGTAAATCAAGGGTCAAACGCGACGTTTCCTTCGAATGAGGATACTCTTAACTCGGATTTGTTGAGAAGAAGTGCCGGAAACAAAATGGCCACCGGACCTTTAACGCAATAAAGACGAAGATCCAAGTTGAAGAAGAATGAACGCCTCGCCGTCTCGTTACGCCGTCGTTATTATTTTCCCCATAAATCTTGCCGCATTATCCCGTTCGGGGAGTTTAACTTTCGGCATTAATTGAAGCCCCCCTCTCTTTCTCTCTCTCTCTCCTTGGGGAAAAATATATACCGTCAGGGTGACAGTTCAACTCGGCAAATGGATTAAAACTTGGTCAAATTGTCCCCGGCCGTTAAGTGCTCATCAAGAATGTCACCGTAACGCGATTTCGAGGGGGCAAGGGGGCTCCGTTAAGTGATTAAAACTTGGAAATGAACCGAATAACCATCGTCGAAGGACAATCGAATAGGGGGATTTTTTTTACGCGATTCGGAAAGAGGGATCTAGTCTAATTGCATTTTTTCGCCATCGGACGATGCACTTCCCTTTGGCTCGCGGGAATGCAACGGAGTTGCGTCAAAGTCGCGCTCGAGTCTGGCTAAACCGAGGTTCGTGTGTTATAAAAACAGTTTAATTTAAAACAAATGACCGGACATCGGTATCCACTCGAACTTCGAGAATTCTGCACTCGAAAATTCGACGAGTGCAAATGTCGCGCGGGAGTCGATCGACTTGATTCTTTTGGCTGCACTTCGGAGGTTATTTTGAATTGTTTATATTTTTAACATCGTTCCAGGGACGTCTTTTATATCTTTTCATCCAGGTTTTGAGATGGACTCTGAATTTCAGGATCTTGGAAAGAGTAAATAATGAGTTAAACGGCTCGAGGGGAAACTGCATTTCCGGGCACGCCGGGTTTTCCACTCCGCCCTTTATATATCGATATAACAATGGCGCTTATTTCCTCGTCAATACGTCACTTCCGTCCGTTGAGGCCCCCCCAGCGGCATTAAATCCATAATTCGAGCCTTCTTCCCGGGACGTAGCGGATCCTGCGAAAAGGACGAGGAGGATCCATTAACCTCTCCCCGAGTTCCGGTCGAGACGGGGCCGTTTTCCGATCAGCTGGCAAAAATGGCGGCAGGGTCTCACCGGAAATTCGGTGCATCCAGCCTGCACACGGTCGTGCTCGGATCCCTCGGAGGTATCTCTCCGAAATGTATAAGGTAAATATCCAGACACGGCGAGAGGAAAATCCGGATAGCGAGATGGCGGATCCGAGTCTGCAGCATCCGGAAGACGAATTTCCGCGACCCCATAGATTTTCCCCATTTCCTTTATCTTTTTTCGCGTATTCTCGGCATAGGTGGTCCAGAAGAAAAATGAAGGTGATACGAACGGGTCATTCTACATATACCGAAACGTGAAAATATTTACAAAGCTTATCTTTGATTATCTTCTCTATTTGACATTTTTTACTTTCTTCGAATTTTCAACCGATTTTTGCAGGGATGCACTTGTTGGGACTGTTAACGAGGACACGAGTCCAAAATCTTTACGTACTCGGAAGGAGAGATGCAAAAATGGGATTGCACTTTTTTCAGAGAGCGATCCGGCGGTAAAGGGAGGCAAGGAGAAAGAGAGGGAAGGCGAAAGCGTCCGAAAGAACATTATTGCCGCCCTTTCGAAAGGTCCGCCATATTTTTTCGCTCTCGGAATGCACTTAGAAAATATGTTTACGGAGTCCCCGGGCGCCGTAAAGCAGCGCTGACAGTGGAAGTAATTATGGCGGTCGGTACCGAATGGAAACTGAGTTCTCCCTCCCCTCCGTGGACGAAGAATAACCTTTGAAAAATGCATGGGGAACGATAAACTTCGGAGAAACACGCGGCGAGAGACGTCATCGATTCCTGAATTATACTCGGTGATTTCTTCTCCGTTATTTCCGCAGTAAAGAACTACCCTCGATCTTTTCATACGAACGTCTGCCTCAAAACTCGATTAATCATCCCTAAATTATTTTACCCTCGTGCGAGTATTTTATACATTTTGTAACATCATTTTTCTTTTTTTTTATGCATAATTTACGTTTCATCGATCTTTAAGCTGGAGAGGGAAAAATCGCACCGTCATTTTCTGACGATCTCTTGCAGGCTTTTTTAAAGCCAATTTTAACAACATTTCAGTTGCCAAATTGCACCGAATTAACAGATTTACTTTGAAATGCTGTTAAGTCCCCATGAATGTTTGCATAATTCCCGAAAAATTCCGTCTGTCCTCGGGCTGGGCTAAAAAATGCCAGGCACCCTCTCATCGGCCCATTTATTACGAAACAGAGAACGTAACGCGTACTAACGCGAGTAATTATTCACCCTCGAACAGGTCAAGCCCGGTGCTTATACAGGTTGCTTCATAAATCTCGGGAAGGGGTCTCAGTGCTTTTCGAGGAGTCGCCCCATCCCTACAAGAACAGATATTTCGGCGCCGAGTATAAAAATAATGAAAATTGTGTAAAGGTGTACGTGCCAGCATCCCGCTCTTAAAAAATGAACAAGAGAGGGAGAGAGAGAGGCGGCGAAATTATTCAAAAGTCATGAATAAAATCCCGATAATTCTCCCAGAGTTCCGAATTCCTCGTGCGTTTCATTCAAGGGAGGAATTTAACGAGAGAAATATTATTTTATTAAATTTATAAACCGATCTGAGGAGACAGGAGAAGATCCAAAACGTTCGAAAAGCAGTTTCGCCGAGAATGTAACGTATCGGACCATTTGCAGGGTCGAAACGAAAATAAGGATAAAGGGGGGAAGGGGGCAACACCCCCCAAGTCGTTCTTCATTGCAAAATAAATCGGGCTCACTTTGCCGTACAACTTGTTTCATAAAGCCCGCGAAATACCGAGGGGGCGAAGGCGGAATCCACTCTTGGAGGAGTTTTGCCGTAAGTAATATTTTCCGGGATGAATTCACCCCCGCGAGGACATTATGAGGACATGGGGTTGGATATTTGCATTAATTTTGCGAAGGAGTAGATTCGCCGCCGGGAATCGCTTCTTCGGATGCCGAAGCCTTAACGATTTGCCCCCCTCCCTCGGAATTATTAAACGGCGTCGAAACAATAAAAGAAAAAAATAAAAGATGAGGTGGGTGATTTCACCGATGAGATTGTGTATAAATTTCCAGCAGGGGGAATCCACCCCCGGAAGTGGATTTCTCCAAGAAACGCGCTCCGCGGGGGAATCTATCCCGCCTTTGCGAGGACACGGGGTATTTGCATTAATTTCTCGGATAAGAAAAAAGATAAGAGAGACGCCACTCCCGAGCCACCCTATAATGCTCGCTCCATCACTCCAGGGAGGACTCTACTCGACCGAGGAAGAAAGAAGAGGAGGGTTGGAGTGTATTAAAACATTGCGAATGAACGTACTAAAAGTCAGCGAGTTGAATTGAAAAAATTGCATATAAACGAATTAATAAAATACGCGAATAAACGTACTGAAAAAAAAAACTGGAATAAATGCACTAATAAAGTACCCGAATAAATGTACGTAAATGTATGTAAATGTATTAATTAAATACCGGAATAAACGTTGCCCGCGCAAAAGCGATTGTATACAAATTTTCAGAAAATAGCTCAGGAGGGTAAATCCACCCCAGGGTGGTTCCCCCCAAGAAATGCGCTCAGCGGGGGAATCTATTCCGCCTTTGCGAGGACACGGGATATTTGCATTAATTTCTCGGATAAGAAAAAGGACGAGATAGACGCCACCCCCTTGCGACCCCCATCCCCCCCGTGTTGCTCGCCCCTTTACTCGGAGGAGTGCTCCACTCGATCGGGGATAAAAACGAGAGACGGGCTGAAACGTATCTCTCTCTTAAAATTATGTTTCCCGACATAACCTCGTTCTTCTTCCCGCTCTTCCCTCGCTTTATAGCGCGACCGGGGAAAAAGGGGAGGACCAAGGAAGGGGAAAGTGCCCCCCGCCCCCCGGAATTGCGTTTCCTCGGAAAGGGGAGACGTGGAAGACAGAGAGACTTTATTACCCCCGGGAAAGAAAAAGATAAAATGTGTTACGGGGTAGATTCGATGTCCGCGAGACGAGGAGGTCATCCCATAGTAAACGTCGCGGTCTCCCTTGGCAAGAAAATTATTTATTCGTCAAGCCGACGCCCAACGATACCCCTCCAGCAGACGGGGGTGGAAAAACCTACAGTTAATTTCGATATCCTAGATACAAGAGGCAATCTCGAGGAGTTATCGAGATAATCTTCGGTGCCTGAAAAAGAAGTTCAAGAAATGGAGGGAGAGTGCTAACGAGGGCGAGAAAAAAAATGGAGGAAAAAGGAATCAGGGCTTTGCGTTTGCCTTGTTTAGAGGTCTTTAGCCCCGAGATTTGTGAGGGTGGTTCCCGGGAACATTAAGTCTATTTATCGGGGGCATTTAAATATTCGGCAAGCATTTTTATCCCGGCTATAACGCCGGGAGGAATTCCGTTAGTGATCGAACGAGGGCGCGGAATTTTCATTTCAGAGATGACCTATCGGGAGAAAAAAAAATATATATATATGTATGTTCGTGAAGCTAGGGAATTTATTAATTAATTAGAAAAAGAAAGGGAACCAACAGTGGGGCGGTAATGGCTAAACAGATGGAATATCAGTCGGCGGAGAATCGAAACAAGCTTCGAACGTCTTCCAGAAGGGAACTTATCGGGCGGATTTTTTCTCGGTGAGAAGGATTCTCGTCCGATGGTGCGAAAACCTCGGAGCTTAAATCGGCGCAATTGAAATGCTATAATGGCCGCGGTTAAAATAAAGTCACGTACAGAATGAACTCCAAGAACGTAATGATAAGCGGCTCGATATTCCGCATTTCCGTTTCCCCTTTATTTCCCGGTTTTTCCGTTCGTAGCGGGAAACGTTGGCCTTTCCTCGCGAGGAAAATCCCTCTCTATCTTATTTCCCTCCCCCTGGCGGTCCGGATGCCTTCACGAGGATATTTCCACTTTTTCCAGAAATGACCATAGTGATCCCGTTACGAGGAAGTGGAAGGTATCACCCCTCACCCCGAAGACGCACCCCCTAGGACGAAGGGGAGGAAAAAGAGATGAAAATTCAGAAGCTCTAATGGCCGGCCGCTTAGGAATTTTCCTCCTCGACTTATCGTTTCTTTCTTCACCCTCTCTGCCCGGAGTTCCTCCCCCTGCCTCTTTTAGAGAGGGCTTTACTCCCAGACAGACTTTACCTCCCCCGACGTTTCCGCCCTTGTGGAAATGAATAAAGAAGCCTTAACTTGATGCGATGCCGCTGATAGATATTAAAGTCTGCGTTTGTCGCGCGGAATAATGACGCCCCCCCGGCATCCCATGCGGAAATGGTGCCCCGGGTTTTACGACCTCCGGGAGGCATTTTGGAAATTTTGGAAAGCGCGAGTTGACCTAGGTCAGGGCGAGTACGGAGAAAGGGTTGACCCAGGTCAGCGCAGCGTCAAGAGTGAAAGACCTGACCTAGGTCAACGGAGCGACCTAGTGAAAAGGTTGGTGTTAGACTTAATCATTTGTTCGTGACCATCTAGATAAAAATCTAGAAAAAAAAAAAAATGCTTAACCCAGGTTATTGAAATTTGGCACGGACGAAACGATTGACCCACGTCAGTGTCGGCGTCGGATCGATGCGAACGATCAGCGGGAATTTTCATTCAAGTTTTCGACTGACCAAAAGGAACTAAGAACGTGGAAAATGTCGGAGATACCTCCACTAACGAGCCTCCGTTAATAACAATCGGGTATAATGAAGACTTTGCAAAATGAGCTCGCACTTTTGAGAACGCGCGAGCGAGAGAGAGGGAAGGAGAGTTAACGAACGCCTCTCCGGAAGAGAAATCCCCGGGACCATTAGTAAGGTTCTTTTGACTGCCATTTTTTTCAATTACGCCATGCCCCATTGATTAAGCGAGTGTTTAAGGGCGAGATTTGAATCCGCGCCGGTCCGGCCGCAAGAAAAGCAATATCGCCCCGTAGTCGGGGTCCCATTCATCACGGCCAAATGAATGAAATCCCCGAGACTTTAATTAATCAACGAGACATGAATTTAATAGGAGATGCAATTAGAATCGTGCTAAACCGTGACAGTGGCGTCTTAACGCCTTAACGGGGACTTCGCCCCAAGAGCTACCCGGGACGTAAACGCTTAACCGAGCTTTAAGAGTGGTGGGACGTTTACATAGTAATCGGCCCGAAACGGGGAGAGAGAGAGAGAGAGAGAATGACCCGAGAAGTGAAGAGAAGAGGTGGCCTAATTTTCAGAAAAAAAAGTGTGAAAATAATAAATCCTCCACCTGCGCCATTTCCGCATTTGTGTTTCACCCCTCGACTCGGGATCGACCCAAAAGAAAGGACGCCGCAAATCCTCATTTTTTTTTTTCCAATTTCATCTTATTAGACGACTCCTCGAACTAAGTCCCGTCCGATGAAATTATAAATATAGATTTGAAGGTTTTCTCAATTTCCATTCATGGGCAAATGGCGGTCGGAAGGGATGGAGGATCCGAGGGCGAATTTCTAGGTTTCGGAGTGGCCAGGTAAATCGGGAAACGCTTTCGATCCTGCACCTGGATCAGCATTCTTGCAGAGTCAGCACTCTCGCCCTCCACTTACGTGTCGATAAGTAGGTTCCGCGGATATCGGTTAATTATCCAGCTCAAACTTCGACAAAGGCTTGCGCAGGAGCTTCTTGGTCCCGTCTACGTTACCTCGGTAAATTCCCGGGTCATCGGTTATGGGGAAACGCAAAGTAATCCCGAAACTTGAAAACGACGTTCCCGGGGGAGGATTCGCCCTCCGAGATAAGCGAACTTTCGGTCAAGCCGAGACATCGCCGAAAATTGCAAAGTCTTCGCCAGAGGATTTTGCAATTCGGCTACCCTTGTTAAGAAATTCCCTCTCCCTCGCTCTTTAAATTTTCGTTAATTAAGATTGAATATAAATCCATTTTTGTCAAGGTGTAACCGACCGAGCCGAGGGCAAAGGAATATTTTTTTCCACCGAGGTTTATGCACGTTTTACCCAATCTTTGCATTGGAAACGGGAGACACCACTCGAGACGAGCTTGGAAATTAAGCGTTTGAGCATGCCTTAAGAGCCGGCGAGGTTTGCGCCGTTCAAGGGAAGGACTGCTCGGAAAAAGGGGGGTGGAGACGCCCAAGACGACTTTCTTTTCCGAAGGAGCAAGAACCGCGACGAATTAAGCACGTAAAGCGTCCCCGGCGCCGCGACGTCGGGGCAAAACACGGAAACGGTGATTCACGCCGAGAGATGCACCCCCGGGGGAGGAACTACTCCGGGATTACTCATCGGCTAATCAGCTGACTGCAAAAAGCTCGTGGACGGCGGAAACGAAGATTCGGACCAGCAGCAAAGCTCCCGCTAACGGCGACACGAATCCCGAGACAAACGGCGCCCAAGAAAGCGACCCTCCCGAAAAAACCTGACATTTTTACGATAAATCCGAAGTTGAGGATTTTTCTACCGAAATTTCGATTTCGAATTCGCAATCCAAGGGACGCATTAAGGATCGAATGTCACATTCCTTTTTTTCTTTTTAATTTAATTAATCCAAGAATTTCCAATGGAACCGCGAGGAAGAAAATTCCGTTGATTTGTTTTTTATTTCTTAATGCAAATTTCGACTTTAGATTTGCAAAACGTAGGGCACTTTAGTGACCCTAGGGAGGGAGAATATCACTAACGACAGTCACGAGACTCGCTGAGCTTGCAAGATAAGCGTTTAATCGAGCTTTAGCAGTCGAGTAACGTTTACACCGTTACCGTAGAGATGAGGGGGGCGACCGAAGCCGGGGGAAAAGAAAGAAAAGGAACGGTGAAACGTATAGAGCTGGTTTTCGGTGGAACGAGAACTGCGCCAAATTAAGCACGTAAAGCATTTCCCGGCATCGCGAGGCCATCGATGGAAGGCGTCGGGACGCCGATCTAGACACCGATTTGTACCGACACTGGTCATAAGGAGTTTCCCCTTAATTAGCCGGGAGATCCAGAGGAAATTACCCACCCCAAGACATTTAATTAATATTGTCGCCAAATAAGGCCTGATATTTAAAGTGAGAAAAATAATGAATGGAGAGTACCGAATTTTCGAGATTTTCTGGAAAACGTGAAGAGTCGATTTTAAAAATTTTTTTTCTGACGAATCGGAAAATGTTCCGAGAAGAGGGAGTAATTAGGGGCAAACGGTGTTTTCTGAGGATTCCCAAGAGAAGGGGGAGCGGTGGATTATTCATCTCCCCGGAGAAACGAGTAATTCCCCTTTTTCCGTCGCAGCGTCTCAAACCGTGTCGCCGGAGTCCTCTCTTTAAAGTGGCGTCCGTGCCGCGCAAATGAAATATTCCCATTGAGAATTCCCGGGCCGGGCGTGTGTCGGTGTCCCTAGGAAACCTAGGAAACCTAGGAAACCTAGGAAGACGTCCGGAACGAGGCCACTGTTACATTTTCAGGGTATACATTCTGGGCCGACACTCCCGGGACGTGAAAAGCACAAAGAAATAACAGAGATCAGCCGAGGCGGACATTTTGACGTGTGCTCCGAATGGAATCAGCACATTTCCTCTCGCTCCAAAAAGCCCCTGAAGAGGGTACAGGCGCCGTCCATCCCCTCGTTAATATTAATGCAAATGATGTATTAATTAACCGCGCCGCCGGGATTTGCCGAAGGATAGAACACGGCAAAGGGAAAAGAAAGGTCAGATCCTAATTAAATCGGCCGTCGATACGTCCGGTGGCCAATCTCGATTGCGATTGAACGGGCATCGATCGGTGCCAATCGGCGACATCAGGGGCCACACCTCCGATCGATTTCCCCGTCGACCGGCCCTGGGCATCGATCTCCGATTTCCCCGCCTCGAGGGAAAATGATTTTCATTCCGATGTCCCTAATTTCAAAGGCCAAGGCGAGTGACGAGGCCCATAACGAGTGTACCGTGCAAATGGCAATGGCGATGTGCACACACCCCGTCGATGGAGCCAGCAATGAGCCTGCAATTGGCCCGCTTAAGGGGATGTGAAAGTGGCATCCGACAGATTAATCGTTCGCGAAGCTTTTCTACGAAGTGGGTGTACCGTAAGTGGAGGGACCGATAGTCGACCCTCTTTCGAATTACCGAGTCATATCTATGACGTTTCGCTCGTCAAAATTCGGATTCGCGTTCCACCCCCGAAAGCATTTTCCGTGTTTCCTTTTAATCCCCGTTATCGTTCATTCTTACGAATGCTTAATTTCAACCATTTCTCTCCGGCATGGGGATTTTACGCGATGTCAGAAATACACGCCTAGGGGAAAAAGAATAATTTTCCCTCGTGCGTTTCCGGCGCTGAACATCGAGCCATTTAGTGCGGTAAGTGCGGCGCAAACGGCAACGGCGACAAAGCATGCTCGACCGTGGATGGCGCCTCCAGGAAAGCCACCAACGACACCGTGAGATCGCCCATGGCTCCTACGTGCAATAAGCCTGTAACTGCCGCGTTTAACGTGGCCATTAGACACGGAATTGCAAATTTTACCCACGTACAAGGGAGCGCGAGGCAAACGCCGGAACTATATACGTTGAGGAACCTGGAGTCCAAAGCCGTATTCAAAAATCGTGGAAAAACGGCGATATCGATTAATCGAGTCGAGGACAATTTGTGCCTACGCATCATTTTACGTATACCTCGTTGTATCATTTTCATCAAAAGTTGAAACTGGATCGACACGCGACGAGGCATCTCCAAGGATCGTCCCGACGACCGAGAGACCCGGAATCGAGAATGCCGAAAGGGGGACATCAAAGCTTCGGCGAGCTTTCGGAGCCGAGTAACGTTTACCTTACCCGGTAGGCACGGGGTCAGAGGTCGGGGGGCCGTAAAAAGCTAAGAGGTCCACGAGACGACCTTCTTTCCGGAGAGCCAGGACCCCGCCAAATTAGGCATGTAAAATGGCCCCGGCGTCGCGACGTCGTGGACGTCGTCGAAGCTTAAAGCTGCGATACGGGAGCTCGGATCGTTAGTTACACGCTCTGCAGAGGGAATTTCGCAGCAAGCTTCGAGTCCAACCCAGTTCCCGAGGGTCCAGGAAAATGGCCCTCCGGGAAGGAAGCCGACGCCTTCGCCAAAGGGTGAAACGGAGCCAACTATAATAAATGAAAAGAAAACGTTAAACACCCCAATTGGGTAAATTTACAGTTCCAGGGATACGGCTCTAACGAATACGATTTAAAAGTGAGAATAAATCCACTTTACTCGACCGATCATCGCGCTTCCACGTTTTCCTCCCGTTTTCTAACATCCCACCCCCCTAGACTGGGGTGGCTTTAACGCGGAGGAAAATATTTCGGATGGAAGTCGGAAAATCGGCCAGCGAGCAAGTCGCGGCCAAAGCGCATTTTGATTTCGCGCATCGTTAGGTCAGAAAATTGCGTTTATTCGAACTGCAGTGCGCGAAGTCCGGGGCATGCAGGTGCATAAAATCGGGCCGGCAACACTTCTTATTGATTCGCTTTAATTGGCCCCGACGATGCACTTTTTAACCCCCCCCCCGATTTCCGCGAATGCGTTTAACGAGAGGGCTGCAGCCCGCAAAATTTCATTTCCGTCGAGCGCGGCGATGCACTCTGCACCGAGAGTCTCTGCCCTAGGTCTACCGCATACGTCTAATCACGAAACATGCTGCACTTAAGGAGAGCAGCCGCTTAAGTGAGCCTTAAGAGTCGAGTAACGTTATCCGGGCGCGACGAAGAGCCGTAAAAAAAAAAAGTAAGAGAAAAGAAAAGGAGCGGAAGCGAACAGCGCGATGCAGAAGCTCGACCCTCTCGTGGAGGGCTAATACAATGGCGGGATAAATTTCCCGAAAAACCGGGTCTCCCCGACTTCGACATTTAACCCAGCCAGACGATTCAACGATTACCAGAAATTCCGCGACTTCTCAAAAATGAATAAAAAAAAAATAAACAAATATTCAAGTTATTTAAATCGACTACGGGCTTCATGAAGTGATCTCGAGAACGGGAAATTTTCGAGACGAGGTCCACGCGTTGAGTGAGTAACTACAAAAAATCCTGTTTAATTCGGAGCTATTTATATATTCGACTTTTAAGCATGTCCAGTGAGCGAATTAAACGGCGACTCCGGGGGAATTTCGAAAAATTGTCGACTCCAGTTATCGCCAGAGGGTGAGGTTAGAGAGGGGGTCGGAGGATATCTCGACCGCCCAAATGAAATGTAAATGAAATTGACATTAGCCAAAGGGAGCCCTAAGCTCGCGGCGCATGCGACTGCACAGCCCTGTAATGAGATTCCGGCACTGAGCGAAAAAGTTCTCGCTTCATTTTCTGCCACTCGAGGTGGACGCAATTTTCCCACGTTGACGTTCAACTTCTGCGTAGCGATCCTCCCCTTCCGGGGAAGGGGTTTCGGGGTTTCGGGAGGGATAACGCCGATAGGGAGTAGTTCCTGCTCCGAAGGCCCTCGGTAGAGTCTCCGCGCCAAGTAGGTAATCGCATTTACGTCAGACAGGGGCCAAAGAGAGAAAGAACGGGCGAGGGCTAACCCGCTTCGGCGAGCTCGAGGAGCGGCGTTTAAAAAAGCGTTATAAAAAGAACCCGGAGTAAGGCGAGAGAGCAGAGCTTTTCCCCCCGAAGGAGAGCTTGAACCGCGGCAAATTAGGCAGGCAAAGTGTCTCGTCGCCGTCGACGACCGCGACACGTAAACGCGGAATCGCTTCCGGGGAGGGGGTCGAGTGTCGCGTGATTTGAAATTTTGACAATTCTTGTAAATCGCGTAATAAATTTTGCTCTAGGAATTTTCTTCGTAAGGAAATTTGTTAATAAGGAATTTGATTACAAGGAACGCGACGGCCGAGCTATTTCTTTGAAATGTGGAGATCGAGGACGCGCGGAGCGATCGACGTCCACGTGGCAGAAACGTCGAATCGATCCGCGGTACGAGTGTCGGACGATTCCGCGACTACGTAGACGTTCATTCCGCGCCAGACAAATGACAATTCGGACAATGTCGAGCGGATACCGGCTTCCGGGGGACAAATTGCACCTACTTCCCCAGGCTTCCACTCCCGCGTGCACTTTGTCCCCCGTCTCTGCCTATTTCCCGATCGAACGTTCCCTCGACGTCGTATTGGCCGTGTGAAAATCCGAAGTCGGTTCCAAGCCGGTACCAGAAGACAAAACTGGCTCCGAGTCCGGACTAACGCACGAGACTAACGATCGAAACCAAAGAGCGCGGGTTTTAGGCACCGATTATCGGAAGCAAGGTTAACGACCAAATCTCGGAACAACTCTTATACGAGAATACCTGGGGGTCGTAGACGAAACCGGAGCACCTCGAGTCAGTGGTCCTGGGGGTCCCTTACATCCCTGTACGCCGGCACGGGCGGCACCCTCGGGATCTACCCGCTCGGCGAGTCCTGGAAAACCGAGAAAGAATCGATAACGGAGCATTCTCCGGGAGATTCGACAAGAGACGCACAAAGTGGGCGCTTTAAGGGAAGAAGGGAAGCCGGCCACTCTCTCCCCACTTTTGACAAGACGTCGCATAAATACAGGAATTAATAACAATCGGTACTAACAACCCCGAGAAGTCGACTCGAGGATTAATTAGACGACCGGGTCAAAACGGCGCAGGGAGCAGCAGGGGGTGCCTCCTTCGTCCGGAATTATTCTCCCAGAGAAATTTCAATTTGGGAGAGCGAAGCTCCATTAAGTTCGAGACCGCTCCCGCTTTGTTCGGCTTTTGCGGTCCTCGGATGCTGCGCCGCCAGGACTTGCACGCATCGGCGGCGGATAAATCTCGCGGAAGTTGGTGCGCCCCGCGCTAGAGGCCTTAATTTAGCACATCGCGGGGCTCTATTAAGTTTCCGGAACTGCGGTGGCTGTTACCGGACCGCAAACGCCCGCCAGATTGTCCCCCGAAGTCGACTTTTGCGTCTCGCTCCGAAACTTGCGCCGAGGACCAGCTCCGAGAGGGAATTCTCAACCGAGGATCGGGAATCGTCGGATTCAAATTGGCCCTCGGTCAATGGGAATCATCGGAGCAATTGGAGGCTTCGTGGTGGATAACTTAAATTTCGGATGACGTGGATAATGATATTAAGTAGAGGAGTGTGGGAGGTGAGAAGTCAATGAAGCTTGCAGCCCGATAAGTGCGACCCCGAACGAGCCGTCCTTCGCGGTTTAGCCGAAAGATAAATAAATAACAAACGACGACTCAGCGTCTCGCGATGGGACGAGCACGAGTTTATAATCGGCGATCGATGGGCTCCAACTTTTCCAGAAGTCTTCGGCGAGTAATCGGCGATGCATCGATTCACCCATCCACGGTTGAATAAAAAATCAGTCAGAAAAGACAATGGCGCGGCAGCGGAGCCGTGCAAACTCGAGAACCGAAGTTAAATATAAAACGAGTCCACGAAAGTCAAAGATGTTCGGAACTTTGGAAAAGTAACTCCGAAGTCAAATAGATGAGAAAAGAAAATCACCCGAGAGGAGCGGAAGCGGTCTCGTTCTTGACAACGGGAAATCACTTACGCCCCTTTTTAAGCCACCCCATAATCCGGAATTAAATTACGGAAAATTAAACGCTTTTTCTTATTATCTTCCTTTCCCCATCTGCAGAAACTTGCTATTTACATGTACTTCAATATTTCAGTATTACCATAATTTATATTTTCTTTGAACGTTTAATATCGGCACAATTAAATTTCACGTGTACAGTTAATTACTCTTGGTTTCCACCATTGCGCGTTGGAATTGAGACAATTCGCGTTTTTCTCGTTATTTTCTCGGTTAATTACGGACATTTAAGGAGGAATAAAAATAAAGAAGAGCGTTTCACATCCGCGTCGATCACTCACCGATTTTAGATGTTCCTGGGTTCCTCTGGCACTTTGTTTCCTTCTGGAAGAATTTCACGGAGGAGATGGCATTCGACGAAGCCTTCCGGGTGCCCTTCGAGGGTGTTACTCCATATTTCCGGTGCGGCGGGTGGTCACGTGTCGGCCGATTTTGGCTGCCTCGTCGGGCGCCCTCTAGAGGCCCGGTCCCGGGTGGTCGGCGCGCGGAGCGTCGGAAGTATACATGCGTCCCGTAAGCCGTCGGCGCGTGTACTGCCTTCTGTCCAGCCGCGCCGCCCCGCGCGGCCGTCCACCTTCCCGACGTAGACCTGTTTCGTTGCCCCGGCAACCGTCTGAAAGCACGCGCGCGGGCGGCGAGGGAGAGGGCTGGCACAAGGGGCGTGCGCAAAAGAGAGAACCGAGCGCGCTACCGCGAGTGCGACGAAGACGGCGATACCTCCGCGCGGCGGACTGCGCGGAAAAGGGGACGAGGGATTGTTTTAATTGATTGATATTTGAGAAGTGGTTGTCGCTGCCGACCGAAGTGCCATTTTATCGCAAATTGAGTTCGATGCATATTCATCCCCCGTGTTTCGGTGTCCCTTAAGACGGCTGATAGACCCAAATCCTATATTTAAATCGCTAACGAGGTTACGTCGCCCCGGTGTTTGCGGGGAATTTCGAGAGCGGGATAACGCTCGTGGACGAAAGTAATTCTGAAATATGTTTACAGAGCGATGGGGGAAGTGAAGGGGGGAGGAAGCGATGCGACGAGCGAGAGGACCGATGCCGGAGGCAGGAGGGAAAAGGGGAGACGCGACGAGATAGGGAGAAGAACGGAGAGAGGGATCGGCCGTGAGAGGAAGAAGGACATCGACATCCGTTGACAGAGAGACGGAGGAGTGAAATATTGAAAAGAAACGAGAATGGTGGAAACGAATGGGATAAAGCGACTCGGTTTTCGAGTCCATCGCGCTAATTCGTAAAACCGGTACCTTCCTTTGGTGGAAGCTTTTACTTATACGACTCACAGGGAAATGTCAAGTGTACGTGGAAATAAGATAATAAAAAACATATATATATATATACGAGGCGAACTGATATCCTTTTCTGAGGTCGATTAAAAATGAGCATGTAGTAGAAGTGCGCGTCTTACTGTTATTATATTTTTTTTCTTAAAAAATGCCGACACTTTCCTCACCGGTCACGCGGTATTTCGGTAATTTCGACGGGGAATTTCGGTAAGTCATTTGCATACCGGTAATTACCGGTACACCGGTAGTTGCAACATCCCCGGCAGGAAGTGGAAACTGCGCCCGTGGCCAGGCATGCTTTATTCACTTACGAGTCTCGGCATTCAACTGTACATTTCCCTGTTACGTCTTAACGACGCCGCTAATACCGACACTCGATATCACCTCGGTCCCATTTTCTGCGATAATAAAATTAATTATTAACTAACATTATTGCCGGGCAGTTTCGCAAGGAGAATAACGGACTTTACGATCGCGTTGGATTGCACCGATCGTTAGGCCGGAGAGCAACGGCGGCCGGCGAACGTCCTTGCCGCATCAAAACTCGCTTGAAAGATTCAGTAAATATCGAATGCCGATAACGGAGTCCTCGACGTCGACCAAGGGTCCCTTAATTATCGAAACGTCGGTCACTACCGAGTTATCATAGTTACGAGACCGGGATTGACGTCGATCATCGGGGAATGCCGAACATGTTTCGATACCCTATGCGGAAACTCGGCAAATCTCGCCAATAACGCGAACGCAACTTATACGATACTATAAATAACGCAAATACGTTAAGTCGTTCCAAAAGTGTTCTTTATATTTTCTCCTCTTCTAATTTTCCATGCCCTGTTCTAGACGTTTCATCGAAGTTAACCAGCTAAAACATAATTATGAGTATATTCGTTCATGCGCGACATTGGAAGTCCTTGTAACGGCGACTGCTTTTAGCGCTTGTTTTTACCAAATGTTTGCCCGTTTCTAAATATTAATGAAGAAGAAAACCGGGTTGGGAAGTGCGGCCACGTGGTCAGCGTCCAGTGGACGGAAGGCGTCGGAAGGGCACTCCGGGAGATTAACGGGCACTTCTCCGGTGCGCCAGCCTGAGATCCTTCCCCCTCGAGCGCCGAGTGACGAGTGACGGCTCGCCGCCTCGCGCGGCCTGTCGTCATGGCGACGCGCGAGCGCGATACACCCGATACCCTGTAGCCGTCTCTCTTCCACCCCTGCGGCCGGCATCGGTCGGTTTCTCTCTCGCCCTCGCGAGCGCCGCCGTCGGGGATTAGCCGTGTCTCAGGAATTACAAGAAACAACGGCCACCGGGCCCGGCCCCTCCTGTGTACCTTGAGCCCTCCGGGGGGTTATCCGATAACCACGGTCATCATCGACTATTAGCCCGATTCAGTCAATATCACACCAGTTTTGCCCGCCCAGACTGACGCGCTGCACCCAAAGCAGCCAAAACCAATAACGGGCTGCCCGTAAATTGGCATGTATCGAGACCCCATGATTGCCGGCGACGCTACTACGCAACCGTTACACATTTCGCGCGTCTCTCCGAGACCCTGTGTTGTTTCATAAAAATGCCGACATAACCTTACTTTAAAAAATGTAATTAAAAAATTTATTTGAGTCATATAATTATTCTTTGAATTAACGAAATATTTCTTTGGTTCAATGACATTTTTTTTCTCAGGGTAAGAAACCTTACTTTCGACGATCCCTTGAATTTAAAATATCGTAATCGTATTTTTGAAATCTCGAAATAAATTCTTTATCGGGGCGTTCTAAGGCGACTCGATTTAAGGGAAGACCGAAGATCAGGAACCAGGACGCCTATCAGTCATATCGGTTCCGCTCGCAGGTTTTCCACCCTCGGATGCAGGTGCGGCTGCATCGCGAGACTAATGGCGGACACGAAGGAGTCGTCTGCCTCGACGTCGTCCTTGAGGTCGGGTTTTCTCTCCGTGGTAGAGATCTCTCCTCGCCCCCTCCGCGCCGGTTTCCCCGATTTTTCCTCCCAGAGGGTGGGAAGGGGTAGACAGAGTTTTCCCGACAAGCCGCGAGACGGCGTCGCCATGGCAACGCGACGAGTGCGACGGAGACCGAGCGATGCGGCCTTCCGCCGCGGGAGATTATACGCATCAGGAAAATTAATAAAAAGGACGAAAACTTTCCTATCTCTCGCCCAGCTTTGCGGCCAGTTCCCATTCACCGACGAGCGCTCCTTTACGGCATTACGCTAATCGATTTCCAGAAAGCGAGTACCCTTTGATTTCTCTTCTTTTAATTCCTAAAAATACGAAAAATAAATTTAATTTCGGTGGAAATTTTAGAGGCAAGCATGAATTCGATTTACCGTTATGTACGGATAAGGAGATGAATATTACCGATTAATCCAGTATAGGTGTGCTTAAAGGGTTGCAAGTGCAAGACGGTGTTCTTGATTAAATTTCAATGAGGTATTCAGAGATAATTACCGCGTTGAGGCCGAAGACTCGAAGGGTCTTCAGAGCTTTCCGTCGGTTCTTTTCACCACCGATAAGGCAGTGCGTCTCGAGTGGACTGCCGCGAAAGAAGATGCGGCCGAGAGGCTGAGTTAGGTCGCGCCGAGAGCACATTCGGAGTTCTAATTTGCAGGAGCGACGAGAGACGAGGAAAGAGCGATACGATGGCTGTAGGAGCGACGGAGAGGGAAAAGACTCGCCAGTGGCGCCATCTCTGAGCGCCGCTCCGAAACTCCTCCGAGCTGAGCGCGGATCGACGAGATCGAGGAGCTTCCGTCCGCCATTCATCGGACCACTCGCCGACATGACGCCGACCCCGTTTCCGAGTCTCTTTGCATCCACTTCCTTCCCACGTCTCCGTCGATACCGCCCTAACGATGTCCTCGAGGGTCTTCGAGTGAGCCGCGACGGAAAACCCCGTTTCCACGCCTGGATCGCGCTCAAGGATCCCTTGGATTTCTTCTTTCGTCGGCCGAGCGAAGACGCACACTTCCAAGATGGCGGCCGGAGGGAACCAGACTCGTTGCTGCGACGCGTCATTCGACGTATTTTACGTGAAATACTTAATAAGTATAATACTGAATATATACTGAATAAACGTTTTAGTCAAATGAGAAGGAATAAAGAATAATGGCAAGTAGGAACTAACCATTAGTAAGATCTAGGCTTCGACGTTCCAGTTTTTCATACACTCGACTGACCCAAGACCAACGCTTATCGGTAGTGCTAATGTAGGCATAACGTTATTTTATCCGATGGCCAGTGTCATCCACAGTCGCTGAGATGTGGCAGGTGATGTGGGATGAGAGGACAAAGGAGGAGAATACCTGGCGAGCTCTCGAAGTCGGCTTAAAGGAGGCCGAAAGGACTCGGAGGCACCGAGCGGAAATTAATATCCGTCCAGGGTTCGGTCGCGGCCACTTGCAGCCGATTCTGGCCGCACTCGGAATCCGCGCACGTGGGGCATCCGATGCACCCTCGGGTGCACTCGCGGAATGCGCTCGAAAACCCACCCCCGTGGTCGAGGGTGGTGCGGACTCGAAAACGTCGAGTGTCCCGCTCGGCTCCGGTGCTGATCCTTTCAATCCCCGTCTCGATACGGGATGCGACCGCGGCTCGTAAACGCCGCGGAAAAATCCGAGTGTGGATTTTACCCCCTTTTTATTCCCCTTTCTTCTTTTTCAGCCCTCTGTTTCCCGTGGCCCGACACGATGCACCGGCATCCGCTCGAGTGGACTGGCCTGGTGTTTGGGTCCCGCCAGGTGCCCAGGACGTGGACTTGCACTTTCTAGTACCTTGTAAAGGCCCGTGGAAAAATTAACGAGTATGCTTAATGCGATCATCCCCGTGGAGGACATTTAACCCCGGGTCGCTGGCGCGATCAATGGCAGTCCTGGGAATGCAGGGTATGGAGGAAGGATTTTACTTGGATTACTAGGGCTTGATCATGTATGCCCTGGTAATCAGGACTTGTTAGGTATTCTGTTAAATTATTGGAATTTTTTTTTAATAATCGCTTCGACCAGTTGCAGGGTCCCTCTTGGGGAATTGTTTATATAGTCGACCGACACGCTCAAAGGGAAGAGAGCCAACTCTGACAATTAGCGGGATCGCGGAGCATGACAAATTCAGAGCGCAGATTGCCGTGGTCCTTGGCGATTCCGCGGCTCTTTCGGGTGGATCGAGCCGAAGGTAATCCGAAGAGAGGCGTACTCGAGCTGGGAAATCAAGAGGGACGTAACGAGGGACCTTACCTCGCCAGGCTGACCGGCTTGACAAGTGCCTTTGTTCCTGGGGATTTTTTCGCCTAAGAAAAAAAAAGGATGCCTCGCAAGGATCCGCGGATATTCCCGGGGAACCTGAAGCTATCTCGAGGTATCGGACGAGTCCTGCACCGACGACGCTCCCTCTACTTCTGGACTCCTGGAGTCCTTTTTTTCGTTTCGAAATAGCGGCAGCGCAACCCGTTTTACGGGTCGAAAATAGAGCCGCGGGTGAAAAGCTTTTAGTCCTTCGTACGTCGGCAAATATGTGACTAACCCGGAGCTCCCGGGTGCGGCGCCGCTTTCATCCACCTGTGTAACCCTCCCCCCGGCGCCCCTAACCCCGCGAGCGAGCCGGGACACCTCCATCCCGCGGGAACTCACGACTGCCCCCTCCCACCCCATCTGGTCCTGCACTGGACCTGCACCGGGTGGCATCAACGGAGATGGCGTCCCCAAAGGCCTGCCAGGACTAGACGGTGTTCCCAGGATCAGTTTGGATCCTTGGCGACAATCAGCGTTTTCTTGCATTTTGAAATCTTTGGTTCTACGTATGATGGATAAAAGGGACGCCGGGGTGTAGGTGCTTCCCATGAATTGATCGAGGTGGGGAGCAGATAGGACGTCGCGGCGTCGCGGCGGCTCCGGTCGTAGAGGGATGGTCGTCGAGCTGGCCCAAGCTTCGCTTCCGGAGTGGAAATTTGAGGGAGAAGACGGAAGTGTATGTCACTGTCGAAAGTGAAAAATCAAGTTTCCTCCCGGAGGCTCCTCACCCCTGAGCCAGCCCCTTCGAGTCCTGGAAATCCGCGCTGACGTGCCGGGGAGAATCGAGCCCCGAGTTCGATTCTCTCGCGACCCTAGACTTCTGTCGAACTCTCCGGAAACCTGGAGAGATTCCTTTGTGTTACGTCTCCATCATTACCCTCCCTTCCCCGGCTGCTCGCCCTTCGGGGTTGTCTGTCTGCACCTCACGTCAGGCGTCAAATATCCAGACCGAAGGGTAGTTTGGGTTCTGAGACGTTTAAGGCTCGTTGTTATCAATCTTACGTCCCGACATCCCGAGGGAGGAGTTTTATCATGTCTGGGGAACCCTGCGGGGGGTTAGTCGGAATTTGAACCTTTCTCCGATTTTTGATACCTCGAAAGGGTGGCTCGAGTGGGAGAGAAGGAGCCGTTAAATCGATAATTTTTATTTGGCGGCGTTTCCGGGGTTCCTCATCCTTGAAGTACACCCCATCTCTCTTTAGATCTCTCCCCGTGTTCTCCTTCGGGCGTCTCTCTAGGTATCGATTCAAAACCAGGCCGGAAGTCGCGGTTCCGCGGCGGGGCATTTCCGGGCCAGTCAGTGAGTCGTCAACCCTTTCAATCCACCCACGCTCGATTTCCAGCCCTCGGGATCGCGGGTTAGTCGTCGGGTCCCGAGCGCCCGTGACTACGACAGAGACGCACCCATGCTGCGCCGCGGGAGGGCGAGAGAGAGGGGCCGATACCCCAGCGGGCCGCGGGCGCCCCACAGAGGACGGAGAGAATTAAACAGAGACCGGGAAAGATTGAAACAAAAAGCGAGGGAGATAGTTGTTCGTGCTCGCCGGGGGAGCGACGGAAAGGGAAATACGGATTCGCCGCCGGGGAGGAGAGAGACATCCTCTAAGCGTTAACCGTATCGAAAGCGAGCGAGTCGGAGGGTTCAATTTATCTCGGCGAGTTCGACCGACGGTTTTCGCGTAACGAGACTGACGTTTGACGAGGCTCGGGCGGAAGCTAACCCGAAAAGCACGCGGGATTTGTTTCGCCCCGACCCGGACATCTGCGACGAGGTCGGGTGTGAGGAAGACAGATGGATCGGTGGTTTATTGTCCCGTGCGGCGAATTTTTCTGCACAGACCACGATACCTTTTTTTAATGACTATCGGATCACCGACACCAAAAGAAGCGGACGTTAAAGGAGAACTTTTAAGCTCCAGGACCAATAGAGCTGGGAACCGATTCTCGAGTTCATACGGATTTTTTTCCCATACGAATAAATTCCCATGAGAAATTTTGCATTCTTGCGAGTATCGCTATTAGCGTATCTGGAGCTGAGATAAATTTCGCGCGAGGCCATCCTTTGAATCGATACCCGGGTTCCGCTTAGCACGCGCGGCCGCGGGAAGTGGGAGAAGTCGAAGGGGAGAAATAAAGAATTCCGTGGACTCGTTCGGAAACCGGGGCGCTTCCGGTCCACCCCCTGGGGGAGGGGGGCAACGTCATATCGCGACATTCGCGGGAACTCGCATAGTCGGAAGCTACGTTGGTGGACCCCTCCCTAAAAAAGGCGAATTCATAATCCCCCCCCCGACTGGCCGCCCTCCACCCCGTAATTTCGCCAACTCTTTTTCCGCCCGCCCGGGTGATGCTTCTTCCCGTTTTTCCCGGCCTGGACGGAAAGGGCGGACCCGGGGACACCGTTGGCCGGCGACACGTGAAAATAATATCTCCGACAGCGAAATTTTTCCACCCCCACCCCTGTCGAATCGCGACCACCTATTGTTCACCTTTCGAAATATCGGAGACGCACCCCGACTCCCTTCGCCGTTATATCCGTTTTTGCGCCTCTTCGCGCTTTTCAATTTTCCCACCCTTCCGCTCACCTCCCGTTAGGAAATTTAATATACTACCCCCGCAGATCGCGCGAAAAGTGCCCGGCGCATTATGTCATCCGATACTCTTATGTCGCTTTAACTGTTATCGGGAAAACCGGGAAATGGGTTCGCGGGGGGTCCTCGGGAAACGCGAACCTCATCGCCCCAATCGCCCTCGATATTTCTCGCGTTAAAGGCGACCACCCCCCTTTTTCCCGATTTAAGGGCAATTTTCGATATCGGCGGATTTGTCGAGGGGTGATTTATTTTTAGTTTATTGTTAGTTAAGTTAAGCTAGGCGAGTTAGCGCGGAAGGGGAAAATTGGAAAACTGAAAATTACATGCAGTCGCTATTTGTACTTATTGTTCAATTTAAAAAATTTATTTCGTTTAAGGAAAGTGAATCCGCCAGTTTCGCCGCGCGGAATCGCCCGACATGTATCGCGACTTAATTTTGTGAGGTTGTTAAAAAATGGTACGCGGCATGACCATTGTCTCTCCTGAATTCGGCCAACTTCCGCGTCGGGATTTCATTCCCCCCCCCCCCCCCCTCCTCGGTTTCCCCCTCTCTTTCTATCTCTCCTTTTTTTTTTCTTCCGTTTCTTTTTCCAACCGGCGACATGCACGAGGAACGAATCGAAATTCCCGCCATTCTTTCGGCGTGCAACAAGTAACGGGTACGCCCGCGGAATTTTCCGCGGATAAAGATCTCCGCAGTCCCGGCTCCGTGCGGAGTTTTCCCCGCATTGCGATGATTCGCGGAAAGTCCTTCCGCTTTTCCGAGCCTGAATTATTGCGGCTCCCTTTCTCGCGGAGCCCGACAGCCGAATTTTTCGCCGCGAGTCTCGACTCCTGTCGGGGCTCCTCAGGATTTCTCTAACTTCATCTCGGATCTTCCGCGTCGGCGAACGTCTTCCTAAAAAAATGGGA
Organism: Orussus abietinus; assembly: GCF_000612105.2. Lineage (NCBI taxonomy): Eukaryota > Metazoa > Arthropoda > Insecta > Hymenoptera > Orussidae > Orussus > Orussus abietinus. The sequence goes on from NW_019394317.1 coordinate 481,062, forward strand.
AACCTGTACTTTTCCACTTACTCGATGATAAAAATGATAATCCCTCGAGGCTCACTTCATTCCTTGATTTTTTAGATTGGTCCATGGAAATTCATTTTTTTAGATTATATATGTAATCTAAATGTTGTATGTATATATCGTTATATCGTCTTCTCTTTCGCGATATCGCTCGATCTTTCTACGATAAATTAGCAACGTGTTAAAATAAGCGATATTTCGAAAAAGAAGACGTAATAGTTTCAGGTATTAAAATACGTTATTAAAATTCATATACATATGTATGGGGGTGAAAATATATATATATTTTTTTTTGCGGTTTTATGAGAGGCGGAGTTTGTCGGAATGGCAGAAATAATTCTACGGATTTGGATGGTGATTATGTAACTTTTTCGGTTGCAGGAAAGTTTGGGTGGACGCAGTATCCTGCTTGGGTCCTTCGGAGGGACCACTCTGTCCAGGATATTTCCCAGGTGGATTTTCACTCTATCGAATTGGCCGGCCCTAGGCTGGCGAGCCGCCAGTCGGCTCCCTCAATTTCGGATATCTTTTCCGATCGGTTTGGAATTCTCGGCGAGGCGGTATCGGCCGGAGGGACTTTAAAGTTAACCCAGTCCGTCCGGGCGGCTGACCGAGTTTCCCGCCCGGCGCTCTCCACGGAGGACCTGTTGTCGAGTCGTTTTATCGCAATTTTCCATTTTCCCGGCCCGACTCGGAAATCCTCGGAGATGTCCCCTAGCGATAAGGGGAGGGGTCCCCTGCGACCCCCCGACTTCCCCGCCAATTTTCCTAGGAAAGTTTCCACGACGGTCCCTGGAAACATATCTCGAGGTCTCGAGGAAATAATCGGTTCGAACCAGTCATCGATTTTCCCTGGTAAAGCTTTTTTCAATTAGAGGACAATTTCTTGTCATCCTTATTGAGACGGTTCGTCATTTTTACAAGAGCGAAGTCGCAGTTTGAAGCTGATACGGAAAATCGAAAAATCGAGGCGGGTGGATTTTTTCAAGTTTACCGAACGGTGGAAATGCTGGCCGATTTTTGTGAGGCATTTCTGATTGCCTCGGATCGAAGGTGAGCTCCGATTGATAAGGACGATGAAAGGTGGGGGAGCAATCTCGATCTCTACGTGTACAATGACGGAGTGCAGCGGATCCGTCAGCCGTCTTCCTCGAAGCCGAATCGATCCATTCGATTTCCCGCCCGGGGGCGAATTTCATTCTCACTTTTCTTCCACGATTTTTACCCCCCGAGCCGGCCTCCCCCGGGAAAACGCAATTTCTCAATTTGCCCCGATTCCTCCAGCGGCCGGATGCAAATTGATTCGCCCGCTTATTTATACATTTCTGCCGCGACTCGACCTCGGCATTTTCTATTTCTCCTCTTCGTTTTTCCTACGCCTTCTTTTTCTGTTTTTTCGCCCCGGTATCAGGGCATAAATCGAAACGTCAATCCCACGTCGATGCGGCCGTTCGATCACCGAGTCCTCCCGGCTTCCCCCTGCATAATGAAACCTATCGATCATAACAAATTTTGGCCTCTGGGGGAAACTCGAATTTTCGGTTTCGACTGAAAATTATAATTGAATTAAAAAAAACTGCCGATTAAACATAACTGAGATAGAAAGGCGCGATTATTGTAGGGAACTGGATAGTCCATTTTTGAGTGAAGAATTCGCTGAAAAATCTCGGAAAATTGTATGTTTTTTCAGGTCCTGTTTCAAATTGTCTGCGGCCATGTTCTTGATATACCAGAAACGAGACTTTTCGAGGAGGGTCATCGCCGTCGCTGATAAAATTTCGAGGTAAATCCGCAGAGCGCGGCTCCTGTCCCGCTGGGTTCGATTTTCGAGACGCGTAACTCGGGTTTCAAGTGTCTCGCATTTGCATCGGAAGATCGGGACGCGGTACAGAGGATGCAATTGAAGCGGATTATTTCGCAACAGTCGCACGCGGGGCTTCATTTCGAGCCCGTCGCGGTGTCGCGTTTCCGCCATATTTACGCCAGGATCCCTTCGCACCGCGGCCACTTTGCGTTGGGATGTAAATTGACATTCACGGGAACAGAGAGTTAACCTCTGTACAGTAAATGCCTTCACGAATGCATTCCTTTTTCCATGACGTTTCCTGATTTTTCCAGATCTTCCCGGGACCGAGGCGAAGTTCGCCCAGAGAACTTCTACCACAATTTTCTCGGCTGAATTGCGGGAGCAGAATAAACAATTTCGGGAGAGCGGCTTGCAGAGCAAATTAAATGCCTTCGGGCCGGTTAACTCCCCGACGAGCCAATATTAGCGTTAGGGCAATCGCCTGGTGGACTTCTCGATTGACCGCGGCCTCGTCATCGTCGGATGGTTTCCTCGTCCAGAGGAGTCCGCGACTCGTCGCCGGTCCTCGTTTACACTTCCTGGGGAGAATCCGAATGTTACGAACGAACCCCCGACCTAGGTCGCCCGTGAAAATCGGTCGCCAGCGAGAAAGACGCAGCCTGCGCCGTCCCTCGGCGGGCGCTCAAAACACCATTCCGCGCTGATGCTCCACTAAATTAGCCCGGCGTCCACGAAACGCTTCCCTCCTCTTAACATCGCTCGCTCCGATGTTTGAGCCGAGTTTTCCCGGTTTATAGAACTTTTTCTTATTTCTATTAGGATTTGTATGATCGATTTCTAACCGCAGTTTAGCACGAAAGCGGTTTTCGAAAGAGGAAATGTTTCCAGTGTCTTGGGTCGTCGCGTTATCAGTGGAGGACTCGAGAGATATCGAACCTCTTTCTCGGGGACAAACGGAAAGCTCCCCTTGGGGCGAGACCGGGCTTTGAACTTTCGGTAACGAAAGTACGTACGACTAACGACCAATTCTGCCCCGTCAAACTAGTTTTAAACCTGTTCGAGGCGTCTACGTTATTACCTTAGCTTCTGGTGAGTGCGAGAGCTTTTTTGTCCCGAAGCTCCCCCGGCCCGTTTCCTACGCTTTCAGCCCCCGACCAGCTTTCAGTCCTTTACCGTTCCTTTTTAACGGCGCACTGCTTTGAATTTTCGACCGGTCTCTTTTTTTTTACTCTCCCCTTCCTTTTTTCTCGACTTTTAAGCTTCGCCTCTCCAGTCCAAGGGAGGGCCTCGAATGCGCCGCGAAACCGAGACGAGGAATTAATAGCCTGGAACGCGGGCTTATTGTACGAGAAGTCATTCCTCGGCCGAGGAGCTTGCACTCCCGAGTGCTTCTGCAGCTAAATACCCCTTTGGAATAATTTCTACACCGGTCTCGCCGGCTCGGATGAATCGCCCTTCTTTCCGCCCTCGGAAAGCACCCGATTGAAAATTATCGACCCTTGCCGAAAACACCCGCAACGATTTAAGGATTTTCTTTTCCTAATTAATAAAGAGACCGCAATCGCAGTGGCCGTTTTCACGGTCGCGAAAAATTTGTCGATAAATATCGACTTTCTTGACGCTCGGGGGAAATACGAATCCTCGGAGGAAATCCCGCAGTTTATCCGAGGAATTCTTTCGGCCGTGGAGAACTGTGACTTACGGGGATATTCATCAGGGAGGCGATCGCGCCGGCGCTTAAATCGGAATCTCGAGGAAGCGGACACCGCGATGCCGGCCATAAATCCGCGGGTAAACCTGCCCCCGAGTCACAGGGGGGTCGAGGTTATCCCGCGAATTCTTACGATTCGATGGAAATTGGAAATTCCTCGGCGGTATCGCAGGCCGCTCCATCTCCCGGCCGGCTGATCGAGGGGACGCTTTTCCGGCCGAGTTCCACGTATCGGTCGACAATTACAGCGACCCCGGCGAAATTGCGCGTTCCCCCCCCCCCCCCCCAGAAAATGATGGCACGACATAGAATGAACTTTTATTTACCCTTATCCGGGCAGAATTTCAAAATTATCCGATCTTACCCCACGTCTCTGCCGACCTGCTCAAACCGCCCTCGAGTGATTGATCGAACGGTCGATTAGCGGCTGGTAAAAAATAAAAAACCAATTTGAAATCTCTTGGACACGCGCATGGGGTGCAAAAACACGCGTCATTTGCATTACTCCGTCCTTGATTACTCCCGGAAATGATCGATCGCTCCGGAACGCACTTCCTGCCCCGGTTTATTTCGATTTATCTTCGAGGTCGATAAACGGTGCCGATATCTGATTGTGACAAATCGAGCGACTTCGTGCGATTCGAATTATCGGTCAATTGTCGATAATCTGGAATTATTTTGCAGCGATCGCGGTCATTTCCCTGTCGGATTTCCCCACTCCAAGTGTACATCCACCGGGGAAGAGATCATTACATTCCTCGCATTAAAACTCGCTGAGGTGTAAATAGACCATCTGGTCAGTCTAGAAATTCCCCCCGATCCTGGGAGACTAGCAAGGGAGAATGCAGCTCCTAAAGTGGCCGCCCTATCGCTTATACCAGAGTCTCGGCAACCTCTCCCGAAGCTCCCTTCCGAGTATCGGGACCACCCTTCCAGGATTTCGGCCCGCCTCTATCGCTGTCTCTCTCGCTCCCGCGCGGCACCCCATCGGTCCGTCTCTCTCGCACTCACGGGGAGATCCGCGGGGCTCCAGCGAGGCGTCCGAAGGCCCTTCCGCTCGATTTGAAATTAATTCCCCGATTGTCTCGGCCGTGCTCGGTCATTCGACTCGCGGATTTCCGTCCTCTCGCTTCGTCGATTCCCATCCCGAATTTCTCGATTTATCCCCCTCCGGATCTCGCGAAAATTATTTGCGGTTTTTCCGAGAGTCACGAGGCATCCGATTCAGTAAATTAAAATGTAGTGATATTTACCGCGTTAAATTATGCGTATTTATGGAGCGTTTTTTTTTTAATGTAACCTGAGATTATTAATTCCAAGAGGAGATGCGAAGGAGTCCCCAGGGTCACTTCGCTGCAGGCAATCCTTCCGGCCCGGTCGACGCATCCGTCTGGCAGTCGCAACTGCAGCTGACAAAAACAATTTGACGTCCACTCGAGCGGGGGTGAAAATAAGTTCCAGGATCACCCCCTAAGCATCGGGCCCGGGAAAGAAGCGAGAGGTGAAGAATGACTTAAGGAAGTTTCCCTAGGTCCGGGGCCGGCGAGTAACGAGTAACAAGTTGCACCATTAATCACCCTGGGGAAAAGTTTATGAGGCCGGATAGGGGATCGAAGCCCCCCGGGGGTGGAAACCCCCTGTCGGAGTCGGCCCCCCTTCTAAACGCCGCCCTGTGGCACCGTCTCGCGCGAAAGCGCGCAATAACGACATTCGCGGGCCGCATAATGCGAGACGCTTAAAACGGTCCCCGGGGGTGGTAAACGCCGGCAAGGGGGTTGCACCCCCCGTTTGATCCCCGCTTTGCATTTTAATGACTTATCATTCGGAAAATGAATTATACCGAGGTGGCCGCCCCCGAGGGGTGAGCACCCCCCGGGCGCAAGAAAACGCGACGGGAGGTTGCAAAGTGCGTTACCCACCCCCGTCCTGGCCCTTAAGGAATCCACAATTTGGCGGAATGTTCGGCCTGTAATTAACGGGGTTTTCCCGCGAGGGGGAATTTCGCCCCCGGAAAATGGAAAGTGGGGTGCACTGCGCGAAAACCACCCCCACCCCAAGCTCGGGGAGGGATATAAGTCGGATCTAATTGCGCCACGGATGAGGCGCGGCTGAATGGCTCGGCGGTCTCATTTCCCGTAATTACTTTATTTCCATATTTTCCGGCGGTTGGGGGAAAAATTCCCCCCCCCCCCCCCCGGGCCGGAGGGAAAGGAATAAATAAACGCATCGGTTTCGACGCGGCCACTTGGAGCCCCGAGTTCGACTTCCGGAAGTGCTCCGCACCCTCCACCGGAAGTGGGCCGGATTGTGCGCCCCGCGTTTTTAGAGGGTCGTCGAGGAGAGTTTCTGCGCGGATTTCTGCACTTTTTTTCCACCCGTTTTTCCCCGCCTTTCTCATCCGACCTCCGTCAAGGGGTAATTTTAAATTAACGGGAACTACAAGCCTTGGAGGAGCCGACTATGCGTCGCCATCTTGGATCCATGTAATGAATAAACTCGGGGGAATTGAGATTGAAAAATGGAGGGAGGGACCAGACGATTTTTAAGTTACTTTGTGTTTTGCAGGAGTACGGGATTTTCCCGGGGTGGATTCCAGCCGAAGTTCCGCGCCTTAAGGGGTGCCACCCCTAAGTGGGCCGCTGGAGGGGCTTCTTGGTCCGCTCGTGGGATTTTTAATATTCGCGTTCCTGGTTTCCCCAGAGGGGCCGGACTGCCTCGGAAAAGTGGGTCGAGGGTTGCACCTCCCCTTTGATGCCGCCAAGACCGAGGCTCCGCTTCGCGGGATTAGAGCCGATGGGCTCTCTCCCTGGGAATTCGGAGTTCCCTCGAGTGGTTCGGCCACGAATGGGAGCCGGGAAACGTGGCAGAACCGACGGGAAGGCGAAAGGAAGAGGGCGGACTTTTCGAGTCGATTCGCGCCGCGCGTCGCCATCTTGGAATCGAGGGATGACAAATCGGAGGAGTGACGAGAAACATTGATAGAGGAATAACGAGACGTGTTTATCGAGAAATGATAAAAAGTATCGATCCAGGAATAGTGAAAAACGTCGATGAAGATAGGGCAAGAAATTTCGATGAAGGAATTACTGGAGATTTCAATCAAGGAACGGCTAGAAATGTCAGAATAAAATCACGACGTGGAGCAATAGAGTTCCCAAAATCAATGACGATCGAATCCCCGATCGGTCGTCGAATTTTGGAGGGTCGCGACCTTATCGGGGGGGTGTTGAAATTTTCCGGAATCTCGGAAAGTAATCCCGCGCATCGAGCATCGCCCCCGCCGTTTCCCTTTATCGTGATCGAATCGAGGGCTGTCGTTTCGCCGTCACCGTATAATTCCGGGATAAGGTCGCGAGGGAGGTCGGAGGTCGGACCTTCCCAGCACCCCGACCCCCCAGCCTGACTGCGAATGGTCCACATCACCCTTAGGAGGGTACATCGCCGGCGCGTGCTTCGATTTCCATTCATTGAATCCAGCGAAACGACTGGAGGGGGGTGTCCCCCGGGGGATTGTTTTCCGATTTTTAAGAAATATTTCGGAACACCATTGCGAAATATCCCGCCCTTTATACCGGGCGGACCGATTGGAATTTCTGGAGGGGTTGGGACTCTTTGCGCCCTTCTTTGAGGGAGTGGGGACTGTCGCTCCCGGCGAGGCCTGGGGACAGTAATTCCAGGTCGCGGGCGTTGGGATCAGAGGGCTGAATTTTTCTCGACCCCTGGACGGCCACCAAGGGGTTGCCACCCCCTCTCTCTTCCTCCACCCCTCTTTCCATTTCTCGGCCTCTCTCCCTCGCGTCTGGCAACCCTCGCCCCCGCGAGAGAGGAGTGACAGGAAGTGGAAGGATATTAGCCTGGATGTCACTCGGCGTAATAGGGGTTGCGCATCCCCTATATTCCCCGGGGTGCCAGAAGCCCAGGACGCGTAAGACGACGTTGCTGGGACGTCTGAGTGTTCGAAGGGGTAGACGGCCTGGATACCCCCCGGTCGCAGACTGGGGTATAAAGTACGAATACTCACTCCGGGGATACGTAACGTCATTTTTCAGAAATATTAGAAAGATGCCCAACGACGTTTGGGCTCTTTTCTGAAACTTAACTCGATCTGACGTTTGCCTTAACCCCAGAATTTCGTTTAATATTTCAATTAATATTTCTTCGAGTCGACCAACTTCTTTTTTTTCTTCTTTTTTTTCTAGGGGTGTAGAACGCGTTCCAATGTCAGAGTTTCCCCTGCGGCTCGGTTGAGGAAGAAAAGAGTTAAAAAATTCCGACAGGAATTTTTAAATATTTCCCACCCCTTGGTTAATTATAAATATTCTCTTTCACCGGGGTATATCGTCGATCCGAAGGGTTGCAACGAGGGTTGCGAGTCGCGAGTTTTTCTCTTCCAGGCTCCATTGAAATCATCCCATATTGTCTTATTCCATCGCATCCCCCGTTTAACCCTTTCCATCCAATTTCCCGGGGTGCCCACCCTCGTCTCGGCCCCCCATGGCGCGTCGTCTCCATTTCGCGTCTCTTCGCGCTTCCCTTTGTATACTTCCCCGTTGACGAGTTTAAATATACGAGCCCTTTCCCGCTAGCAAGCGGAAGCAGAGGCAGGGGGTGAAAGCGAGGGGGCCCGGGAGCTTTCTTCCGGCTCGGCACTCGTCGTGTTCATTACCCTCTCCCTTCCCGCCCACGTTCATCCCCTCCTTTTGTAAATCTTTCTACGTTAACCAGGAATTGAACAAAGTACAAATCGAGTTTATTAAAGTACATCCCCCGAGCCCTTCGCGACCCGCCTCCCCCTTTCCACCCTCCTGCTTCCTTACCCATTGGATCCCCCATTCCTTCTCGTAATTAATCGTTAATTACCCTTCCCTAGGTGATCTCCCTCTCCCTGACTTCGGTCTGTACGTAATTAATTATTTTCGCTCCACCGAGATTGCGATAATCATTTATATTAATTTTTTCTTCAACCTTCGCTCTTTGTAATAATCATTTTCGTTTATTTTTACAGCCCCCTCTGAGGATCCTTTTTTGGACGGAGTACCCGATAGGCGGTATCATCGGGCTCTAGGAGAAATTCCTGAGGACGAGACCTCCTAACGAGGTAGTAATTCTGATTAAGCATTATCGCGTTACGTCCTCGCACTTTGGTCGTACGTATTCGAGAGAGAGAGAGACGAGGAGAAGGACTCGCGTCGTCTTTATCGCGTTATCCCAATTTGTCAGGAAGACGGGAAAGGACTTCCCGCGTCCTTCTCCCTCCTGGGCCCTCCTTTTACACCGTCCTTAGGCGAATCCACGGCGTCGGGATCCTAACTTCCTTGAATCCGAGATGCGCCTTGTTCCGGACCACTTCGGGCCAAGTTCATGCCGCGAATTTGCAACTGCAACGGCCGCCAATGAGCAGGCGGCGGTGCGGCATCCCCCGTGCCGAAAATCACTTCCCAAACGATCCGAGTCGTGGATCGAGTTTTCGGCAAATTTCGGATTTTCGAAGTTCCACGTAAGTCATACCCTCGACGCATCCCCCTATAACTTCCCATGCATCACCGTGAACTCATCCCGAACTGCATTAGAGGAACGCACGATTTTCGCCGCACCCTCCAAGGCAACCAAAGACTTAAAAATATGCATTCTGCATTTTCTTTGGACGATTATGAATATGGGATAAAATTGGAGAAAATATGGATTTGGCCGGGGTCTTTGGAAGATTTTGGAATTTTCTCAAGTTTTAACGGCAATATCATGGTTTCGCCGAAGAAAATGTTTCGGGGCGGTTTTCTATTTGTTGCCGCGTTTCTGCAGCTCTGTTACGCAGTTGCGGGCGGCGCCGATGCCCGATCGATCGATCGACACAAAAGCGGACGATCGGAGCCCGACTGCGGCGATGCAGGTGGTTTAACATCGCGCCCTTCTACCAGTGACGCATCTGGGCCTGCACTGTACGCCCCTATGCACCTGTGCGCCGATGCATCCCCCGTTGTTTACCGGAGGAAACCGCACAATGGTCCTGCCCGCCGCGTTCTCCTCGTTGCTTCCCCTACATGCTCGTAGATTCTCCGATTTTCGGTGTCGTCGACCCTGGCCATGGTGCACCATGGAACGATCGATCGGTCACCGGTGAAATTCCGCACTTTGGGAGGGAATTTTTCGGCCGAGGGAGCATTTCGTATTCTCCCGATCGGTCATGAGTATCCCATGTGCCCTCACTTTATGGAATCGTGCAATTATTTTTATATCACATTTTGGATCGACCATGCGTCCAAAACGAATTTTGATTCGCCTCGCCTCCCAGAGCGCGGTTAAAAACGCACGTGGACGAGTTCGGAATAAAAGTCCGAGATTTACTGCAAATGTAATGGGTGGCTGAAAATTTAATTCATTCGGGATTGTATTTAAAAATGTATTTGCCGTGAATTTCGGTTGAAAGTGCTTTTTGAAAGGAAATGATTTCTGGAACGCTGGAGGAATCCGGAAATGCGGGAAGGGCTGGAAAAAATGGTCGAACATCGTCGAGATTCGACTGCTGCCATTCTTCCGTTTCGCGTCTATGGGTGGGAGAGTCATTGTTCGTTTCGTCCGATTTTTCCGCAAATTTGATCGTCCTTTTTTTGGTCCGAACTCGCGGACGCGTGTCTCCCCCTGCGAAAATCATTCCTGGTTTTATTTTCCGCGTTAACTCGTGTCTCCGGTGGCGAATGGGATTTCCGCGGAGGCGGGCCTCGAATTCGCGTATTTATCGGCGAAGGAGATCTCTCGCGGCATTTCACATCTCGGCCGATTACGCGGCGATGCAAAAGCGGATTCCCGACCAGCCAAAAGCCTTGGAGTGAAAATGACAGATGCGCCCATCCCTTAACTCGAGGGGGAAAAAAATCAAAGCGAAACATGGCTACATCGGGAAGAAACTCGGGGAAATCCGAATAATTGGAAAATATGAGTAACACTCGACGTTAGAATCCCGACTACTTCTCAGGAAATTTTTCATTTCTTGCACTTTCGATTTCGCCGGAATTAAATGAGTGTTTTGAGCGCGCGAGATCTTATTCGCGGATTTGCCAAATTTTATCGAGACGAAATGCGGTCTGACTACTAAACGAAGTGCACTTGGGAATTGTCGAGTGCATTATACAGAAGTTGCGCTCGTTAATAATTGAATTTCGCCGATTCAAACGGCACCGCCAAACGAGTCCAGACGAACTTCCAGTGAGGTATTAAATTTCAGGAAACGATACGCCGTTAATGGAATTTCGCAATTTTTCGCGGTATTAAATTGCCCCCCACCTCCAGGGGCTTAGTTATTCATCGTTTGCGAGATCCGGCCGAATTTCCAGGCCATGAAAAAAAAAGAAGAAAAAAAAATATCTAACCCACGACGAAACGCGCCTCGTTAATTCGTGCATCAGACCGCGAGCTCATTCTTCATTTAAGCGGCCTCTCGGAAAAAATATTTTCCGGGGAGGGGGGAGAAATTCGACGAGGATTTTCCCTATTTCGCCATGGGCAAAACCGCGTGTCCCGGGCGATTACGAATTTCCGCTTTACGTCGCTCTCGAAAAGTGCGTTCCGGCCATTTTCGACGTCGCAAAAGGACCGAGTCGAGAAAAAAAAATGTCGAACCCTGGGGCGGAAAAAAAAAGAGCCGGCGGGCGATAGCCGAAAGGAAGAACAAATTGCAATAACCGTGAAAAATGTACTCGTTACTCGATCCGCGCTTTTCGACGGAGCCGCCGTAAAGTCGACGGCGTGTGACGATTCGACGAAAAAAAAAAAAATGGCCGTGAAAATATAATTTCCATGGGGATGGATATGCAGGTCAAACGAGGTTCGCTTCGAAAATGAATGAATTATCGAGGGTGTTTTAAAAAGTTCCGCGGAGCGCCATAAAGCGCGATTTTGGCTCGTTTGGGTCGAGCGAAAAAACGGAAAGGAAAAATGATCGGGACGATTTTTCAACGGGAATCAACTCGAGGATGGGAACGATCCGTGGATTTTGCAATTGATATGAATGGAACGAAAAATCGGGAATATTAACGCGGGTAACCGCGATTCGCCGGGTTGGAAAAACGCCCCCTTCTATTTTCTATTTTTTTTTTTTTTTTTTTTTTTCCGATATGCGAAAACGAACCCGAAATATAGGGACCCCGAAAAGAATTAATTGTGCCTGCCACTCCGTGGACGTGAAACACCGTGGAAAAAAAAAGGAATATTTAGGGTGATTTTATTCCGGCATTCTCCGGTGAAATTTCCAATCCTTAATCGGGATGGAAAATAGAAGGTCGAGCGATTATTGTCAAGACTTCGAGCGGGAAATTCCACCGCGGTAAAATTCCAATCATAAAGTATATCGCGACGCTTCAACCTCGAAAAAGTATCGACAAAATGGCCACCTTGGTGGGGGCTGGGAAAGGGGGAAAAAAAAAATTCGTTGGGGGTGATGGAGGCATTATGTCGGCCCGCGTAGAACGGATCGAACCTGTCGAATGTGTCGCTTTGTGTGGACGAGGCTTTTGGCATCGATTTCGAATTCCCGTGTCCCTGTGGACTCGCTTAGCGTGTGGCTTTCGTTTAGCCTCCTGCAGGCTACACCTCGATCCAGCATCCCTAATTTGCACATCGACTCTGCGGATATTTAAACCCGTGGTCACCGAGCCCGAGGGCCGTCGAAAGTGCCTCGAAATGCGGATAAATCGAATCGGCCCCTCCGAAATATTTCCCACTTTTACGGAAATTAATTACTAATCTCTCCTGGATTACCCGCGACATGGAACGTTTCCACTAAATCCCACCTGGATTCAACGGTTATATTTTTCACCCAATTCGAGGCACTTTCAATTGCCACGGGGAAATTGATTGCCCACTCTAAGAAAAAAATATTTCATTCTTCAAGGAACAGTTATTTGCCTCGAATAAATTGGACGCGACGTTTCCTCGGAAATATAACCATCTAATAGAGCTCATTTGAGTGCAATAATTATTCTAGGAATTTTCCAAATATTCCTTTGGCTCGTGACATTTTTTGCCCTCGGTGTAATTATCCGGTCATTAATTTTCATCATTTTTATTCAGATCGAAGAAACGGTGTTTAGAAACTCGCTCGAGCTCGTCGCGAGACTTAAGCCGCGTCGGAGCTTTTGTCCCGTGTAAACGAGCTTTAGACGAGGGGGGTCGGCGGCATTAATGCGCCCCGTGCCGTAATCCAGGGGTATCGATCCCGGCAAATGAGTAATCGTAATTAGGACGGACCGCGGGGGTGGATTATCGCGGGGCGCGTTCGATGCGTTCTCATACCCTCGATGCACATTCGACCCTGCATTTTTTATCCCGTCCCTTATTCGAGGATCGGAAATATACATCCCGGATGGAATACGTAACGAAACAAAATGACTCCGCTCGCGACAAATGAGCTCGGGAATAATTCACGCCACCCCTTTGTCTCGGGGGTCGAAGTTGATCAACCACCCCGAACTTTGTCGGATTTTAAATCCGGGATTAAAGGTAAGCTGATCGGGGAGAGGATTGCCGGTAATCGATCGCGATTAACGAGGTGTATCATTTACTTATGTCGGTGAATAAGCGTGGGAGCTACCCGAGAAGGGGATGAATTTTTTTTCCACCTTAATAAAATAAATAAATGCTACAAAATCTACGTCTGACCCGTTTATCCGTAACTTGATCATTTGCTGGCAATCACAACGCAACCATAAGTTTACACGGTTTATTTATTTTTTCTGGAATTTTTTGACATTTTTCTGTCATCCCTTTTTGAATGGGGGTGTCTCGCACTCATTGGATCGGGGATGTCTCGTTAGTTTTCAAATCGTTCCGTGGTGTGTCCGGGGACGTCACCCTCTGCATTACACCCCATCGAATTGTTTACTCCACCACCCACCCCCTTTTACTCGACATGGAACATCGGGAAACATCCCCCGATCTGCCTACCCGTGGCGAATCGCGGTTTCCCTCTCTCCCTCTCTTTTTGCATGTAATCCGTCGTCTGTCCGTCTCCCATCGTCCACCAACCCCCTCGTTGCGATATAACCGGGGCTCGTCTTGTCTCCCTTTTACTGTCTTTATCTTGCCGCGGGACCGGTGCTCCTCGAGAACGGATCGTGTACACGGGCTATTACGTTTCCATGTATAATTCAGTCGACGCGACATAACGATCGCTTGCGATTCGCCTTGTCGCGAGACAGAGGGGGTCTCTCGAATGTGAGCTTTCGGGATAAGTCGAAAGACCGGACTGGAGAATTTGTCCGCCCTGATGTTTTCAAATTTCTAGGGACATCCTTCCTGCCCATTTCGGTCAAAGATAAATTCAACGACGGGGCAAAATTAGAATTTTATTTAAAAAAATGTGCCGTCCAAGCGAGACCTGGTCACACGATGCACTTGACCAGGGGGAATGAATTTCCAATTACGCGGTACTAATTAATATAATTCACGCGGTATGGGGGAACGAGCAAAACTTTAAATTAATGCACGTTTCGAAGAAAAATCAGTGCAGCACCCGGCAAAATAATAAGTTTATAAAAAAACAAGCACTCCTCGCAAGACCCGGTCACGTGGCGCACTCCACCCGGGGCAATGAATTTCCGATTACCCGTAAGGAGCGCAAAGCTTACCTCGGCGGGATCTTCCTCGGCATCTCGGAGGAATAATCTGCATGGTAGACAGACGAGTTCTGCACCTCTCAGGAATTCGAAGCGGCAGATCCCGGCGCGATATAAAATAGGGAGGCTCGCATCGAGCTCTCGGGAGGTATCGGCGGAAATATATAAATATCGATCTCGAGGGAGGCATCGAGAGAGATGTCAAAATATCGACTCGGACGTTTTTCCCAGACGAGGGACGAGTAATTTGAAAATCGAATATTCCGTCGCGTCTCGAATTCCTCCGGAATTTCAATCGTTCTCCACCTCCACCCCCGCGAACTTAAACGCGAATCGCGCCGAACGATACGAGAGCTTCCTTACGGTTAATCCTTAATTAACCCCGATTCGAGCCAATTTCCGCGCGAACCCATTCCGGCTCCATTCGAACTTTAATCTCGCTTCGGGGAGGTCTTGAGGAAAACAACCCCCGAGAAAGGGATGCGAGCGCCACGCGTCCTTCGCCTAATTTATGACAGCGCGTTCGAGGATCCCTAAGGACCCTCCTAATGAGACCGTTTAGAGGGATATTCCATCCCCTGATACGAGGGTAGCGGGGTGAACGGCTAGAATTTTCCCTGGTATTTTCAGAAAATCCGGAATCCTCAAACCACCCCATAAATAATGAATTAATTCCTGGAGTGGCATGGAGAGGTTCAGAATTTCCGAGAATTTCGGGCATTATTTTGAGGGGTGCGAGGGACATTTGAGGTTTTTCATTAATTTTCGGAGGGAGTTGTTCAGGGCTGAGTGGCTATATTCATATTTTGTTTGTGGGTGATATCGCTGAAGGGTTATCCCGTTCTAGGGTGCGGCCAGGTTGAATCGCGGTAAAAACCGCGTAACGAGGTCCTTGGACGTGGCAGGATCTCGGATTCCCGAGGGACGGCTTCCCGACACCGGGCCTTTCTTTGACGAGCCTCTCTTATCCCGGCTCCTGGTGGCATTCCCAGCCGCTTGCACTTCCGTACCTCCCAAAGGATCTCCCAGACTGGAAGGACAATCGGCCGACCGCCAGACAATGAGATGATCGACTTATCACCGGGCGCAGCATCCCCCGGAGGAACTGGACCGCGAGGAATCCCGCGGGATCACTTGAAACGCCGATTTTGCCGGAAAATCGGGGGACGCTTCGGACCTGGTCTGGCAGAGGCTGGGTCGAATTTTTTTACTCGCGGTTTGCCAGAAAATATGATGCCTGCCGTCTCCACGTGCATCGACCGACGCCGATTAACGTTTTCCAGGAGACCTCCCGAGGATTTATATACGAAGAACCATTTCCGGCAGCACCTACAAGATATATATCACCCCGAGGAATAGTTGAAAAAATCCCTGCCGGGCCTGTTCCCCAAACTGCCATCGCCGCAACTGCCCAATGACGTCCCCTTTCACCCTGTCGGCAGGATTTTTCCTGCCGACAGGGTGAAAAATTCCTGGTAATTTATAAACGATCAGGATTCACGAGGTCTCCGCGGAAATCGGGGGCGCCGCAAATGGGCAGGATCGCGCGCTCCCTGGGGACTCTCGCCATGACCTAGACCACAGAACGTGGGGATTCTTCCACGGGTTTTCGAGGGTGCGAGCACGTGTGCGGGGATAAAGGAGGTGGTGATACGCGATAAGCCCCTGGCCGCGATATGGGGCCGGGGATGGTAGAGCGCCACGCAAGGAGATCCGCTCGCCACCCACCGCCCACCACCCACTGGCGGAGCCACCGCCCGCGGTTGAGGGTGTCTCAGGGTGGCGCCGCCTCTGTGTGGGTAGAGTGCTGGAAGGGATTTAGCAAAGTCCGGCCATAAAGAGTAAATTACGATGCTGGTCTCGCTTCACAGTTTTACGCCATCCGTGCCGGGGCTGCTCCGACGTTGCCTGTTCCGACCCTGTATTGTGAACTCGGCGTCGGGACGCTGGACGGCTAAATAAACGAGACGTATACGTGGGCCGCGACGTACATATGTACACGGGGACGAACCCCCTGGCGAGGGGGAGCTAGAGGTAAATATGTGGGTGTACGTGTTTATTCACGTTTATACGAGAATATTTATATGTATTTGTGTTTATACACTCTCAGGTGCACATACTTATGCCCAGCATGTATCGGGGCGGCCGTGCATTTAGCTAAAAACGAAACCGGCACAAAGGCGCGTCCGCAAGGGACATTTGCATACGTATGCAGCTTCAGACGGCCACCAGGAGGCTGGGCGCCGTTTCGTCGACCGGACCCAAGCACGAGATGTGGACCGTTCGATGGAGTATCGGATGCTGCACCCTCCACCCTGCACCCCTCTCCGTCTAGAAGCGCCCTTTGCATGGAGAAAAATGGTAATTACTCCGGAATTCGGGGACCCGACTATCCCTGTGTGGTAGCGCCTCTCGTTATCCCGTCGCCATCCTTTGCCCACGTCGAACTTCGGAATTTGCTGTCGAGTGGGGGTATTCGCACCCGAAAAATCCGCACCGACTGGCTGTAAGATGGGATTTGAAATTTTATTCCCCGGGCTGAGATTTGGAAATATGGTAATTACCAGGAAATTCGGGACCCTCTGGGCGACGCTTCCGATTTTGTAATGCAATCACCCGCCTTTGTGGGGGATGAACGCCGAGCGCGACCCCGAATTTCCCAATTTGCGGGGTCACGGATTTTCCCTCGTCGGAATTTGAACCGATTTTGGGTATTCTTGCCTTCCGTGGATTTATTTAACGCAAAGCTATAATCGATCGTCGTGTCTCAAATAAGGGAACGACGGGTGCGAGTCGTCGCCTTCGTCCCCCGATTTAAACAACCCCAAGTCACCCCCCACGAAGGGGGAACCGTGGAGTCAGATCACGTAGACACAAATGGCAGAGGACACGGAATTGTGGAATAATTAATACGCCTCTTAGCTTCATAAGCCGTACCATGCCCGCGGATATCCTGGCGCGGACACGTCGCAGGGAATTATTAATGACCATCCGTCAAACCTGGGCGACCCCCCCCCCCCCCCGCCAAAGAGAGGGAGGAAAAAAAAGCAATCTCCGTGTAATAATTAATTACAGAATTTTTTTCCCTTTCAGAAGAGGCATTGGAAGGGTTCCCAGAAGTTCCAGGAGTCCAGAGACCAGGGTGGCCGAAAACACCCCTCGCGAAGTCGGACCACGTCCTCGGCCAGGAGACGCGAAATTGCCGGATAATTAATATGCAACCTGGTCCCCCGCTCGGCGGCACATACCCAAAACTAAGTCAATACCTAACGCAATTACTTGACAAGTGGATGCGGCGAGGACGCGCATATCCCTGCCTCAAACCACGCAAGTAGTCGACGTGTCGATATGGACGGCCACCGCACGCACCCCGGGTGGGGGGTGGGTGTGGGTGCGCGTTATTATGCAAGGAGCGTGTTTAACTTTAGTGAGCCGTGTAACCATATTGCCTGGATGCCCCCGCGCACATGCAACTGCGATATCGCGGGAATATCCAGGATAATGGCCGCCGACCGGGAGGCTCTGGAGAAATGTGGGTGTTGCACCCTTCGGCACCCTTAATGCGTGTCTTCGACGCGACTTCGCTGCTCTACGGGGTGTGCTCTTTGCTACGGAGGGGGCCGAACGGATGATGGAACGCGACCGTGTGGATGGGTAAAGCTGCGTGTGCCGATGATTACGACCGGCTGGACCGCTGGAGAATAGAACTCGTGTACTTGCACTCCCTCGCCGGGGACACTTTAATGCGTGACTTTGACGCGAAGCCGAATACGCGGGCGTTACCGTGTGCGAGTGGAAGGGTTCACGCAGTGCCTTCCTCGACACACAGGAGGCCGCCCGTTTACGTCTCCACCCGGCAAAACGGGGCTGCGCGTACGTGGAAGTGCGGGGTGTACCGCGCGGCGATGTGGAGCCCCGAGTCCTTGGGTGTAGGCCCTCCACCCTGATCCACCCCACTCAGGTCCTGAGACACCGCGCCCTCTGGGGCTCTTAGTTTATTCCCCGGCTGCCTGATGAAGAGAGATAACGGTTTAGCGCGGTGCCACGCACCCGTGACACACCCGACGCACACCCCACACCGATACGCTCCTGCCGCGATTCGCGAATACTGCGGGGCAATTCCGGCCGATTCGTGGCCCGATAAAGCGAAACGCAGCTCTAAATATCCCCTGTATCCGGGAATCGGGGAAGAAGTCATCCCACACACCTTTCTCGCGACTATGAAGGCGCCACCCAGAAGAGGCCAGCAAGTTTCGATTGCATTTTGTACTCTCGGTCAACTTTTCCACACAAACCGCAATCAGGGAGCACGAAATATTCCCCGTGTCAGCAGTCGGGGAGCAATCCCACCCTCCGAATGACCAATGACTGGAATAGTCCAGGAGGGCCGGCATGTCGCACGCCATTCCCGAGGTCAGAGTGCACGGTGTGGATCTAATGGCCGGCTCGTGACACCTGAGCACTGCTCGGGGATGAAGGCTCCTCGGTCACGTATGCGTATGTGGCCACCATGCGAATGATTATGGCGAACGGTAGTCGTTCGATATATCGGAGGGAGTAATGTGTTGGTATCGCGTGACCCCCGCGCCGCCCCGCGCCGCCCCGCGCCGCCCCGTGTCGAGAGGGAGAGGTTTACGGTGTCCCGTGATATAACCCCGCGATCCCTCGGTCGCGTGTTATTAATTATTAATATGCACCCAGGGGTTGGCCAGACGAGGATTCACTAGGCGGATCAGCCGATGGGATGCCCCAACTCATACTTGTTTTATTTATTCATTTCCGATTTTTGATTTACTTTCAGGTATTTTCCTAGGAGTTTTCCTTGTCCCCCCTTGTTGTAAGGCGAGGGACATGGCACCCCTTATGGGCCTTTCCTCTGGAAAAGAGCCACTCCCTGGTCACATGGGGCACCCAGCGGGAGGATCGGTATGTTTTTCTGTCGTTTAATTAATTTATTTGTTTTACCGTTTACAGGCACTCTCCGTACCCATGGCGCACTCGCGATGGGCAGGGCAAATATTTGCCTCGGCGCAGCTCGACATTTTTCGGGAATATCCACGGGAGAGTACTTCACTTCTGTGGAGGCACAGGATGGTAAATATTCCTTCTTTTTTTTCCTTCCATTTATTCGTCTGTCCACTTTTTACGTTTTTTATTTAGGACGATTCGAGCTTTCCGCCGGTAATTCGCCGCGCCTGAATGGAGGAGCTCGATGGTGGGTTAGCGAGTTCGTTGACGGGATAACCTGGATTTTCAGGTGAAATTTGTATATGGGATGCCGAGGAAATTCTCTCCCTCTGTTGTAGCCATGATAAAATCCAAAAACGTACTTTTTTATTTTTATCGCGTCTTTCGTGGATTTTGTAAGAAGGAAGAAATTGAGAATCCACCCTGGCACATTTTCCCATTATCATATGGGTCTGCAGGATCTTTCACAGGGATGCACATTAGCCCATTCCCATGGAAAGTCGCGGGAAATTGTTGCGCACAGTCAACGCACTTTATGGGGTAAATGGAGTGAATACGGGGCCCACCCCATGCATCACCTGTCCGCCAAACTCTCCGGCCTGGTAATGCAAACACACGTTTGCATTTTATAGGGGGTAAATGCCGTATTCCGAGAGTTGAACGCCGACACCGAGCCCCATAGGGCCAACCACCTGTCCGGCTAACTCACCATGGTGTTGCGTCCGTATAACCCCTCTGGTCGGAAAGCCCATCAAGATATTCCCCAACAAGAAGGGTTTCTCCTTGCGAATTCGTCCAGCCCCCTGTCGAGCCACCCTTAAATGGGGAAGAGAAAAATCGCCATGGAGAAGCCTTAAAATCCTACAATTTTTCCCTTGCATGTACAATTGTATATGAAACATTTCTCCATTTCATAAAAATTCCAAAATTGAAATTTGACCGTGGAGTTAATGGGTGGAATTAATAATTTGGATATGAAGGGTATCTTTTAATTTCTACGTCAGTCCAGCTTGATGAGGCTGGCTTGGAATATGTAGGTACGAAGTTTGGACCGGTCTCGAAATTCCGGGGAATTTCTCGGTGGAAAAGTAGTTAGACGTCGATTCGCCCGACACATTGACCGGCCCCGGGAATATTGAAATTGAACGCAGTCGTGCGAAATATTATAATCCTGACCTCCGTCGACGGCCGCGGGCGTTCCACGATACTCTTCGGAACGTCTCGCGACGTCTCTTCGGGCCGATTGAAATTGACTTTTTATCGGAAACGATACGCCAGATCGTCGGGAATTTATCCTCGAGTCGAGTCGATCGCATTTTCGAGAAAAACAGGGTAGTAAAGAAAAAAAATATATACCGGCAATTTAGAAATAGAAAATATTAAAGGAAAAAAATGCCACAATTTGGAGCAGCCGAGATAAATACGAAGAAAAATGTTTCAGCAGTTTATACGAATGGAGGCACGCGGATATAACGTCTTATAAGAGATATACGGGGTTATATGTATAAATGGGGGGTAAAAAGTAGGTAAAAAAATGTCCAGAGGAGATTCTTCACGGGGGGTCGCGAGATGATCCCGGAAGAGTGGTCTTTATCGGGCGCTCGGCATCCTAGAGTCCCTAGGGACCTCCCCAGACGGGGCAGCAGTTTTCGCAGGTTCCCGCAATATCGTTAGTACCTTCAGCCCCAGACCCGCGCTTTCCCACGGAATTTATGATGTGACGCGCATTCACGTTCCCGCGGCTCCCATAAATTCCACTTTCCCGCGCCTCTAAGTGGCTCCACTTTTGTTCATAGATTCCTCCGACTCGGATTTACGTCGGCGAATGAGACTCGCCCCTCAAAAAGAGGAGGAAAAAGATATCGTAAATCCACCCCTACCATGAAGCAGCCCGCCAAGAATCTCGATAGAGTCCCCGAATTTCAAACGATTCGAATATCTCGTTCCGGCCGCCATCTTGGAATCACGTATCCAATCGTTTATTCTATAAAATAAGATTCGAATAGTCTCCTAGAACCTGTGGGATTCTGTACATTGGGAATTTCTGGAATTGCGGGAACTTGGGGAAGACAAGGGAAAATCTGCAACTCCTCTGCGGAATGACTTTCTCGATTATCGGCGCGAGTCCAATTTGCATGAATCTTGCCTCGCAGGTGCGGGGTTCAAATGGCGGCAGTATAACGGCGACGGGGGTGTAAGCGGGGTTAGCTGACGCGCGGACGACCGGGTTGAGGTTAGGTGATGTGCGGTCGGACCAGGTTTGAGGTTAGATTGGACTGGAGAGGGTAGTTAAGGTATCGAACGCTCCCAGGAACATCGAGGAATTTCCCCTGGCACCCCGTGGAGGCTCGTTTTCCATCGGACGTGCAGCCTGCTTCGCTGACTATACTCGCGTGAAAACCCACCCTGCAAATCGTTGAATTCATTTAAACGCGCCCTATACCTTCGAAAAGGTATCCCCCACCCTGAGAATTTTATTAAACGGTATTGCATAATCATTTACATGCTACGATTTATTGTAGGGAGATAATGCCGGCTGAGATATCGAGGTACTTTCTTTAACGCAACATTCTAATCAGTTCGATTTTTATTCCCAGGAATTATTCGCTAGTTGAAAAAGACTGGTTTCGTGGAGCAGGGAATATTCACTGGATGAAAGGGGAAGAGGGGGCGTTTTACTCGGTTTTACCTGTTTATTAACTTAGCGACTCGTTACGCCGGCCTGTAAGTAAAGTGACGCACTGTTTTCCAAATCTATGCAAATTAATCGAAGTTAGCGGGTGTTTTTTTTTTTTTTTACTGTTTACCGTAAAGTGATTTGTTATCACAGGCCGGTGTGATTCTTGGAGTCGGTAATGTTGAAGTCTCCTCTGACCATCGGATGCTCCGAGGTGGTGAAGTTTGATTTTGGAGGTCTTTTCCCCCGACGCTGATAATCAAGACTCGCGATAAAGCTCCGATTGATGGTACTTCCTAATGGTAATCGATTCCAAAAAGTAGGGATAAAAACATTCAAAATTCCGCGTCCCAGTCCGAGTAGTCATTCGGTGGGACTTCTCGATCAGGAGGGAATCTGTCGAAATTCCTCGTATCGAGATGACTGTTCACCTGGTAAATTGACAAATGATTACCTTCTGTAGATTAAACCCTGTTTGAATTTTTCAATTGTTTTTTTCCTTATAAAAATCGCTTACCTTTGGAACAAGAGGTGACGGAAACGAGAGGGCCCGTAAAGCCGGCCAATCGAAAGAACCAAACCACCTGCAGATAAATCAATTAACCGACAAATTAATAAATATGAAAATCATTAAGTTCGGAAATCAATATCCTCACTTGTGATTCCGAATTCCCTCGATTCCATCCTCCAGGTTACCCAATCTATGGACTGGATTTTTTCGCAAAAGCTTCCGGATAAGCTGCTCGCCCTTTTGTTTAACAAAACTGGGGATATCGACAGTGGACATGCCTTTGACAATTTTGTTATAAGTCACCATGGCGTCCTTACTTTGGAAGGGCGGTCGCCCAACAAGTAATTCGTAGACCAGAACTCCCAACGACCAATAATCCACGGCTCTTTAAATAAAATAATAATATAATAAATTAAATAAAATTATTTAACGTCTTACCTGTCGTATCCCTCATTGAGGACAATTTCAGGAGCCATGTACTCAGGAGTCCCGATAAACGTCCACGTCTTATAGGGACCTATCCTTTTGCTGAAGCCAAAGTCTGTCTTCAGGGAAGAGAATACTTAAACAAAAAATAAATTGCCCAGTTAAATTAAAAAATTAAGACATTATTATTTACCAGTTTCAGGTAGCCCTTGTCATCGACCATGATGTTCTCCGGTTTTAAATCTCGACACACGATATCCAGAGAATGGAGATGATCCAAAGCTTCGACAGTGCACCCGATTGCAAATTTTGCAGTTGAATTATCAAATCGTCCACTTCTTCGAAGAGTCGTGTATAAATCGCCACCCAAACAAGCCTCCATCAAGAAATACACGTATTTATTGTCCTTGAACGTTTGGTACAGCCTGGGAAAATGAAAGAGCTTGGGTGATCATAATTCCTGGATACTATTAATTGTTTAATTAATTTAATCTCACTTGCAGATAAACGGAGAGTCGCAGACTTGCATGATGTACTTCTCATTGTAGACGCTTCTCTGACAACCCATGGCAGTGATCGCGCATTTTTTTATCTTCTTTCTAGCGAAACTGACTTTTGGGGAGGATTTTGGCACTACAAGTTCAACCGTCCCCATCGCACCTGCTCCTAAAACTGCGTGAACGTACAAATCTGTAAGCTTCAGCTCTGAAAATTCCTTATTCCAGTGAACTTCCAGGGAACGTTTACGTTTTTCATATTCCTCCGTCCAGTTTTTATTCCTGATCACTTCCAGCCCACCCAGGTAATTCAGGAACGACCTGCAGGATTTTTACCGATTTTTGGAAAATTAATATGCGGACGGGGACAGTCGAAATTAATGAAGCAAATTAACGATCCAGGTACGTTCTGTCTATGGTGAAACATTCCACTCCAGGAGACAAAGCGATGGCGTTCGCTTCGCGAAGGTTTTCCTCTTCGTTGTACAGTGACTTTTCCCCAAAATAATCCCCTTTACCGAGGATTGTCAATTCTGCCTCGTCTAGGTACTCGGTTTGTTTGGTGATTTTCACCCTGCCGCCACTAATTATGTAGAATTTCTCGCCAGGCTCTCCCTGGCGCAGGATGTAAGAATCAGCTGGGAAGAATTCCTGAAAAAACGGGTTGTCAATAGTCACCTCTTCTGGATATATTTATCATTGAAATAGAAATGTCAGAAATAGTCACGATGTTCATCAGGTCGGATATTTTCTTCAGGATGTGCTCAGGCAGGGCCTTCAGGGCCGAAATCCGTCGAAGAAGCCTGCTGTTGTCCTCCATGCATTTTTGGGCAGTTCTTATCATGACGTTTATAAAAACGGGCCTATCCAAGACCCACAATCTGCCTTTTGTCTTGGCTAGAAACATTTGGTAGGACAATTAGCGTTGAAAAGGGTGATTTGAATGATTATTCATTAGTATTACCGTCTATCGAGCGCAATCTTTTGGAATTGTACAGTAAGGCCAGTTCTCCAAAAGCGACGCCAGCCCCGAATTTTCCTTGATACCGAGTGCCCTCGTAAATTTCGAATTCACCCTCCTCCGAAACGTAAAGATGGGATCCTAATTTCGGGAGGAATTTTCGAATCAGTCCATTCGAGTGGTGAAAGAATTCATTTCTCACCGATGTCACCCTCCGTGATAATTCTCGTCCCGGGAGCAACATCTTGAGGATACATGGCCGAGACGAGAGAGACGATTCTAGGCTCGCTAAAGTTGCTCAAAAATTCATTCCTCATGATAGCCGCCTTGAGACGTTTCGCCGTGCTGGGGAAATGAACATTTTTCGACATTTCTTTCCACTATTTATGACCCTTCGAAATTCATTATCGAGCCATTTCCGGCGGACTCGCGGAGCTGGCGGAGCGCCGACCGACTGGACGTTGTTCATCATTTATCAATATCCCCACTTACTCCGAATTTTTATGGAATGTTGGCACCGTTGTTAACGAGAAATCCATCTCGCCAAAAACTCCAGCTTTGCGGCCATTGGAGAGTCTTCTGTAAATCTGGTGAACCGTCTCTGTCTGGACCTCCGAAACTGACGCCAAATCGACACTGCCGTGTCTGGACTTGTGGAGCCAGAAAAATTTCATGATTGTTTGCCAAAACGAGTCACCGTGACATTGCTCCAACGAGAGAAAACCGTATCCGCGGAAGAATTATTATAGTATTCTAATTATTTCATCGTTATCCGGATCGAGAGGGAATTTTGTTAGATGGAACGCTCCTCGATTTATCGAATGTCGGTACCAACTGGTCATTTGTCCATGGACAAAATAGCTGGCAGGCAATGATCTTATCTAATAGATATCAGCCGGAACATTTCTTCGCCTTATTCCGTCAGATCGGCATTGTTCGACCGATAAGAATGCATTACTGTCCTTGACAGATTATTAGTCTTAACAGGAATGACCTCATGGCGAATCTTATTTTTTTTCATATACTTCTTTTTGTATATTTTTCCCCCTATAAATTTATTACGTCAAGGTGCGGTAATTAATATCGATATTAGGCCGTTAACGTATTTCGGTACATTGTTGCAATAGTCATACTTATTTTACAATACTTTACGAGGGCATCGTAAAGTAGATAGCAATATCACTGTATTGAAAAATTGCGGAATTTAAGGTTTCGAAAAATCGTTCGCTTGATCGAGCGATAAAATGGCGTGGCGATTACTACTTTGTGTACGTAATACACGTGTAAAACCTCGAAAAATGGGGAATTACTCATCCCTGCTCTAATCCGCTTTGTTTGCGCCGTTCCGCCGCGCGCCCCGAGTGTCGTAGAGATAAATCTAACCTCAAATTAGTCCGAATTTCTCGCGGTATTTCACGGTGGTAAACAAGTGTCATTGATGGGTCGATGCTTAATCGTGAATAACTTATCGAAATAATGTCAGAAATATTGCTGTTTAATAATTGTTAGCACAGCTGGAATACGCGAATTAAAGAGCCAATCATTTATTGGCCATTATTTAGTATGTGGGAATAAATATCACAATAGTGAGATAGGTGCTCTTAGAGGTTAGCATGTTGTGCTTTGTTGATTTATAAGGATTATTCAACAATTAGGTGTATGATGTATTTTCCTTTAAGATTGTATATTTAGCATTGTAATTATTGTTTATTGATTTGAATAAGTGATTATCTTTTAAATAAATGATTTTGAAACCGCTCCATTTAGAGGTTGGGTTCATTTTGTTCACATGTCACTTTGGAACATTGTTTTTCTCATCGTGTAATTTTTATGTAGAATTTTCTTTATTAAACTAAATTGTATAAACTGAACAACGCTGAAATATTCAATCGAGTCGACATCAAATAAGGAAGGATGTAATCATAAGTACAAAAATAAAAATCAAACCTTAATTACGTTCCATGATTGTCTTTGGTGACATTATTTGCTTGTTTATACCTCGTGTCTCCTATTATTTTGTCATAATTGGAAATACATGAACAACCATTTTCGCTTTCTTTTGATATGTTAAGGTGTGGCACTGGATATTAGTTAGCACAGAGGATGAGCACCGAGGAGAGATTTGTGACGGAAGTTCCAAGCAGTTTAAAACAATTAGCACGACTGGTGGTTCGTGGATTTTACACTATAGAAGATGCTTTGATCATCGACATGTTAGTTAGGAATCCTTGTAAGTCGATGTGTCCTTTAAAAGCGCATATATTAGTTTAAAATATATTTGATTATAATCGCATTCATTTGTTCTAGGTATGAAGGAAGATGATATATGTGAATTATTGAAGTTTGAACGAAAAATGTTACGAGCAAGGATATCTATATTGCGCAATGACAAGTTTATACAAGTAAGGTTGAAGATGGAAACTGGTTCTGATGGAAAAGCACAAAAAGTTAATTATTACTTCATTAATTATAAGGTGAGTCAATTAGGAAGAATGTGTTAAATTGGTCATTACGTCTACATTAACGACATGACGTTTAACTATTATTTCTAGACATTTGTAAATGTGGTGAAGTACAAGTTAGATTTAATGAGGAAGCGATTAGAGACAGAGGAACGCGATGCAACCAGCAGAGCCAGTTTCAAGTGCACTCAATGTTTAAAGACATTTACCGATCTTGAAGTAAGTACATAATCAGTGAATGGAATTTCCAAATGATCATATTTACTCATTTTTCAACTTACCGTTTGTGTAACATTTTCAGACCATTTTAAATTATAGTGGGATTATGTATTCTGCATGTTACATAATCTTAAGAGTGTGATTTGGACAAGTCATTTTATAATTCATTATATATATTAAAAGAACTTTTTACAGGCAGATCAACTGTTCGACATACTAACCGGTGAATTTAGGTGTACATATTGTCGAGAAATCGTAGAAGAGGATCAGTCAGCTCTTCCAAAGAAAGATTCTAGATTATTGTTGGCAAAATTCAATGAACAATTAGAACCATTGTACATTCTCTTGCGGGAAGTCGAAGGCATCAAGTTAGCTCCAGAAATACTTGAACCAGAGCCTGTGGACATTAATACGATTAAGGGGTATGAAAAAAATATTAACTTACCGCATATCATTTGCACTAACATTATTGCCTGACTTGACTTGTTTGTTGTTAAACTTATTATTGCTTGACTCGAACAGCCCGTTTTGTCTTATGTATTCAGAATCGATGCAAAGAAAGCAAGTGGCTTGCGAGCACCTGGTGAGCAATGGTCCGGAGAAGCTACAAGATCTTCAGGCTTCATGGTCGAGGATACCAGAGTGGATGTTACTATCGGTGACGAATCTGCAAATGATAATGCTCTGAACCGTCGAAAGGAGAGACCAATCTGGATGATGGAGAGTACCGTGCTCAATTCCGATGGATCACAGGTGAGTGCTTTGTATACGTTTTAATTACACAAATGTAATAGTTTCTATCTCAGTCAGGTTTAACGCTGTATTGCAATCTAATTGTTTTTCTATACGTTATTTAATATTATTTTACTCAGCCCGACGGTGTCAATACACAAGAGAGCATATTAGACAAAGCTGCTGCTACTGCCACAAATGTAAACACTGTGACGAACAACAAACAGGGTGAAGACATTATGTCCGTACTCTTGGCACATGAAAAGAAAGGTGCCAATGCTGCCAATGCCGTAAAGTCTGTCATACCCCAAGAATCAAGCGACAGTAGTGACAATGAAGATATTTCGGAAATGCAAGCTGCCGACACAGGTAACTAACTCATGCTCCCGAAACCAAATGCTTTAAATGAAAATTGAACTTGCACAAGACATATTAATTCAATTTTAATTTTTTTCTGCTTATGTTTAACATTTGATATTATGAAGGTCCCATGACTACTAAATGACTTGTTTTTAAATGAGATTAATGTGACGGTGGAAGTATAAAAAGACATGCTATCAAAGCGATCAGCTATTTAATTAATTTTATTTGTGAAGGCAGAAAAGGAGGTTAATAAAATATGTTTGTCTGCAGGTGAAGTTGAAATGATGGAATCCGAGGACGAGGATCTTGTGCCCACGGTCAGTGTCGGTGGGAAAACTGTTGCTATCACTGATGTGAATGATACCCTAATTTCAGAAATGTCACCTGCGGAAAAGGAGGCTTATATTCAAACGTATCAGGAATACTATTCGCATATGTACGACTAGTTGGGCATCCGGCATGGTCTAATATATTTTTGATGAAGCTGTGTAAAATTCTAAGTCTAACATGTGAATTGGAATATATTGTAATATTTTGTATAAATACCGGGGTAAATGAATTTCTTTCGGAATTTACTTCCTTTACGTTCTTACGGTTTATTATCTCTCAATTGCTCCTTAGGACTTTTTTCATTGTTTGTAAACGATAAAACGAACAGTGAATTGAAACTAGAAGATGACCAATGCCCTGATTCTACCGATGTCGGCTAACAAGCATATCATTAGTTATTGAATATATTTTGTCGATTCAACATTTAAATGGACTTTTTCCTAATTAATGAGTTGGGTCGTCACGGGGAGCGGGGGGCATCAGATGGCAAATGCATTCACCACCAGAGATGAGTTGGGAGATTGCTCACAGGCAGGGTCGCGCGATCGCATCGTGTGCTGCCCTCTGGTTTCGTACGTTAGCTTTCACCGTTTTTTGCCCCCAAGGGCGGCGCAACGAATTTCTGGGACGGGCTCGCGCACTCGCGATGGCTGTGCCATCTACCAGTTGCCGTTAACGGCTCACGTATTCGTGATGGTAATACCATGACCGTGAAAGCTAACGTACGCAACCAGAGGGCAGCACACGATGCGATCGCGCGATCCTGCCCGTGAGCAATCTCCCAACTCATCTCTGGTATATACCCTTCTTTGAATATTACTACACCGGATGTTCTAGTGATCTCGTTCTTTCATATAGCGAATACGGAATTCGACGAATAAACCCATGTGAGATGGAAGTGCGAGAAGTGAGCGTGCTCGTCAAAAATGCGTAATATACGCTCAGTCTCCCAACTCATCTCTGATACCATCTCTGCTGATACGTATCCTTAAAATAGATGTGTTCCGCGTCAGGAGATGGCGCTAATACCTTTAGACGCTTACTTTCCATTCTATCTGTTACCCGTTGGTGGACTCCATGCAGGATATGGGTTTTAGGTAGGATAGTAATTATTTTGTTTCAAATTTAACTTAGAATTTAAGAATGGCCTCACCTTGGAATTATATTGCGGGTGCGAGAAGCTGCCATATGAGGCGATGACGTAGTTGTCCGTCGTTTTGTCGGTTATGTATGGTTTTATTTAATTCATGTTTTATCTCCTAATTTATTAATTTATGATACCCTTAATTCTATTTCGAATTTATTAATCCAAGGAATGTTGGCAAGATATGATCGACGATGTGTATCCGTTAATGGAAGGTGTCGATTCCAAGGTTTGTGACATCAGGACTTTCGGTATGGTGGAATATTATAC
The DNA here is from genome assembly GCF_000612105.2 of Orussus abietinus. Taxonomy (NCBI): domain Eukaryota; kingdom Metazoa; phylum Arthropoda; class Insecta; order Hymenoptera; family Orussidae; genus Orussus; species Orussus abietinus. The sequence continues at coordinate 510,765 of NW_019394317.1, forward strand.
CGAATGTAATTTTACGTAGGTTAGGTAAATGTTTCATATTGTTTCAATAATTTAAGTAAAGATATCCTTTAATATAGTTTCAATTGATTTAACTAATTGTTATGTAAATAATTCGTATTATAGCGCAGTAGTCCTTAGAACGTTTTGAAGATTAGTCCATCGATGGCAACCTAAGACAATTCGAGGTTAGCGGATACGACTATGTGTTTCCATCATGTAAAATACTGTTCCGATAAGATTGCAAGTGTTTTCAAGACTTCTAGTAGTTGTGAGTGAACTAACGACAACTCTGGAACCGTCGATGCGTGATGTTAATGCCCCGATAAGTAGTCATCCCAGCGTTGTTAATTCTAAAAAGCTTCCTAAGCGAAAAGGAAAAAAGCACAAATAAAAGAAAAGACGGATCCTGAGATGGGCTCTATCGGCGCCTCTTCAGAAGTAAATGTATACATGAGGTACGCCAACTGAAAACCGAAAATCATTCATTTTTCTGGCGGTACGTCAAGATTTGAGCCCTATTCCAGGACCTTTGCGGTCGTTGCCCTCGTCCGATGTAAGCTTTGGTACATCGGTACGGATGGACGGTAGATGTTGCTCTCTGTCAATAGCAAAAATGAACCCAAAGAAGTGGAACGACCGAAATACGCAACGCACCGTTTCCTAATCCGACCGAACCAAAAGAGCCGAGCCAGCGGAGACACGAAAACGAAAGTAACGGAGAAAGTCGAGAGCATTGTTACAAAGTATATAACTCGGCGCGGCGTGGCACGGAGCGGAGCGGAGCGGTGCGGTTCAGCTCGGCCAGGCTCGGCCAAGCTCGGCCCGCCGCTCGGAACATCTCGAGTACGACGCATCATCGACACCCACTCTCCATAGGGCGCATTATCGCAGGAGCCGATTCTCGATGCACCCAGCTGCCGACGGAGGAAGCGGACTTCAGTTGGAGGTTTCGACGTCTTGCCCAGCCGAGGAAGAGCGAGCAAACGGGACTGGACCGGTTGCGTCACCGCTACCGTTGCCCACTCTTCCGTTTTCTCTTCCGTTTCTCGTCCCCCCTTGCCCCTCTCTTCCTTCGATCCTAGTCGAACGAAGCACGCGACCGTCGGCCGGCGAACGCGCTGGCGGTCCTGGAAAGCGAAATTCTCGACGTATGGTAAGACCGTAACGGAGGGGACGAAGGTGTGGAAACGGACGGCCGGAAAGGAGAGGCCTTCCTTTCCTTGGATGAAAATTGGTCAATTTTGAGAGGACCCGCTCGAATATCGTTAGAGACCGACGATCGACCTTCGCGTCGCCTTCGGTAGAAACGGCTGCGACGCGAGTCGGGCCAGTGAAACGCTTCGAAAGGTGGCTCAAGGCTCCGGTAGCCTTGGACGCGTTAGATTGCCTAATATTCGGCTGCCATCGATGTCTCCTATCTTCCTCTTCCATGGAGAACGAAAGAGTCCCATGCCGAGGAAACTCCTCGAGGGTCCATTCACTCGGAAATCGGTGAAAACGATTGCCTTTCATTTCGTATAAGCAACAACGTGATTTGGTAAGAAGTAATTTGTGTCAATATTTCGGTGATTTACGACGATTTCCTGAGCGAATAACCCCTCGAAGCTCCTCTTAAATGCTCAACTAACGGAAGCGCTTCGTTTATTGCACTTTTCTCGTCTAATTGGATACGGTAATGGAACTGTTCGCTGATACGTTATTGCCCGGAACGATAAAACTAACGTTTTCTTTTCCCTGCACCATGGCTTTGGAAAATTGCGAATTTTCTCCAGTGGGCGATGAAAAATATGAAACGGGAACCATCTAGGCCGGAACGGATCAAAATTAGCTTCATTTCTCAGCGGCGGCGCACATTCGTGGCCGAGCGAGGAGAGAAACGAGAAGAGACGGCAAACTGAGAGAGAAGGGGGGCGGATCTGACGTAACGTTGTAATACATGCGTTTAAAGGAGACGGGGGAAAGCAGCGCTCACTTTCACCGTTCGCTAACTCTTACTACATTGTGTACACGTATCACCCCCCTTGGAGTCTCGCTCGCTCGCAGATACTCGCCTTTGTGGCTGCTCGGCATGCATTTCTCCACGCCGTTTAATGTATCACTTAACGCTCGAGTGTAACGTAAGACCGTCCTGTAACGGTTGCGCAATCCGCGCCAACGCGACGCAAGTCGAAACGTTTAAACGCCCGTGGCACGTCCTAGAGTCGGAACGAAAATCCGGCCGCATCCATCATTTTTGATTCGCGGTAACCGACGCTTTCGAGATAACGGTGGAACGGGCACGGTATGCAACAAGTTGTGTCATCGTGCACCGTGGAAATCTTCAAACGGGTCCACGGCCGCTTTCGAATGCACGAAAAAGTTGTTGGCTCGCGTCGTTCAAGGCGTCGCTCGAGTCTCCCCTACCCTGCTCCGAGTCGTGGGTCGCGCCGCAACGTCTCGGGGTCCACGTTGACCTCCAATTCACCCAATTTACGGTCGGACCGGAGGCTTCCGCCTCTCGTCGGGAACGAGCTCGACAGCCCTCGAAAAGCTCTACGGCCGGCCTCACTGGCGCCAGGGAGGGCTGGCGCTTGCTCCTTCGGTACCTTCTCGATACGTAAAGTAAGGCGGGCACTTTCCAATTGCATAACGCAGACCCGCGCCTTCGTTCGATTATGTCAGAAGAAAGTTGCCTTCTGGCGGCAGCCTGGAAAAGGAACGGCACGGCCCGGCCCGGCCCGGCCCGGCCCGGCCCGGCCCGGCCCGACCCGACCCGACCCGACGCGGAAACGAAATCGTCCGATAGCAAAGAACTTTGGCCTCGTCGCCGAAGAAACTTTTTCGTTTCATTTTCTCGTGGAGTGCGGCGTGCAAACTTGGGTCGAATCGAGCCAAGAGAAAAGAAGCAATATAGACGACGCGACGAACTCCCTCCCGGACAAGGTCATCCATGCCTTCCCGATACCATGACAAGCTGGACGTTCGCGGTAAAAGTGCGAGTAAAAGGCGACGACTCGGGGGCGTCCATACGACGTCGAAAACGGCAAATATCGTGAAGAACGATGTTTGCGCTGCACGCGATAGCATCGACACTTGCTTCGCTGGCACGATATCGATATCGCTTAGCGATCCCTCCGAAGCGTATCGATATCGAACGTCGACACCGAATACCGTACCTTCCGATTTCCCTGAACGACTACTCGAGCGGTGGATTGCTCGAATATCGAACATATCTGGCGGACGGGTCTCGTTGCCGGTCGCACCGAAGCGACGACCTCCCACTCGGGAGGGCTCGACGGAGGTCCGCGGTAGTCTTCTTCCGAACCGACGGCACGGAGGGGACGGGGAGGAAGGCACGCGCCGTTGATTTAGGACATTTGCGTGTCGAGATTCTCCGAGTGGCGCCCCCGGTGTCCCGGTGTCCCGGTGGCCCACTCCGCAGATCCCTGGCCATTTTCCAGTAGGTAACCGTTCGGTGCCGTGTCCGAGGTCGTCCGAATTTACTGCACGGTACCGGGGTCATATCGTATAAGGGACCAAAGGGCCCTTTGGACCCGGACAAAGGGCGTCCCCCTCGGCGAGAAATCCCCGGACCGTAACCCTTTGCCGGGCCAAAGTGCTCCGGGTTCCAGGAAGGAGCGATCGAGACTCGGGGGTGGGTCCGTTCGAACGGGGGACGAGAAGCGAGGTAGGTATATAACGACAGCGGCCCGCCGTTATTTCGACACGATGGTCGGCCGCGTCGGCCGCGTCCGCCGCTCGTTACGCAATGCTCGAGCGAGCCCCGACCAAACGAAATCGAAAGTAACGTAGTCAAACGTCGTTGACCAACCGAGCGACCGCGTCCAGGCTCGTCTGACTCGTCCCGATGGAGACCGACCCCGACGGCGTCCGGACGCGAGAGAGAAAACAGCTTCGTCGGGGAGGAGGAGAGATGAATTTCGCGGACCGACTTCCGGTTCCCGAACCTTGCGCCCGTTTCTCCTGGTTCGCGAGACGAGCTTGGACCGGGGCCTCGAGGTGGCCACCCCGACCCGACGCGGGGGCGGAGGCAGGCCGTGAAATTCGACCGATTTCTAAATCCCGTCCCCGGGGCCGTGCGGAAGGTGCGGGGAAATCCCTTTGCCGGGCAGGAAAGGGCGCGCGGAAAAAACGCGACAAGAAACGGACCGGAGGCGAAAGGGAAGGCTCGTCATCTCGGCAATGCGACCGCTTAAGAGGCCCCCGAGAAATCATTCCAAGGGTTCTCGGATTTTCCCTCTCGTCGAACCGTTCGTAAAGTCATTATAGCGACCGGCCGATGTCCTTCGACGAGAATACCGCGGCCGTACGAAAAAGGGGTTGCCGCGAGATTTTCGCCTTTCTTCCCGTGAACGAGCGCGCAAATTGCACAGGGTAAATAAGACGATCCCTTCCTCCCTCCTGGCGGGGCCGCGTCTAATTTCGTCGAAAGGATTGCATAAGCCTCTTTCTCTTCCTCCCGCTCGCTCGCGTCTTCCACGACGTTTACGGCCGCGTCTAAGTTGGCCGAGGCTACGCGGTTTACGGCGCCTCGGTCACGGATGGTTCTGGTATTCGTACTCGGTTTCCCCCGTCGATCGGCCGGCCAAGGTCGCCCGCCGCCCTTTCCGCCCGGCCGCCGCTGGAAAATTCGGTCGCGCTCTTTCCTCCGCCTTATCGACGATGTCGACGATGTCGACGATGTCGACGATGTCGACGATGTCGGCGATGCGGAAGATACTCGGGCGCGATAGTCTCCTATCTCGTCGCCGAGCGGGGAGATTCTCCGATTTCTTCCGACCCGGTTTCGCAACCGCCGCGACGCCCGAAGAGCGATCGGGACGACGGCGACGGCGACGGCGACGGCGGCGCACGAGGAACGCGCTCGCACGTGTCCCGGAATGGGCGCGCGAGTAAGCGCGGCCGCTCGATTCGGTGTGTACAAAGTGTAAGTAGGCCACAGTGCTTTCACACGATAAGGCCTTATCGGAGCGCGCGTACGTTGGTCGCAACGGCCGTCGCGGTGACGCACCGCCCCCGCGCTCGACGCCGTTCTCAGGCCCGATGGCCCCGAAAACTCGCTTTCGGGCCGGACGGGTCACGGAAACGAGAGACGGAGACGCGGGCGGCTCCATCGACGGTCCGCTCGCTATCCGGCCCTGAACGGCACCGATGCGTTAACTCGTCGTACAAACAACAATGCAAGGACCTTGAGTCCGCGATGGTGCGAAGCATCGAATGCGAGACGTTCACGTAACGTCGGGGCGTTACGTAACGCCGGTTGCACCTACTCGGAGGACGCGGAGATCGATCCTCGCCGAGTCGTCCGGAGAGTCGGCGAAACCGTCCCGACCGAGAGACTTCCGGTCGCGGCGGAACCTTGAGTCGGGACCGGTCCAAGGCCTCCGGAGGCCGCGCTTCCGTTTCCGATCGAGAATCCGTCAGCGCCGCCCGACGTCTCGAACCGGATCTCGCAATGGACGAGCCACTTTCGGGGAAAGAAAACCAACAAAGACGTAACCTACGCCGAGCACATTCGGTCAAACTGGATACCTCGGCTCTGCAGCGGAACGAAAGGGGGAAAAGGGGCGCCGCGCGGCGAACGGACGAGTCCGAGCTCACCCCCGGACTGGGCCGAGCTGCCTTCCCTCTCCCGAGATCCTGCAGGCTCCCTGCACCTGGCCGAGCCGCGGGATCCTGCGAAGGACGGCCCGCCGATAAAGGCGGCGGCGCGGCGAAAGTCGCCTCGATAAGGAGGGTCCCCATCGACGGCGAGCCGAAACGAGCCGAAACGAGCCGAAACGAGCCGAAACGAGCCGAAACGAGCCGAGGTAAATAAATAAACGGCGGAGGCGAGCTTTCCTCCGGCGACGAGCACGCGGGTGCCCGGAGGCGACCCTCGTCGCGTAACGCGGACGCATCGCTCGGCCTAGGCGGGAGAGCTATTTGTAATGCAATAGCGAGAGCGCCGGCCGAGGGGCGAGGGGCCGCCGCAGCTCCGCGACAGCGGGAGGGGTCGGACCGCGGTGGGAGGGAGCGGGGTGGGGAGCGGCCCGACGAAGAGCGCCGGCGAGTTCCCGTCGAGACGCGCGTACCGAGGTCCGGCGTGGCCTTCGCGCGTCCCGACGCTTCCGCCGTCGCGAGCGCGGATCGGGCCCCGGCCGAAGTCGCGGCTTCCCTCCGCCGTCCGCGACTCGACGTTGCCCAATACCTCCGCCACCACCTCTGTCGCTTCCACCACCACCGTCGCCGCCGCCGCCACCACCACCACCACCACCACCACCACCACCGACGCCGTCGCCGCGGCACCTTGGCCGTCCCTGCCTCTCTCCGAGACTTCTCGCTCGCCTACCTAGGACCCAGAAAGAGAGAGAACGTCCCGCTGCCGCCACCGCCGCCGCCGCCGCCGCCGCCGCCGCCGCCGCCGCCGCCGCCGCCGGAGGGAGAGAGACGCCCGTGGAGACGGCGGGAGAGAGAGAAAGAGAGAGTCCGCTTTGCGCAAAAGTTACGGCGAAGCGAGGAGCAGTGAGACACGCCGCGGAGACCGGAAGAGACCCTCTCTCCTCGAAGACGTCGTCGAATTCGAGCGCGCGCGCGAGCTAGCCAACGCGTCGTCGCGGTCGTCGCCGTCGCCGCAGCCGCAGCCGCAGCCGCAGCCGCGAGTGGTGCGCGTTCGAAGAGGGCCAGCCAGCCGAGGCAGGCGCACCTGTCGCGAGTGTCGCCGAGACGAATCGCGGTGCCCGAGTACGGACGGCGGCCCGCGCTGCGGCGCGTTTGAAAATCCGCGAAGCCGCGCTTGCGCGCGACGGCCGCCCGGGAGTGCGCGACGCGTTCGAATTCGGGCGGTGCGCGTCTCGGCTCCTCCTCGCGGGCCTGGCGACCCGGTGGACGTCTTCGCCGCTCGCGGGCAGGAGCGGGCAGGAGCGGGCAGGAGCGAGGAGGGACGGATAAGGTGCATAAACGCGAGAGCGCGCGCGCGTTCCTCCGTGGCCGCTCTCGCGAGAGCGGCCGTTGTGTAAGAGCTGAAAGTAAAAGTTGCAACCGCCGCCTCGCGCCGATTTCTCGCCGACCACGAGCGAGTTAAAATCCGATCCACCGAATATCCCTTCCACCGCGCGCGCCGCCGCGGCCCACGGCGCGACCCGACGCGACCCGACCCGACCCGACCTCGGAATGGACGCGCCCTGGCGGCCGGCCGGCCCGCGGTCCCCCGCGCCCGGCCGGTGAGTCCACTCGGCCCGGAAGCGGTCGCGGCGGCCGCGAGTCAGCCTCTCCGTCGACGGGGCGCCCCGGGAAGCGGAAGCGCCGGGCCGGACCAGGCCGGACCCGGCCGGAAACGGAAGGGCCGGAGGAAGAAGGCGCGCCGAGCCGAGCCAGTCCTTTTCTCACCTTGCCGAGCGATAGTTGGAACGTAAGGTGCACCACGCGGTGGCGGTGGAATTAAAAGTCCGCTTAAAAAGGTTAGGGGGATAAAAAAGGTGCCGCGCGAAAGGATAAGAGAAAGGAATAGGAGCCTTCTCGAGTCCTTGAGAGTATCCACGAGTAAAAGTGTCGGAGCCAGCCGGCTGACCCTGGGACCGGCGGCCGGAGCGAGAGAAGAGAGAGAGAGGAAAAGAGCGCGCGACCGAGCGAGAGAGGGAGGAAGGAAGAGAGGAGGCGGAGAGGGAAGGAGAGAGAAAGAAAGAAAGGGAGAGGGGCCGGATCGGAGAGCCCTTTCCACCGCGAGTTTGAAGAATCAAGGACCATTTCTCGGCATCGCGCCCCTCGCTCGGACAGGACGCGCCGCCGTTCCGCCGCGCCCGCCGCGCCCGCCGCGCCCGCCGCGCCCGCCGCGCCCGCCGCGCTCGTCGCGTCCACCGGCTCGCGCCGCAGCCGCAGCCGCAGCCGCAGCCGCAGCCGCAGCCCCTCCTCGATGCCCCCCAGGCCAGGCCAACGTCGACACCCAGGGCGTTCCTTCGCGGAATCTTGGACCACGGCGATGCCGAGGCGCGGACACTCCTCGAGAGAGTCCTAACGGAGCCCTTTCGCCCGTCAGCGCCGCCCGCCGTCGCCGCCGTCGTCCGCTTCCCACGCCCGGCCGGACCGCGTCCAGGTCTCGCACGGTAAGGCCCGCGCGGCGGCCGCTCGCGACAAGTCGGTCGATGTGCCACGAGGCTCCGAGTGTCGCGGGACACCTAATGTCGCGTAACCGGTACGTCATCGAGTTTAACACAGATATGGACGGTTCCCTCGTGTGACCGGTGAGTTCCGTAAGTAGCATTCAACTACCGTACTCGGTGTGGAACGTTCGCAGCCTCCCGGCAACGAGTCCACGTCGAGACCTGCTTCCTTAGGGACGATATCGCATCGAATCTCGCTTTCGTCGCCGGTCCGAGCGAGCACCCGCGTCATCGGAAAGAAAGGGCGCGAGGGCGGTCGCGGGGCGTCCTCCTCGCGTCGGCAAGGCGACGAAGACGCCGAGATGCTCCTCGACTCGAGTTCCGAACGGGCCCTCCAACCAGTCGTTTCCACGTTGCCTTCCGTTTTGCCGCTTCTCTTCGTCGACGTTCCGCACTCCACCGACCGAATCCCTAACCGTACCTCGGACGCATCCCGACCTCGAAGGAACGAACTTTTTCCGGCGGTCCCGTCGATCCAAAAATCGATTCCCGTCGTGGCCGTTGGCCACGGTGGGCTCGTTAATTAACCCGAGGTCCGATTACCGTGCACGGCTCCTCGGGATCATCGGTAGGATCGGCGCGTTTCTCGGGTCGGCGAGAGGCGACGCACCGCGAGGCGAGGACTTTTCCTCGACCGAGTCGTCCCTTCGGGTCGATGCGGCCGACCTCGAGCGGGTTTCCCACGGTGGCGAGAGCGATCCGGCCGAGGACGGCGCGAAAGGGAAGGTGGCGGCGGCCGATGTGGGAAAAGAGGAAGTTAATCGGAGCCGGAAGCACGCTCCGGCGAATCCAAGGCCTCGAGGAACGTGCGCCACCGTCGACCCGGGTCTCGGCACTTAAATCGCGACTCCGATGCCTCGCGACCGGCGCGTCCCGCTTTCGTCTCCGCCCGCGACGACGTCGTCCGTTCCGCGCGCGCGCACGGGAAGAGAAGCCGTAAGCCGAGCCTCGACGCGGGCCCACGGATCGAACGTCGCGTCGCGCGAAAAATGAGACTTTTCAAAGTTTTCGGTGGTTACGTCTCCTTCCGTCGAGGACGCTCCTCCGAGGTCGTTTTGGAACGACGGCGCGTAAGAAAAAGGCTGCCGTTAACCCTGACCGCGAACGAGCCGATTTTTCCGGAATATACGCTTCCATCGCGACCAGGAGGGGAATCGAGGCAAGACGGATAAAGAGCGCGGCTCGAATGCAGAGAGATGGCGATGACATTCCGGCTCGACGGCTCGCCTGCGCACTCCACGCTTCCACGGTTTCGAAGCGAGAACCCTTTCTACCTTCCCTTTCACTTTCATCCGTCGTTACGTTCGTTGCGACCGTGCTTACCCGGCCGAGAGCCGCTGCCGTTCCGCAGGCGTCGCGACACCCTAACGCGCGGCCGCGGAACGGACGATGCTTCCCGAATCGAGCCTTCGGAATTCGACATTTCCCGATTAGACCGGGTCGCGTCGGTTCGTCGCTACGATCGAGGGTGCCGCCCGGCACCCCTTCGGTTCCACGTGCCAGAGGTTAAATACTAGGTGCGACCTCGAGGCGTTACGCATTCTTCGTACACCTTGCGAGCATCTCGACCGTTTCGTTTCAAGTAAACGGCCGACGCCGAGAGTTCTTCCCGTTCTTCCCAAAAAGAAACCGCGTACCCCGCTTTCGATGCGTCTCGGGAGGCTTTGACAGGAGGCCGAATCGAGCAGGGGAACGCGACATTTCGAAGGGATTAAATACATCCCGAAGGCGGCAGAGCGAGCTAAACTCCGGACACGAGTTCGGACAGATCGAACGTTGAGCCCGAACTTCGTGATCCACCGTCAATTTTCTCACGTGGACCGACCGATGCCCGATTTAAACCGCAATTTCCTTTAATGCAGCCCTCGGCCTCGTTCGGTAGAAGCGCGCCGTTCCTTTTTCTTTCCGTGCCCGTACCTCGACCCGATACCGATTGCGATCGCGGTTGGTGGCCCCGATCGGAGGTAAAATCGCGGAAGGGAAAGACCTTATTGGAAGCCACGCAGAACTCCCGAGCGGGGTGTCCATAAACGGGGGAGGTGATCCTTCGAATCGGGACGGGTTCGCGCCTCCCCCGGACATCGACCAGAATTCGAGAAGCGAGGTTCCAAGGTCAGACTCGCGTGAAAACGCAGCCTGCATCTTTCCACTCGGACGCAGCCATAACCTCAATTTCCCAAATAACCGCGCAAGGCCGCTCTCCTACCCGGCGGCCCGGCCCGGCCCGGCGCGGCCCGGCCCGGCCCGACCCGACTCGCCTCGCCGCGCCCCGGTTCGGCTCGGCTCGACTCGGCTCGTAGCGCGTACTCCGAGCGATCCCCACCCACGACGTGAGATCACGCCGATTACGTAAGGTGTCCAGTTCGCGGCATAGACGCGCGTATTATGTGTGCCGTGGCGCGCTCGACGCCGCTCCCCGACCCGCCCCCCGAGTTGCCAGCCGAGCGAGAAGGAAGGGAACGGGGCGGTCGGGGCGGTCGGGCCAACCACCCAGGAGGAAAGCCCGATTCGCCAAGGGAGACGCGTCGCGCCCTCGCCGATGCTCCGAGCGAGGAGTCCCCGATGGGGCGAGCCAGAGAGCGCGAGCGGGATGAGAGAAAGAGAGACGCGTTTCTACTACTCCGCGTTTATTTTGGGACCAAGGATCGTTCCATTCATTGCGTAAGAAAAATCGTTTCTCTAGCGGTGAAACGCGGGGAGAGTTGGCTCGGTACAGGGTCGACGCAAAACGCGATCCCGGGAGGTGCGTCGAAGTCCGGGTTTCCCCGACGAAGGAGGCCGTGATTCGTCGAGGGCGGACCGACGCGGTCGAAGCGAATACCGCGACGAAAATGACGTTCGAACTCGATCGCGGCGTTTCCTGCGCGGAGTGTACGCTAACCCACTTTTTCCCGATCGGTCATTTGAAAACAATCCCGAGCGACGCGTTCGCGGTGACTCGCAGTCTTTCCGTTCCTCCGGTCGAGGCCTTCGCCGCCGGAACTCGGTCGCCTCCTGCGCGAGCGAGCCGCGTCGCGGCCAAAAGTGGGGAAAGTGGGCAAGGAATCGCCCGGAGCCGCGCGGGAAACGCTCCGTCTCCGCGGGTCGACGATAAATCCTGCTCGGTTATTTCGGGCGCGAGACTGACCGTTACGTAAGGGGCGCGCGGAAGAAAGCCCCGGACGAACCGTCGAGACGGAAGCGCGCCAGTGGGCTGACTCCCTCCTCGTTTCGCTCGCTCCGGCTTTCCCGGCCGCGCGCGAGCCGACGGAATCCGGAGCGGAGCGAATCCGAAAAGTAGGAGTCGCGCGCCAGCCTCGCTTTCGTGCCGGTGGAGCGTCAATTCGAGGACGATCGTTCTTATATAATGAATGGATCGTGTAACTAGCCGCTCGCGCTCGCACTCGCGGGGACGCCTACGCGCGTCTCCGCGCGTCTCCGCGCGTCTCCGCGCGTTTCCGCGCGCGTCGCGCGACTCGCGCGACTCGCGCGACTCGCGAGCCCGAGCGGAGAGGCGAGACGCGCGCATTCGCCGCCGCGCACACGCCGCGCGCACCCGCGAGAGCGCCAGTTAGTCGACTCGCTCGGTAAGTGCAGCTGAAAAGGCTTTTTACTTCTGGCCTTGAACGAAATGTACCGGGTGGCAGCGAATCCGCGGCCGGCCAGTTGCCGTTGCGCTCGCGTTATTTCCATCCGGTCGCCGTCCGCTCCGGCCGAGGGGAGGAAGCGAGTCGCGAGTGCCCCCCTGCTCCCGTCGGATCCCTCGGGAGTGAACCAGGAACGGAGAGCCATCGAGGGGCGATTGCACTTTTCCTCTCTCGAACGCGACGCCTCGCGGAAGATTATCGTGCCGCCCGGAATCGTCCCGGCACCCTCGATCTCTCGTCGCTCCTGGCTCCGACGTGCAGCAAGGACGCGCGCGTTTCGCCCGCGCCTCGCCGACTGCCCGCCGAGGGCGGCACCTGCGCCCCCACCCGGCCGCGTTCGCGCCGCGCGCCTCCCAAGGCCCAAATGGAAGAAAGAAAACGCAGACGTAATCCCGCGGCAGCGATTGACCCTGAACTTCGGTGCCAGCAACAATTTCCTTATTCAGCAATTTTCTTGGTAGCGATATTACGCACGCCACGCGACGCGCCTCTTACCCAAGGACGCGCCTTTTCCGACCGCGGCCGACGCGGACGAGGACAGGATTCGGCAACCGATCGCTTGCACCTTGTAGGCGGTAACAACGTTCGGGATCGACCGGATCGTTGGCGGCATCTTCTTTTGCAAGAAACTACGGATCGAGGATTAAAGAAAAATGAGTTACCAAAAGACCGACATCTCCCGCGAAGCACCTATTCGACCGTTCAGAGATTTTGGGAGAGAATCCTCCGCGAAGAAGAACCTCGGTAAAGGAGAGCAGGGAGAGTTCCAGACTCGAGATCCGAGCGGCGTCTCGAAATGGTCAGGGCGCTCGGCCCGGCTCGGCTCGGCGCGACCGCTTGCCGTCTGCTGCCCGCTGTAACCTCACGCCCGCCGGTACGTAAGAGAGTGACGCGTTCGACGAGTATAGTCGAGAGCAGAAATCGCTCTCACTCCCAAGGTCCCCGTGTACCGCGCGACGCGTCTCGCGGGTCCGACAGCGGCGGCGGCGGCGGCGGCGACGACGACGACGGCGACGGCGACGGCGACGGCGACGGCAACGGCGAGGGCGACAGCGGCAACGGAGGCAACGGCAGCAACGGCGCCAACGGGACCTCGTCGCTACGCGAAACGCGCGCTCGTTCCGTCACCGCGGAGAACCATATCGCGCGGTGGCCCCTTCGATTTAGACGCGGGAACGATCACGTCCAACGCCGCGTAACGAAAGGGTGGCTCCGCTCGCTCGAACTTCGGAGCCTCGAGAAAAACGAAGCGGTCGGGTCGACCGCGCGGTAGAGAAAGGACCGGCAAGGAGTCGACTTACCTTTCTTCCTTGTTGCAGACGATGTATACGGACGGCCTCCTGACCCTGCACTACGGCAAACACCCCGCGACCCTGGCGGCGGAAGTCGGGGCCTGGTACAGCGGGGACCGCCACGTGGACGTGACCCTGGCTTGCGACGACGGGTCCGTCGTGCGGGCTCATCGCGTGGTTCTGGCCGCGGCCAGCCCGCTCCTGGCCACCCTCCTCCGCAACCCGGCCCTGGACCACGTGGTCCACCTCTCCGGGGTGAGGAGGACCCAGCTGAGTCACCTGCTGGAGTTCCTTTACAACGGGGAGGCCCTGATCCCGGTGAGGAACGCGGCGCCGCGCCCGCCTGGCGACCGACCGACTAACGCGCGACCTCTGCTTGCAGTCGACGGAGCTGACGCCGCTGAGGGAGCTCTTCGAGCTCCTACAGATCAAGTCGGAGCTCTTCGAGCCGAACCGGGCCCAGACCTCGACGAGTGGCTCCGACCCCGAGAGGGTGCCCACCCCGCAGCCCTCGGAGAGCCAAGAGAGCTCCAGCTACGAGTCCCAGTACGACGGCAGGTTGGTATCCCCGGCCCCGCGACCCCGAGGGTCGGCGCGTCCTCAAGCGACCCGTTTCCACCTTCCAGGCGATCCGACAACCCCGCCGACTGCTGCTCCGTGCTCATCAAGACCGAGGGCTGCGAGGAGGAGCCGGAGGTGGACGTCGAGGGCGTGGAGGGCGACGCGCCGCTCGCCGACGACGGCGTCGAGCCGCCCAGACGAAGGGATAGCTCCGACCCCGTCAACCTGAGCCTCAACTCGGCCAAGGGCGGCGACGCCGCGCACAGGTAGGCCGCTCGCCCGTCCGATAACCGCCAGGCGATCGCTAACGCCCGCGTGTCCGCAGGTCGGACCAGCAGCCCCCGCAGCCGCCGCCACCACCGCCGCCGCCGCCGCCCCCGCCGCTCGAGGAGGCCGAGGAGCGCCGCAGGCAGCTGGCCGCGCGGCTAGCCCTCGGCCTGGAGCCTGGGAAGCGGAAGCTCGAGGAGATCCCGATCCCGCCGGCGGAGGCCTACGTGGTCACGCCGCACAGGAAGCGCCGGCCCGGCTTCCACAACGCGCCCGCCCAGAACCCGGCCTTCGTGCCCTTCAACCCCGGCTTCGAGACGCCCCGCCGGCTGCAGGCGCCACACCCGCTCAGCCTCTCGGCGCCCCCCTACCTGGTGAGCCCGCGCGACGCGACACCGGCCGCTCGGTCACGAGCCGACGACCGCCCCGCGACTCTAACGGACTCGTCCGATGCCCAGCAGGACAGAGCCGCGACGCCGCCGGCCGGCGGGCCGCACCGCCCGCCCTCGGCGGAATCGGCGGCGGCGGCGGCAGCAGCGGCGGCGACGGGCGCCGGCACCGGCTCGGCGGCCGCGCTGGAGCCCCCGTGGGGCACCTGGACGTTGCCTCCCGCGCGGCCGCCGCCCCCGCACCCCGCGCCGCCCGACGATCCGCCCAAGCCGGCCCCGGTGCGGGAGTACCGCTGCAGCTACTGCGGCAAGCAGTTCGGCATGTCGTGGAACCTCAAAACTCACCTGCGCGTCCACACCGGCGAGAAGCCCTTCGCCTGTCGCCTCTGCGTCGCCATGTTCAAGCAGAAGGCCCACCTGCTCAAGCACCTCTGCTCGGTCCACCGGGGCGTCATCGCCGCGCCCGACAACACCTTCGCCTGCTGCTTCTGCTCCCTCAGCTTCGACAGTCTGCAGGAGCTGATCAGGCACCTGTCGGGTCCGCACAATAACCTCCTGCTCAGCAAGAACCTCCACGACTAGCCGACTTCCGTCCCCTCGCCCCTCGGCGGGTGCGAGCCGGTCGCGGACCGGAGGGCCGCCGCTCTCCCCCTTCTCGCTGTACATAATGGCACATACCTTCTATTTATTTAACGTTTTGCAAAGGGACCAACCGACTTTCCACCGATTTTTGTCTTAAATAGATGTTAGCCTCCTGCCCGAAATCGTCCTTTTGAGGAACGCGCCACTGGTTGGAACCGAATGCCCCCGAGGAGAGACGGCTTTCGGCTTCGTAACCAGGAAGCGTCGACGGTATTTCGGCGATTCGGCAACCGGTCGTTCCTGGTTGAAAGAGAGATTCGCGTCGGCTTGCGCCACCCGTGCCGACTTCGTTAACGACCGTAGTCGCGTCGCGAGTACGAGTTGAGTGCCTTGATAGAGGGTCCAAAACGGTCGATTGGGCAGTGATTTCATGTGTTCATAGACTTAAGAGTACCAGATCTAAGCTTTAGACGAGAAGTTTATCGCGTAGCGGGATGATACCTTGATCCTCGTAGTCCTCGTAAGTAGCGTATCAATTTATAGAAATATGCGAATAATGGTTTGGCGCGGGACGTCAGATTTAGATAGAGCTCGAACGCCCCGAGACAAGTTTTCGGTCTCTCGTCGTCTCTCCTGGACGCTCCTCGTCCCGGTTCCCCGGCACCCTCCTCGACGCGGCCAAAGAGGCGGCGGCGGGCGGCGGGCGGCGGGCGGCGGGCGGCGACGCTTCTTCTGCTGCCGCCGCCGACGACGCCGCCGCCGCCTCGAAGACGAGACGGGGAACCGAAAACGCAGCGAGGCCGGGCGCCCCGAAGAGATCGACGACGAGGAGAGCGCGACTACTACGGCCCCTCCTCGTGGCCCCAGGAGAGCGAAACCCGAGCGAGAGCCGCTTTCCGCCGCCTTTGCGGACGAAAGCCGCAGCGGAAGCCGCGACCGATATTCGTTCGGGACGATCGACCGCGAGATGGAAAAAGTCGGACGTTTCGTCTCCCGTTCGATCCGGCCGACGGCGCGGAAATCGGGAAGTCGCTCGCGTCGACGTCAAAGGAACGAACGACGCGATAACGAACCTTACGCGATAACGATTACTCCGAAAGAGAGCAGTACACCAAAGATACGTTCTAAGGGCCGCGAGACGTCGAGAACGCGCACGAAGATCGAACGAGTTATTTAGTCGAGTTCGTGCGAGACACCGAGACCTGATATGTTTCTAACCCGAGGTTTAGCCCTACGACAGATCGCTGTGCGAGCGGACGCGTCGATCTCGAACGAGGCCGCGGCGAATCTCCGCTCGGCGGCCGCGCCTCCCGAGCCGGGCCGAGCGCGGCCCAAGGGCGGGAGCGTCGGACCCGACGGCGAACGCAATGTGATACTAAATGATAAATAAACTAATTATTGTTTAGCGCGCGATGCCATGACGCGAGTGGAACGCGTCGCGATCCGTGGGAAGTCGAGTCCGGCTCCGGCCACGGGTCGCGCTCTCGCGCTCTCGCGCTCTCGCGCTTCGGTTCTTCCCTCCTCGAGAACGTCGCTCCCCGTAAGGAAATCCGGGCCAAGAGGTTAAGTTTTAAGCTACTTCCGAGCAGAGCGCGACTCTGCGTGCTTTCTTAGTGTTCATAGGTTTACGAGAAATAAATTAATTGACGGACAATCGGGGCGCCTCGATCCCTCGACCGAGCTTCCTTCCCGACGGGGCCCTGCACGAGGTCGCGACTCTAACGGATCCGAGTCTCGTTCCGATCGAGAGGAAAAAATGAGAAAGCCGTTACGCGCGCGGCCCGAAATCGGCCGACCGGTCTGCGTTTCGTCCCGAGCCTTGCCGGTTTACCGTTCGGGCGATCGGCCCCGTTACCGGGCCGCGGAGGAGACTCGCGAATCCATCCTCGAAATCGGCCTCGAGGCGCGCTCCCGTTAACGGACTCGAAATTCCAAACTCGCGGCGGTCGAGAGGGCGTGCCAGGGGACCTGGGACCCGAGTCCCCGTGCCACGAGACGTAGACGAGTCCAGGTACCGTTCCGTTCTCGCGCCTCTTGGAGGCGGTCTTTGGAGGCGGGCGGGAGAGGGACCGCGAGAAGGGGCCGCCGGCGTATATAAAAGGCCCCGAGCGTCGTCGGGCCCAAGGTCCCCGCCGCCGAACGGAGTCGCCATGCTGACCAAGATCGTCCTCGTCCTGTCGGCCCTGGCCCTGGCCAGGGCGCAGATCCCCAGCCTGGGATGGTGCCCCGAGTACGTGCCGATGGCCGACTTCGACATGAATCGGGTGAGTCCCGCCCCGCGTCCGTCGCGGCTCCGTTCCAACAGGACCACGAGAACGGATCGTCCTTGGTTTCAGTTCCTGGGAGTCTGGTACGAGGCCGAGAGGTACTTCCAGCTGTCGGAGGTGGTGTCGCGGTGCGTCATGGCCAACTACACGACGACGGCCGACGGCAAGTTCCGCGTGAGCAACGAGGTCATCAACAGATTGTAAGTGGTCGATTCAACCGGCGAATGGGTCCAAGTCTCAAGACCGGCTCCGTTGCAGCACCGGCGTCAAGAGAATCCTCGAGGGCGAGATCAAGCCGTCGCCCTCGAAGGCGGAGGAGGGCAATCTCCGTGTCAAGTACACGACGATCCCGCTGACCCCGGAGACCCAGTACTCGGTGCTCGAGACGGACTACGACAACTACGCGGTGCTCTGGAGCTGCTCCGGCATCGGGCCGGTCCACACGCAGAACGCCTGGCTCATGACGCGGCAGCGGCTGCCCTCCGGGGAGGTCCTGCAGAAGGTACGTCGCGATTCGAGCCCGAGTGGCTTCCGTTTGCCCCCCTACCTACCGACCTTCCGCTTCCGCGCAGGCCTACGGGGTCCTGGACAAGTACAAGATCTCCAAGACGTTCTTCGTCAAGACGGACCAGGAAGACTGCGCCTACTTGGCCTCGCTGCCGGAGTCGTCGAGCAAGTCGCCCGCCCCCGCACCCTCGCAGCCCGAGACCGCGGCCCAGGAGGAACGCCGGCGCCCCGGCCCCGGCCCCGGCGCCGCAGACGGAGGCCTGAACTCGCCCGAACCGGCCTAACCTAACCCGGCCGACCGCGGGCGATTATTTATATATTTATTTCTCGGCTCGAGGCGAGCGGCCCCGGAGCGCGATCGGGGAGGCAACGAATGTACAAAAAAGAAAACGCGTTAAAATAAATCATTAAGCGAAACCACCCGGCATCGCGCCTTTTCCGTTGCACGTTCCCTCCGTGTCTCGCGACGTTTCGCGGCCGGCCGCCAAGAAAAATGGCCGAGGAGCGGTCCAAGTCCGCGGGGCCGGACTTTTCGTTCGACCGCGGACGAGTTTCTTGACCCGGCGCGGCCGTCCCGTTAGTGACCCACTCGTCGAGGCGAGCGTTCCTCCGGCTCGACTTGCTCGAGTCGCCTCGACGACCGGCCAGTCGTCCGCGGACGCTTTCCAAGAGAATATCCTCGAGTGCGGCCCGGGTCGCTTTCACGGCCGACGATGCTCCGGGTGTCCCTGGTGCTTCTCCTGGTTGGACGAGCCATGGCGCAGGTTCCGTTTCTAGGGGCCTGCCCGAACGTCCAGACGATGCCAAGCTTCGAGCTGGAGAGGGTGAGCTCTTCCTCGATTTCTTTCCCGATCGCCTTGACGGTCCTCCCGAGGTTCGGCGCGCTTCGGCGCGCCTCCTCCACGGGCATCGACGAGTCGCGCGACCGGAACTACCGGCGATCTCGTCGGGGCGCGCCCAGAGCGTCGGCCCCGCTGACTTTGGACCTTGTTTCAGTACTTGGGCAAGTGGTACGAGGCCGAGAGATACTTTGCCCTCTTCGAGTTCGGAGGAAAATGCGTGACCGCGAATTACAGCCAAAGCGAGAACGGATCGGTCAAGATCGTCAACGGGCAGATCTCTTCCCTGTGAGTCTCCTTCCGCGACTACTCGGGGCAAATCGCAAGTTCCGCGAGGGATCGTTTGTCTTTCAGGACCGGAATAGCCTCGACCATCGAGGGCATCGGCAGGCCAATCGGCAGGTCGGACGACCCGAAGCTGAGCGTAACCTTCCCTTCCCTCCCGCTGCAGTTCGACGCGCCCTACTGGATTCTCGACACGGACTACGAGCGGTTCGCCGTCGTGTGGAGCTGCACCAACTTCGGAGTCTTTAGGTAAGGATGGCAAGCGTTCGACTCCCTCGATCCGAACGAACGGTCTTTTGCAGCGTGCGGAACGCCTGGATCTTGACGAGGGACCCGAAGCCGCCGATCCCCGTTCTCGAGAAGGCCTACCAAACGATCGACAGGAACAACGTCAGCCGGGCGTACCTGATTCGCACCGACCAGAAGAACTGTCCGGCCGCCGGTTGAGCCCCTCCCGAACTTCCTTCCGACTCGGTCGCATTTCTCCCGTGACCCTCCAATTACCGCGCATTTATTCCTTATTTATTTATTTATTTATTTACTTATTTACTTATTTATTTATGTATTCATTCACCGACCGATTCGTTATTTATTGACTTAATAAAAATCGTAGGCACGCGAGTTTCGAGTCGAGCGGCAAATAAAGTGGCCTAGCGAAAAAACCCATTCCCTTTCCTCGCCCGATGACGACGGAGGACGTCCCTCCGTCGCGAGGCTCCCGGCGCCAATAAATCGCGCGGCCGATCCGCGTCGGAATCTCGATCGCAGCCCTCCGAAGAGGAGGATCCTAATAACAGGGTCCGCCAAACTTGAGCAAACATCCCCGCCCACGGCGCGTCCCGCTCGGCGTCGGCCCGGTGCCCTTCCGACATCGACCCGAGAGCGCCACCCTCGGCCGATATTTCTTTTCCCGGCTCTCGGAAAAGTCGCGTTCCGCGCTAACTCGACGCCTTGTCCCCTTTCGGCCGGCTCCCTTTCTTTCCCTTTCTCGCGGCGCTCCTAGAAACCGCGGGAAACGTACCTCGAGTCCGGCCGCTCCCCTTCCGAGACCTTCCCCGACCGTGGGGGGATGAGATCTGCCCGCGGGGGACGACGAGTCGATGCATTCCGGTTTGCGGGCGCGGCCGGTACCTGCGGCTCGCGATTACGTTAACGGCCCCGTCCCTGAACCTCGATAAGG
The DNA here is from genome assembly GCF_000612105.2 of Orussus abietinus. Taxonomy (NCBI): domain Eukaryota; kingdom Metazoa; phylum Arthropoda; class Insecta; order Hymenoptera; family Orussidae; genus Orussus; species Orussus abietinus. The sequence goes on from NW_019394317.1 coordinate 530,698, forward strand.
CGACGCGCGACCAGAGATGAGCAGAGATGAGCAGAAAACACTCTAAAAACGCTCGAAAATGTACCTACTAGTAGTAGATAAGTAGATAAAGTTAAATGGAGCGTCACGAGTGTTCTTCCCTTACCATCAAATGCGAGCAGTGTTGGTACGCGTAGGTAAGCCACCACCGTCAACTGCCGCATGGTATTACCGTCACGGGTACGTGAGCCGCCAACGATGACTGGTAGATGGCACCGCCATCGCGAGTGCGCGATCCCCTACCAGAAATTCGTTGTGCCTCCCTTGGGAGCAAAAAACGGTGAAAGGTAACATACGAAACCAGAGGGCAGCACAGGATGCGATCGCGCCACCCTGCCCGTGAGCAATCTCCCAACTCATTTCTGCACCCGACCCACGCGACCGCCTCCTGTCTTTCCTTCTTTTTCCGCCGCGGTTTTCCTTCCCGGCGATCGGTTCTTTTGAGGGCGACGCGACCCATCCGCGCGCTAAACGAGCGGAAACCTAATTGGAACCCGCCGCGGTCGCGGAACCGTCCGTTGCGTCGACGAAAAGAGTCGGCCGCAACCTCTTCTCCGCATGGGTCCGGAAAGACCTTTGCACGAGTTTCGGGGATTTTCTGTCGACCGCGAACGGGGGCGACCAGAGCTCGTCCCGCAGATTCCAAAACGGTTGGGAAACGCGGATCTCGAGTGGAGAGCCCACGGGGGAGCGGGCAAGCCGAGGGGACGCGGCATCCGCTCTCGGCCGGCTTCGGCCGGCTTCGGCCGGCCTCGGCCGATTCCGGCAGCGGCAGCGGCGGCGACGGCGGTGAGAACGGCGGGCGCAGTGACGGTGCCGCGCGCCGAGCCTGCTCAACCGATGGCGGTCGTCGGCTCGACACAACTGGCCGCAGCGTTCGCGCGACGGGACTTCCGCTTCGACGAAATCTCGGCGTGACGAAGAGCGGGACGTAAGTTTCTCGGGGAGGCGGTCGTTCCAAGGTGCGGATCGGGGAAGGCCTCGATCGAGAGGACGAGCCGAGCGGCCGGGCGTCGACACGTGGAGAAGATGGCCTGGTGGAGGGTCGTTCTGCTGCTCGCGCTGGCCGCGCGGCCCGCCGTTTCCTACTTCAACCTCTTCCTCAGCCAGCCCGAGGTTCGGAAACTCATGGGTGAGTCCGCTTCGTCGTCGTTCGTCCTCGGACTCAGTCGCGAAACCGAATCGGGTTCCGCGCGGTTGGAGGCCGACGCCTCGAGACGCGGGGTCTCCTTCGGGGAGCGCCGACGGAAACCCCCGGACGTTTGGTCCGGGAACGTCGTTCGCGTCCAATTCTCGACCCTCCTAGTAATCCCCGCGAGGTCGGAACCTTCGGGAATCGGGAAGATTCCTCGGGAAACCGGTCGAGAAGAGCGGGGAGGTGTCGACCTTCCTCGTTATTCGGCGTCTAAACAAACTGGGGCCAGCGGCCGGCCGGCCGGCCGGCCGCCCGGGCGGACGGGCCTCCCCGGTTTAACGAGGGCCTCGTTGGAATGGTTTATTGCGCCTCCTCCCCTCCCACCGGCCGAGCGGAGGCGCGAAAGACGCTCCGCTCGGGCGAGCCGAGCGCGCTCCCCAACCGGCACCTACATCGACGAGCGCCCGTTCCCGAGCCCTTCCCGAGCTCTTCCCGAGACGAGAGCCAGAGCATCTCTTGGAGGAACGATTCGAGCGGGGTCTAACGTCCCGATCGTCGGAACGATCGCATGGACGAGAACGCAGGAGATTTCCGGGAGAGAGAAAAGCGTGGGCGGAGAAAAAGTAAAGGAAAGAGGCGGACGCCCAATTTGAGGCCATCCGACCCGCGTCTACCTAGTTTGGGACCGGGAGGCCGAAAGGCACCCTTTTCCCTTCGAGACGCGCGGTTCCCGACAAATGGCCGCCCAAGTGGCGCGAGTCGAGTGTTTGCGAGAGGCCCCTGCCTCGCCCCGGCGGACTTGGAATAATTGAGGCGCCACCACCTGGAAGAGGTTGACGTTTCTCGGGGCAAACCGTAAAACCAGTACGGGCAATTTTTCTTTCCGGAAAACCTCGAGGAAGGACAAATTCAACGAGGCGAGTTCCCGCTCGAGTTCGCCCAAGGACAAAGGAGCGCGACAAAGGCGGAATTTTATCGAGCGGCCAAATGGGCGACCCGATTCGGTCCCCGATTCGGTCCCCGAGGGCCAGGGGAGAGGCGCCGGGTAACGAGATCTCTTCCCTTCCCTCCGGGCGGGGTTTCGTCTTTCCCGCGATCCCGGCCGGCGGGAAGCGCGAATTCAATGTCCCCGCTTCCTTCTGGTCGCTTTGCGGGTCTCGGTCGCGTCCCGAGGTGTCAGGTTTCGTTCCTCGGCCGACTCGATTATTATTTTGACAGCGGGGGACGCCGTCCCCCGCGCGACGCACCCCTGGACGCTCTCCCGGGATCGATCCGCCGGCCAAGGGACGCTCCTCGTCGGCCCGTCGAGTAACGCCGGTCCTCCGCCTCTCGTTCCAGGGTTGCCGGCGGAGCTGTTCTACGTGCGCGAGGGGGTGATCAACGAGTACGCCTTCAAGTTCGTCGTCCCCGTGCCGGCCCAGGTGCACAAGCTGCACTTCACCTGGGAGAACCTCGCCGGGCGCCCGGTAAGTCCGCGGTCGGGCCTCCGTCCCGGATTCCGCGACGGAGAGTCGTCTCAAGCTCGTGGTTTCCCTCGCAGCTGCCTTACACGGTGTCGGTGGACATCGGCGACCCGTCGGCGCTCAGCGGCTCGCTCAACATCTCGCGGACGGGCGACATCCCCGTGGGCGGCTCACAGACCTGGGCCCTGGCCCTCCACTGCGGGCCCTACGACGCCGAGGTCAACCTGGCGCTGCGCGTCAACGTCTCCCTTTCGAGACGCAACACCACCAGCCTCGACTTCCGCCGGAAGAAGATCTGCCTGAAGGAGAAGAGCGGCTACCCGGGGCCCGAGGAGGTCCTGGTCGCGACCTCGGGCTCCGGCGCCGGGGGCCGCGTCTTCTACGCGGCCGTCGGCTGCGCCTGCGCCTTCGTCGCGGCCGTCTGCGTCCTGGTGGCCGCCTACTACGTTCGCGATGGCAAGTCCCGGCGACACCGAGACCCCCTGCAGTGAGTGTCGCGGCCCGCCAGCGCCTCGCCTTTCCTCCGACCCGCCGCTTCTGTCCCCAGGGAGTCCAGGGGTCTGAGCTCGGCCGGCAGCGTGGAGCGCGGCCCGGGGGCCACGGCGGGTCCCGGACCCGGCCAGACCTTCCTGTCCCCGAAGACGCCGCCGCCCGCCTCCGCCGGCGGCTCCACGTCCAGCTACCGAAGGCTCGACGACCGGCCGGCCCGGGAGCTGCACGAGCGCATCCAGGAGATCACCGTTCAGCGGTAAGTCCGAACCCCGGGGAGTCCGGGCCCCGCCGTCTGCCTCGCGCTCCCACTCGGTCGCTTTCAGGTGCAGGGTGCGACTGCTGAGCGTCGAGATGGAGGGCACCTTCGGCAGGGTCTACCGGGGCAGCTACCACGAGGAGGGGACCGCCGTTCCGCGGGATGTGCTCGTCAAGACGGCGGCCGAGCACGCGTCGCAGGCGCAGGTGGGTTTCGCGACGGAATCGCGCGAGGATCCGCCCCGACTGTTCCTTCCGCTCTCCCGCAGGTCGCCCTTCTTCTGAGGGAGGGACTGATGCTCTACGGCTTGAGCCACCAGGCCCTTCTCCCCGTCCTGGGAGTGTCCATCGAGGAGAGGGGGGCACCGTTCCTACTTTACCCTCACACGGGATACAGAAATATGAAGAGGTTCCTCTTGAGATGCAAGCTCAACAGCGAAGGCCCGCCGAGGGCCCTGACCACTCAGGAAGTGGTGGAGATGGCTCTGCAAGCCGCGAAGGGGGTCCAATACCTTCACAGGAAGAGACTGGTTCACCGGGATTTGGCCGCCCGAAATTGCGTGTAAGTACTTCGATCGTGCCTCCCTCCCCGAAGGACGATTGACGAGCGACCCCTTCCTTTAGGGTGGACGACGAGCTCCGGGTTCAAGTCACGGACAACGCCCTGGCCAGGGACTTGTTCCCCCAGGATTATCACTGCCTGGGTGACAACGAGAACCGCCCGATCAAGTGGCTGGCCATCGAGAGCCTGTTGAACAAGAGTTTTACCACGGCGTCCGACGTGGTGAGTGTTCGTCGAAAGCAGTCTCCCTGGCCGGAGCGATTCTGGATTTCTAATGCCTGGATTCCTTCCTCAGTGGGCCTTTGGGGTCTTGTTGTGGGAGCTGACGACGTTGGCCCAGCAGCCTTACGTCGAGGTAGACCCCTTCGAGATGGCGTCCTACCTCAGAGACGGGTACCGGTTGGCGCAGCCCATCAATTGCCCGGACGAGCTTTTCGCCGTCATGGCCTACTGCTGGGCCATGTCTCCGGACGAGAGACCCACCTTCGGCCAGCTGATAGTCTGCTTGCAGGAATTTCACACGCAGCTTACCAGATACGTTTAATAGGAGAAACTCGAGCGAGCGACCCGTCCCGGTCACCGCGGAAGGGCACGGGCGCCGGCGGAGATACGCGACGCCTTTGCGCTATCTTATCTCGCGCAAACGATACGCAAACCATACGCTCTGCCAGTTCTCGGGCCGCTTCGGGTTTGTCGAGTACCAGGACGTTTCTTCTCCTCGTTCAATCAAACGCAATCTGAAGATCTCTCTAGCTTCGCCGAATGCCTCGATGTTGCTCGTGCAAGTCGTTACGGACGATCGTTGTACATATGTAATCGCTTAAGACCGGTTGACCGGTAAAACGTAACGTGTTCCAAACCCCGATCGAACGAACGCCCTGCCAACATTGAAACGCAAAACCGACCTCGTGCGTCCCGATTCTCCGGACGTATAATTGTCTTTTAAACTTGAAACGTTGTGATATCTATCCTTAGGTGCGTCGCTTGTCTCATAAGTTTTCGATGTGCCAATTTTTCTACTTTTGTACATAACACGGATACGAGTAACTACGATACCGACTTACCCTCGCGTAACTTTGTGTACATAGGAAATAAATGTATATTGTATCGAGAGCCGGAACGTGGGGTCAAATTTTGCATCTCCCGTTCTCATTCGTAGTATTAAAAGTGCCATTTCTTGCCGATTAACTACGATGCGATCGAAAGGATTCCGTAAACGTCCTAGGTCCCGTGAAATCATAATGCGCTGACCGCAATCGCTAACCTGCTATTTTTGGTGACCTTTGGAGAACCTCGCCAAGGGGAAAGAGCCAAATCGTGGAGTGTAGAAGATCTCGCGTTCTACGAAATGATTCGTCAAACGATGAAAAGTGCGCTACTCGTGTCCTATAATTCCTTTGGCTGCGAGAGCTGTCCCAGGGAATTAATGGCACCGCGCTCGCGTCTTGTTCGAGATGACAAACGAGTAGCGCGACTCCTTCGAATCGCCCAACGAACCCGATTCGTTATACCCGAAGAATTTAGCTCACGGGACGTGCCCAGCGATGCTCTTTGCGTGCCCCGTTTCGCGCTCCGCCGAGCACGCGGCGGACGCGGAAGAAAGAGCCTGAACTCTGGGCGAATCGAATTTGGAAAATAAATCAGATGCTCCTTTGGAAAAAGATTCGTTTACGGCACAACGAGTTATAAGAACATGGGCAAATAGTTAGGCGGAGCGTCGCCCCGATCCGCTCGCAAAAAAGTGAAGAAAACGCGAGCGCAAGCGAACGATATATGCGCGCGACGTATAGCGGTTAGAGTATCGAGATAAGTTAACTCCGGAGGAAGCGCAGGCGTCGTCCCGAGAGCGTCCCAAAGGCGTCCCGAGGGCCCCTCAAGGATCGTGCACGGTGTGGTAGGAAATCCGGCCGTTGTCGTTGACCCCGGTCGTCGCGGACTTGAACGACGTCTCCTTCCCGTCGGGTCCGACCGAGTGGCTCGAGCTCGAGCTGGTGAAGACCCCGAAACTGTTGCCCGAGGGTGCCGGGACGTCCTCCCCGAATCGGGAGAAAATTCCCGGTTGGACCTGCGCGACAGTCGGGAGCGTTATACCCGTTCGCCCGTCCCGGGTCCCTCTAACGGGGCCGCTACTTACGGGACCGATCGAGGCCTCCTGGAATCCTCCTCGCGGACCGAGGGTGGCGCTCGCCGAGGCGGAATGCGGCCCCGAGGACCCGCCGCCTCCCTGGGAGTTCATCCCCGCTCCGGGGTACTGTCGAGGGTACGGGTAGCCTTGGCCGAGGCGGTTGCTCAGCTCCAAGAACCTGCAAACGAATCGGCCCTCGTTCGGGAGCTTCTTATCGGGACGGGCGCCTTCTCCGAACGACTGGCCGAGAACCAGCCGTGTGGAAAATGGGACCACTTTGCGCACCGATACGCGCCAGCCATTTTTCGACATTCCGGGCAAGAACCTTTACGGCGCGTTTCGTTAACTGCTCGCGACGAAGATTTTACGAGAGAGAAACGACGGCTTACGCTTGCTGCTGAGCCTGAAGCTGGGCCTGAAGAGCTTGGATGTTCGCCAGATACTGCTGCAGGTAACTTTGGAGTTCCAGGTCGAATCCCGCGGGATTGGACTGCGGGAAGTAAGAGTAAGGCCCTCCAAATCCGGGATACCCTTGAAATCCTCCACGGGACCCGAAGGATGGCCCCGCTTGCGGGAAACCTGGTCAAAGTACAGCCAGATAAGGCGCGTGGCCCGTCGTTCGCGAAACGGGCGTCGCGATAGCCGAGCGAGTGCCGAGCGAGTGCCGAGCGACTGCCGACCGACTGCCGACCGACTGGAACCAGCGCCAGACGTACCTGCGGAACTCTGGACTCCGCCGAAGCCTCCGGCCGACGTCGACGCCGACGCCGACGCCCCCCCGGCGCCGGCGAAGCTCTCGTCCCCGGCTGGCTGGGAGCTGGCTGGCTTCGTCTCCTTCGGCTTCTCGGTGGCCGCGACTTCTCGCTTCGCGGCGGCTTGAACCAAGAAAACCGGTCACTCGGCCGCTCTTTGTTTCCGGCAGCGAGTTTAAGGAAACTCCGGTCGAGGGCATTGCCAAGGTCGGGGCCGACGACGCGGTTCGACTCGATAAAGAGGTGGGAGGTGGGAGGTGATTAAGAATGTCGGGTCAAGGTGAACGCGCAACGAGGTCGCGAATGCGTTGACGTAACGCCGTCCCCGGCCCTGAAAGAAAGCGCTTTCCGACGGGAGACGAGTCGGCAGGTTACGCAACGCCTCGCAAAAGCGTGTCGACGCGTCTCGCTCCGAGTACGAGACGAGGGAGGGGCACTTACTTCTCGGCGATCCGGCCGAAGCGAGTTCGGGGGCGGCCAGCGTTCCCACGATCCCCGCGAGGAGGACAAGGGCTCGAGCGCGAGCAAGGGCCATTTTCCGAGATGCCCTCGGTGGCGAAGGGCGAAGGCGATCGAAAAGAGGAAAAGAAATCCTGGATCGCGACGCTCGTTTTCCGACCGTAAGAGCGCGGAAGTTGGCGAGAGAATGACTAATTCGCGCCTCGCAACGTTCATCTTATATAGCACTCGGTATTCGGCGTCCGATCTCGGAGGCTTCGCGCCGCTCTTTTGCCGCCCTCGCCGTCGACTCTTTCCTCGCGGCCGACCGAGGGCGGCTTGCGCCCCTCCGCCCTTGCTCGATCGCTATTAACTATTAACTTTCGACGAACGGCGTTCCTGCGGTTTTCCCCGATCGATCGATGATTTATCGACGACGGGATTGATTTCCTGCCGTCCGTTCGCGTCTCGGGGAGCGCAGGGAAATCTTGGAAAAACATCCCGGTAATCGAACGCTACGTTTTCGTTGACAAACTTTCACCTTCCGAAAGGAAGTACCGTTTAAAATACGAGAAACGCCCGTCCATTCGGCGGATCTCCCGTCAAAAGTTGGCGGCTCGCGCTAACGATCGATGGATCGCTCGATGACGAATCGACAATGATTACGGGGTACGCGCCGATTCGTATCCTGTTACTCCCGATCGCATCGATTTGCATAGGAAAATGTTTTCCCTTGGAGGAACGGGAAGGAACCCGGGAAAACGATTACTCGCGCCTCGCGCGAATCGAGCCGCCTGATTATCGACGAGCTTCGAGGAATTTCCCGGCTCTCGAGCTCTCGGCCTTCGGCTCGGAGGAGACGCGGAGGAGACGCGGAGGAGACGCGGAAAAGACGCGGATGGACCGACGCCACTGGGAATATCCCTGTCGAAGCAGGCCTCGTCTTCCGATGCGCGAGTACCCGGAACTCGAATCTCGAGGGACCCGGGCAGATAAGGCGGAAACGTCCGCCGCTGAGTCAACGCCCGAGAGAAATTGCAACGATCCCTTTCCGTTCTCTCCGCCCTCTGACGAGGAAGACGTTCCGATATCGACTTTTAGGCCGAGCGCGAGAACGAGCGAATAACCGCGCCCTTCGGGAGCCGTGGTAAAAACCGCGCGGCAGCCTCGCGGCGCGTCCGTTGGCCCCCGTGACGAGCGTAAATACGCACCCGATGACGACTCGGCGCGAGCAACCTTGGCCCGGTCTCTTCTTCCCTTCCTCCCCTCGCTCCTCCAGCCGGACGACGTCGGCCGACGTCGGCCGACGTTGGACGACGTCCAGAGATCGAATCTCGCCTGTACGACCGGGAAGGAATGCCGATCTCGAGGTCGCGTCGACCGCTGGAAAATGGGGGGCCGCCCGAACCCGGTATTTCCCGGTATTTCCCGGTATTTCCCGGAGGAAGACGCCTCTCCGAAAGACGGCGAGGCGTCCGGGCGGACGCCGCTCGCATTTCGATAAGGACCTTAAGGCCGGCGAGACTCGATAAAGGACGGAGCCGCGCTCGGCGGGGCTCAGAACGAGCGAGTCATGGAGTGGCAAAGGAGACTCCTCGGGATCTGCGCGTTGGCCTCCATCGCGTGGGCAGGTAAGACCGACTCGTTCGGGCGTTCGTCTTCGCTTCGCTCGATCCCGAGAGGGCGTCCCATCTTTCGCATCCGACGTTTTCTTCAAGACGTACGAGTCCGCTCGAGCGAGGAGGAGGAGAGGCGGTGGAACACGCCTCCGGAGTTGAGGTCCGAGCCCGTCGGAGGATCCTCTCGACTCTCGGCGAGTCTCTCCCTCGCCGTCGACGGGACCGGCCACCCTCCGGGATCTTGGGACCGGATGCCGAGTCGCCAGCGCCCCCGCTGGACCAACTTCGGGCCCGACCGGCCCCGACTGGAGCTCGACCTCGCCGCCGGGGGCTGGCAGAGCCGCGACCCCGAGGTCCGGATCTTCCGACGGGCCGACCGTTCGAGGCGAGCTCGCGCGGCACCGATCGGTCGTTCGTCCGCGACGTGGAAGCGTCGCCTTCCGTTTGCCGCGATCGAGTAGACCGTCGTCTTCGGGGGGAGGGGTCGAGAAAATCGAACGGAAGCGGCCGACGCTCGCGATCTCTTCTTTTCTTCGCGTATTTATTCATTTACTCCTCTTGTGGAAAAATACACGGCTCGCGGTCGCGAAACCGCTATTCCAACGATGGTTACGTAACGCGATCGACGTTTCAATGCATCGATCGTCTTGGCGCTGAACGTTATCTTTGAAAAATGTTTACCAGGTAATCGGGCGCGAGGCTCGCGCACGCACCGAACCGAAATACTGGCTTAACGAGCACGGAATGTAAAGAGAGATTAATACACGATCGTCGGCGGCGTTGTCTTAACGAAAACGCAATATTTTTACGTTATTCTCATTTTTGAAGCTCGACTCGAAACGGTCCAATCTTCTCCTCCCCTTCATCCCTGACTTACCGTCAAACGTTAGATAATACCTGGAGCGAAAACCCGACCGCCGACCGTTCCTTGTCCGAAGGAACTCGTAAACGCGGTAAACGGGCGGCATCCAATGGAGCCGAAACGACCGCGAAGGTGCAAGCCGCGTTTCCGTCCCGATTGACCGCCGTTCTTTCTTACACCTCGACTTCCTTCGGTCTCTTTCCAGTTTTATCGACGTACGGTAATCGGGCCCGCAGTTTTATCGACTCGACGAGGTTTTCAGAGGCGGCCGATCGTTTGGTCCGTTCGCGGGTGGAAACGAATTGGCATTGGCTCGATCCGCCCCGACGCCCTACGGTGCGGGATTAAAAAAGTCCGCAGCGCCGCCCGATCGTGATCGTTGTTATTCCCCCGGGCTGGAACGGCGCCGCGGATCGACCATTTGTGCCGCGGTTCGATTGGCGCGCAGCGGTTTCTTTATATACGCGTCGCGCTCTGCGTACGATCGAGCTCCCTCCCTTCCTTCTTCCCGCTCCGCGAAATGCAGCCGGCCCCCGCCTTTTCCTCTTTCCTTCGATTCGTACATGACACGGACAACTTTTTTACCGGCCGATTCCAAGAATTTCGAAAAGGCGAACGCGCGGCAGTATCCGTAAACGCTTCTCGACTGGATTTCCCGGATTTCCCGGATTTCCCGGATTTCCCGGATTTCCCCTGAAAGATATCGGCGTGAAAATGGATCCGGAACCGTGTTGAACGTTGAACGTGCCCCATAACGGTCGGTCGTAGTTCTTGATTCGAGCGAAACCGGCCAGGTGACGAGCCGTCCATACAATCCCAGGCGCATCCTAGCGTGAAACTCCCGCGGATACCCAACCGAACGCAATTTGCGCCCGTCCGGCGCAATTAACGCAAACTGCACCTTCTTAAACGACACACCGGTCTTTAGCGATCGGCGATTCCGCGAGCGAGGGAGGGCAGCGTCGCCGAGGCGTCTTCGAAGAAGAAACGTTCCGACGAATCTTCGGAATTCATTCGATCGAATCGACGTTCCATGTACGAATTATCTCTGTTTTTCCTCAATCGAGAACTCGTCCGTGGGGGAAGATTCGTAAAGCGTCGATGCAATTTATTCGTTTCAGCGGAAATTACGCGGTACGCGTATTTATCCGTGACGAATCGATCCATTTGCCGTTTTTGCCGATTTTTCCCACACGAAGGCGATCCTCGTCGAGCCGTTTCGTCCTTAATTATCGGTTCGTAACCCGCGTGGAGCTCGAGCTCGTCAAAAACGGAGCACTCGTCCTCGGTCAACGTCGGGCAAGGACTCCGAACCTCGGAGCGACTCGAATTATGCAAAACTGGGAAACCCGGACCCGGAGGCGCGACTCCCATCGCGAGGAAGCACCGTTCCCCCTCGCAAAGTGAACGCGTAAAAGTCCGGGGAAATCCCGAACGGACGTCGACGCCCCAGAGGGAGGGAAGCCGGCCGCCTCGGTGGCGGCGCGCGAAATCGAAAAATTCCCAACCGGGACGAGCGGCGTTCCGCAAAAACGAGGAAGCGCCTCCTCGTCGAATTACGCAAGCGTCCGGGTAATGCACGCGTGCACGATCCGCCGAGTATAAATGAGGAAAGACGAATCGATCCGAAGACAGTCCGTTCCCTGGCCGGTCGCAACCGAGACTCGCGATGCGGAGACTCGGCTTCCTGGGCCTGCTCCTCTCGGCCGCGGCCGTTTCCGGCCTGCCGGCTTCCGATCCCGGTGAGTTCGCCCCCGACCGGCGGTCGACTTTTCTTACCTGCCCGTCTCTCGCTTTGCCGTCGCAGACGCCGTCACAGACGCCGTCCCGCCGAAGGACCCGAGGCCTCCGCCCATGGGCGCCGAGACGCATCACGGCGTCGTCTACCTCGTCAACCTATACGCCGTGAGGAACCGAACCGAGCAGGACCCGGATAACCCTCGAAACGAAACCGCCGACGCGGGCCCCGAGATTCTTGGCAAGTGCCCTTCCGCTGTGTCCCCCACCCCTCCCGATGTCGCCGCCCGAGTGACCCGTCTCTTCGTTTCTTGCGTCCAGGACCCATCGCCACCGTCCTCCTCATAGTCGAGACCGACGAGGACGAGGGGCCCACGGACCTGGACCAGGTCGTTCGAGATTTGAAGAAGGATGGCTTCAAGGTCGAGCGGATCAGCTCCGACGGGGAGACCAAGCTCGTGAGGGTCGACGTCGACGAGACCGAGGAAGACGTCGAGAAGAGGCTGACGAAGCCGCTCGAATCGAACAAGATCCGGAGCAAGAGGACCCTCTGCATGAAATGCTTCAAGGGCGGCGGAGGGTGTGGCGGCGGAGGCTGCGGCGGGGGAGGGGGCGGGGGCGGGGGCGGATACCCCAGCGGAGGTACGTGCGACCGAGTCCGTGTCCACCACTCGGAGTAGCATTCGGTCTCAGATCGAAATGCCCATTTTGTAGGAGGACGAGGAGGAGTGGTAGCGATCCCGATCGCCGTGGTACCGATTACGGTTTCAGGTGGCGGATACGGGCACCCTAGCAAGAGCTACCACCCGAGCGGAGGCGGCGGTCGGTGTAACACTTGCGGAGGGTAGGTTTCGAACGGAACGCGTCCGTCCGACCCGGACGATTCGTAACGAACGTTTCCTTCGCTTTTCCAGAGGCGGAGGCGGCGGCGGAGGCGGAGGATACGGCCACTCTTACTCCCAAGCGTCCGCGTCCGCGCAGTCGTCCAGCTGGTAAATATCGGTGGCCGACTTTTCCGCTTCCCTCGAGCTACTCTGACGGCGCGTGCTCGTCCTTTTCAGGGGAAAATGAACCGCCCCGTGGATCCGGGGGCGCACGGTTCCGACGACGATTCCGAAGAAAATACAGTCGAGCGAACTCGAAAAAGTACGAAACGCCTTTCTTTTCGTCCCCGCCCGATCCCACCCGCGAGGACGAGTTTCCTCCCTGCCGACGCGACCTCTCGATCGACGTTTCGGGAACGACGGAGACCTCCGCGAGAAAGGAGGACGTCTGCTTCCCTCCGGCTCCGGCCTTTCGAAGATTCTTCCCACAGCGCGCGAGGAAGTCGCAAAGGGCGCGCAAGAGGAAGGAACCGGTTCGTCGAGACTCGCGAGCGTTTTTCGTCCGGAACCGGACCCGGTGCCATCTCGCGGCCCGTTTCCGATCGATCGAGGAACGATCCGGGCGCGAGTCTCGATCGGACGGCCGCGTGCGCACAAATCGACCTTCCTCGCCTCGCTCGCTCGCCTCGGCCGCAGCGGGATAAAATCGAAAGTGACGCAATTTCGAGAACCGGCGCGACCTTTCGCTCGGAAGACGCGGCCGGGCCAAGGTGACTCCTCGCCTGGGGACCGCCGTCGACGACGTCGTCCTTGGGACGACGTCCGGAGACCTAACGGTAGCGCCCGCGCTCGTTAACCGACGCTCGACCGACGCTCGACCGCGGCAACGATACCGACGTTGGCTAGGAAAGGCATCCGAGGAGGCCCGTAAACTCCTTTACGATCGTTCCGCGAAATGCCGACCGGAAGGACTCCGGAGTCTCGGGCCGACGGTCTCGATTCGATCCTTTCTTACGTCGAGATCGAAGCTCGACGCCTCGATCGGGGAACCCACCCGGAAGCGGTCGTTTGCAGGCCGCCGCGATTAACCGGGGTGAAGCGTTCCCATAAATCCTCCTCGAGCGGCCGCGTTTCCTTGACCCTCGAAAGCCTTTCGAAAACACGCGACGCGCGGAAACGGACATCGAAAGCTCCGGCAGGCCAAGAAAAACTTCTTGAATAACGGCGACGACCGACCTTTCCCAAGAATCGTAAGTACGCCCTAATTGCCTTCGATTGCCCGACCGCGGTTTAAACCGCGATGATATTTCAACGCCCCGGTCGTTAAACGATCAGGAAACGTTTTTCTCCAGAATCCCGTCCTTGGCCGACGAGGACCGAACGAGCGAACCGCTCGACGATCGTTCCCTCGCGGATGGCCGACTTCGATCTGCCCTGGACCCGTTGGTTACGTTTTACAATTGCCGCCAGAAACCTTAACCGCCCTTGGCGAAGGACTCCTCCGCGATCGAGGCCAAATTTAGTTACCAAAACGGGGAATCCTCGCGACTCTTACGATCGAGTCCGTGCCAGGAACCAATTAACGTAGCAAAGAGGCTCGATTAATTCTCTGCCTCCTCCGCAGCCTCCGAGGAAGACTTAACCGGGACATGCGACCGAAACCGGAACCCAAAACCAAAGAAATACTATTTTCTGGTCTCGACACCGATACCGCAAACCGGATTTCGTAACGTTAAAAAGGCGAAACTGCAGAACCGGATTTGCATTAGAGAGTCTTCTGGTGATTTAACTCGCGGCGTAACCGCGCGGACCCGATTCCACCAAAAGTTCTGCCCCCGTTCCTTTCTTCGAGAACTCATTCTCCCGACTCGAAACGGTAGCCGGGACCGGTCTCCGTTTCCGCCGTTTCCGCCGGTCCGCGGGCCGCTCCATTTTTGCATCGCGCGTGCCTCTGAAAACCACGAGGGCTCCCGTTTTTGCTCGGATATTAACGGAATGGAACCCCTCGGGGCCCGAGGCCTCGTTCAGCGATAGGGTAGGGGCCCGTAGATATAAAGGTGGGAGCCCCTTGCTCCAGGGGCCCAGTACCGTTCAAAGATGCAACCTGCCGGGATGCTGCGACCGACGGGGACCGCGATCCTCCTACCTTGCGTGCTTTTTATCGGTTATGCCTGTGAGTAAGAGGAATCTCGACCGAGTCCGAGCGATTTGAAAGCGTCGAATGCACGCCGGGCCCTTCGCGAGTGTGCCCCGGGTTGAAACGACGACAAACTCTTCCCATTTCGGTCGAGTCGATCGATTCGGAGATCGAGTCAAACGCGTCGGTTCTACGAGAACCGTGAGTCAGAACGCGCATCCGTCTCCGATGACTCCCGAGGACGAGTGACGTTAACTTATCGAATATGCCGATGGTGGAATCTTTAACTCCGACCCGACCCAGAAGGCGGAGAAAAAACGTCCCCGTGATTAATCGTTTCGCATTCTCAGGTGCAGGCCCGCTGCAGGTGTTGCCAAGTATCCCGGGTTACGTCCCTGTCTATATTCGACACGGCGACCAACCCCTAGAGGAAATCAACCCTGACCTCGCCGAAGCGTTCCACGAAAGGTCATCGCTTCCACAGGTTTGTCGATCGGTCGACGCTCCTTCCGTTTACGTCGCCCCGTCGGTTCGCCCACGACGGGTACGAAATTTCATGATTCGACGCGATTGCACAGGTCACTCGGAAGGATCGATTCGAAGATGTTCCTGGCCAGATTTATTCGAAGGAAGAGGAGCACGCATCCAAGACCGCCGATCACCCCGCGGACGTTCGCCATCGTCAAGCGGAGCACGATGAACGTTCGGAAGGCAGTTTAGAGGACGGAGCGATTCCGGTACTGATAGTGCCCGTCGGCCTTCGAATCGGAGCCGGCAACGAAAACGTTCAGGTGACTCTCGTTTACCGCGATCCTACTCGAAACGCGGACGATTTTCCTCAAACTTTCGAAAACTCGTGGTCTTCTCGAGCCTTGACCGAGCCTTGACTCGAGTTTCAAGAGCGACCGCGAGTCCGTCGAAAAGTTGACGAGGTCGACGCGAGGTCGACGCGAGGTCGACGCGAGGTCGACGCGAGGTCGACGCGAGGCGACGGCAAAGGACGAGAAAAAATAACGAAAGACGTCGCCGCGTTTGGTCCAGGTGAACGAGATGCCGAGGGCGGAACGGGAACTGCTGGAGAGACTGGCCGCGGAAATGGAGCGCTCGGAAACGAGGCCTAACGAGCTCGGTTCTAGCTCTAATTATCCGGAACTGCCGGCGAGCGTCGAACGAGGTCACGGTGGCGCCAGAGGTTTCCCCGGCTCGATTCTCGAGGAACCGGTTCCCGCTCGCGAGTCGCCGGCCCTAAGCCCTCCGGGGCCCCGGTTCCGCGCGATGGCGCGCAGGTCGGTCAGCCAGAGGGACGTCGTCCTTAAGAACGGCACCGAGGACCGCGCTCCCCGCGATCCGGTCACCGCCAGCCCCGCCAGCCCCGCCAGGAGCGCCCGCTTGGAAATGGACGACTGCGACCCACCGCCGCCCCCCCCGCCGCCCGCGCGACGATCTCCTCCTCCGCCCCCTCCGCCCCCGCGAGCGGCTCCGCCGCCCCCACCGGACTGCGATTATCCCTGAGTATCTCGCCCCCGTATCTTGAAATTCGGCTCAAAAATTTCGCGCCCTATGAACGAGTTTCCCGTAGCTCCTCTTCGTCGTCCGTCGTTGACCGATTCGGAAATTCCCCACTTGACTCGGCGAAATCCATCGATGTTTCCCTATCGTGCAGACAAAAATGAACGGACGCTCCAATTGATGTTTATTGCCGAGTTAGAAGGAAATCGTTCTAGTGAGAATATATTAATTTAACTCGT
Organism: Orussus abietinus; assembly: GCF_000612105.2. NCBI lineage: Eukaryota > Metazoa > Arthropoda > Insecta > Hymenoptera > Orussidae > Orussus > Orussus abietinus. The sequence continues at coordinate 546,865 of NW_019394317.1, forward strand.
TACAACCCTTGGAAAAGCCCAAGAATCGTGCAATTTATGGACCGATGTCAGGACACGTATACCGAACAGGAGGACATCGAAGGAGACATTGAACGCGATCGTTTGGATCTTTAGACGGCGCTATACCGCTTAGAGTTTAGAAAAGCTTTAAAACGATTCCGATCGAAATTCATTAAATACCTTTGTCGAGCGGACCGGAGATTACCAAGCCAAGGAACGTGGACTCTTCGTCGTCCGAATAAAAAGTTGGAATTTAATGAAGAACGTGTTTCTAAGTTTAACCCTTTAAACTCCGCGAGTTACGGAACAAATAACGAATACTACGTGGCGGAGCTAATGCAGCACCAAGGGTTGACCGGGTGGACCAGGTTGACATCGAAGAAAATGAAAGGAAATGCCATGTTTTCGCCGCTCCGATATTCCCCATTCTCCGAGCTCCACGGACCACCACGGAGCGTCGCCGTCGAATTCGATGTTTGGGTTTGTTTACCCGCTGTCGTCTAACGACTTTGCCCCAAAACCAGCCGAGACTTTTCCACGCTTGGCGTGGACCTGCCTTCCCCTTTAAAGTCCATGCTCGCTGCTGGAAACAGCGGTAAACTGTGTGGAATGGTTTCGATACGTGGCCGCTAGGCGACGGCGACATAACCCAACATAACCCGGGGCATGGCCACTCTACAACCTCCTGTCTGCTCCTGTCTGTACTGGTCTGTACCGAGAGGCGCGTACGAATTCGCTTTTTAATGAGAATTCATCGTTTGGATCCAGTACGATCAAATTGTTCTTACAAATTTATCGTAAGATTCTATGACGGACGAAAACGTATATAGGCATGCATGACAGGCAACAGTTCGGTTAATGGAAGTTCGTTACCGTCCGATAACCTAAAAAAGAAAGGGGAAAGGATCGATATAAACTAGGAGTGCGATTTTACTCACGATGCTTAAGATTTTGAAAAAACGAAATCTGCTATTCGATGGTTTTAGAATGATGAGCGACTGTAAGACTTTAGTCGCTAATTCGGAAGAGGTGAATATCGTATGTAGATTTGTCGTCACGCGTAATGTCTTTTGCTTGACAATGTGTAACGTTGTAGTCATCAAAAACGTACCCAAAGAGAATATTTTCTGGAATTCAACCAACTGGCAACGTACATCTAGGAAATTACTTGGGAGTGATTCGAGACTGGGTTCGCATGCAAGACGCTAAAGAAGACGTTCTACTAAGTATCGTTGACTTACACGCGATCTCCTTGCCACAGGTGGGCAAGGATTTTTACAAAGACAAGTAGGCAAACTAAATGTACCAGAAAGCTAACTTTACCCTGTCCTATAGTTGTGTCGATTCCTTATGCTGAACTCCTGCCAAAATTATTGCTAAGATTTTTTTTTTGTCACTAGGATCCTAAGGAATTAAGGAAGAACATTTATAATCTGATGGCTACGTTATTAGCTTGCGGTATCGATCATGAGAAAACCATTTTATTTCAACAATCTGGCGTTCTGGCGCATACGGGATTATGTTGGGTTCTCGGCTGTTTTACGACGATGCCTAGACTTGCGCACCTACCACAATTTAAAGAAAAGAGCCAGAAAGTTAAAGACGTGCCTTTAGGTATATACATATACCCGGTATTACAAGCTGCTGATATTTTGCTGTATAGGTAACTGTGCGTGTAATTATTTCTGTACAAAGTATTAGCATAGCTACAAGTGATGAAATTATGAACATTTTAGAGCGACGCATGTCCCTGTTGGACAGGATCAAGTACAACATTTACAGTTGGCCCAACAATTAGCACAAGTTTTTAATACGCGATATGGAGAGACCTTTCCTATACCTCATTCTGTAATAAATAGTAAGTAATAACATTGATACATGGTATTGTGAATTCGCATACGTAAAATAGTAATTAATGGTCCTGGGAGGACATGAAGTATAATATACAATGCAGTTATTTATGGCATTGTCAATTTTGTATGATTTTCATGCAGCGACAATTTATATTTTAGACAATAACTTCAGGATTAGATCGTTACGAGACCCATCGAAAAAAATGTCAAAGTCAAGCAATGATCCCAAAGGTGTATTGTCATTGATAGATGAACCAAAAGTAATCGTAAACAAACTTAAAAAAGCTATTACTGATTTTACGTCACAAGTGACTTACAATCCCCAGGAAAGACCAGGTGTTGCAAATTTGATTTTGTTGCATTCGGCATTGAGCGGAAAAACTCCTGATGAAATCTGTTATGAAGCTCGTGATCTGGATACTGGAAAGTACGTTTCATAATATGTAAAATATTTAAGTTATGCTCCATTAATTGTATATTAACATCTATTATGAATCTACCAAGAAGTATTTATTATGCTTCTACTTTTAAACCTACTGGTATCATTATTTTTTGTTACACTCTCATAGGTACAAGTTGGTACTAGCAGCCGAAGTTGTTGATAGACTACGTCCTATTCGAGAAAGAATAATGGAACTGACGAATGAACCACAGTATTTAGATGATGTTTTAAAAAAAGGCACCGAACGTGCGATAGAAATTGCTGAAGAATGTTGGTTAGATGTAAAAAAGAAAATTGGTTTCAACAGTGACAACGTAACTTCGTATGGGAATCAAGTGAGAAAAGAAGCAAATAGATCATAATGTACTTATCGTAAATAGCGATATAAATTCATTAAGATACATAATTTACATCCATAATAAATTTATTTAAGACACTTCAAACGAGCTGTCCAATTATTTTGTTTAATGTCAAATTATGATCCTTGCTTTAAGTCGATTACGAGCTTCCCTCGCAAGTGACCGCGTGCAATTCGTTCATAAGCCTTGGGTAGATCTTTGAAAGCGTATACTTCCATGACCACGGGTTTTACCTGTTACAGCAGCGATATAAATTTCACTGAATTATAAAAAATACATAATGGTATTGCTCTTACGTGAAAAGTATAACATCTCACCTTGCCACTCTCTACTAGAGTTTGAAGCATATTGAGTCCTGTCCTGGAGGGTACAAAGAATCCCCACTTCACGGAACCAATTTTCTGTGGCTCATATATGTTGTATTTGAGTATATCAACAATATTCTTTATGCCACCACCGAATAATCCGTACTTATCGATATTTTTTAACATTGGTGAGTTTAATGTTATGTAGGTAGAATGTGGATAGCCTTTGACTTTTATTAGATCTGGCCCTTGATTGGCACAATCAAGAATGATGTCATATCTGGGACCAGTAGTAACATTCGACGTTATTTTTTTATGGATAAAATGCCTACACTATTTAATTCTCCTCTATATTTGCACATTAATGAAATAATAACATTTCTTTAAAATATTAATAAGTATAATTAATTAAATACATGTATATACTGACGGTCCTTCCGACTTTATCAACTGGTCAGCACCGTCACATTTATAATCGATAATGATGTCGGCACCCATCTTTTCCAAAAGAGTGATTGCGTCGCTGCTACATGTTGTAACAACCTGAATGCACGTTAGAGCATAGAACGTGCTGTATGAAGGTATTTTATACTTTGCTTTAATTTGCTTACATGCATGTTCCAAGCTTTTAGAAGTTGAATAGCTTGAGTTCCCACCCCACCAGAACCACCAAGAAGCAAAACTCTTTTGTTTCGATATGCAGCTAGATTGATTTTATAACATAAACCACCGGTCAACCACAATGCAGACCATGCCGTAAGGCCTGCGTACAAGATACTGGCACCTTCCAGATATGACACATTTTCAGGACGACGATTTATCTAACGAAAGTTGCATCTTAGAATTTCGTTCACACATTTATTTAAGTTTTAAATGAAAGGTCTAAAGCATCATTTTACCAAATCACTATCAACGACGACGCATTCCGAGTGACAACCCTGTTGATGTACAGGAATAACTCCCCATACTTGGTCACCTTGTTCCAACCTATTTCCAACACCGTGACCTTTCGAGAGTACAATCCCAGTAAAGTCTCTGCCCATTGTTAATGGAAACTCGATTTCCGAGCTAGTAATACTGGCACCGGTAAGAATACCTGTTGCCTTCCGCATTACGTTCAATACCTTAGAGCCATATCCTTCTGTAAAGATTTTGCTTCTGTACTCACGCCATTTGAAAATTGAGAAAGTACAAATTGAAACAATGATATCGTACTGGACATAGCCACATCAATGGGATTGACGCTACATGCTTCCACCTTAATGAGAATGTCATTTGGCTTAGTTAAAGTCGGCAGATTTACATAAGATAATCTCAAATCATTGGTTCCGCCGTACGAATGAATTTGCCATGTTTGCATCCTCTTATCCAGGAGTTCTTTATATTCAATTGCAGTTTGTCCTAGATTCCGGTAATGTACTAATAATGAAGTCAGGCCAGAGTAAGACGTAATTACTCTTGTTGTGTTTAAACTGACCCTCATTGTGAACAACAATACAACTAGATTGGATTAAAAGTATTACAAAGCAATTGGCTTAAAGTGATAAGTAACTCTTCTCAGATCGGAAGAAATAAGAAATATTGTCTTTCCTTATCAGAGATGAGTTGGGAGATTGCTCACGGGCAGGATCGTGCGATCACATCCTGTGCTGCCCTCTGGTTTCGTACGTTAGCTTTCACCGTTTTTTGCCCCCAAGGGCGGCGCAACGAATTTCTGGTAGGAGCACGCGCACTCGCGATGGCGGTACCATCTACCATTCGAGCGTTTCTCGATCATTTTCACGCATTTTCAGAGTGTTTTCGAGTGATATCGAGTGATATTCTAGTGTCTTCGATCATTATCGAGCGTTTTTTGACCGTTTCGAGTGTTTTCGAGCGTTTTTAGACCGTTTTCGAGCGTTTTCAAGCGTTATCGAGCGTTTTTCGACAGTTTTTGAACGTTTTCGCACGTTTTTCAAATGTTTCCGAGCCTTATCGCAGGCTGTACAGTGCCGTTGAGTGTTGTTAAGTGCAGTAGAGTTCCGTAGAGTCCCGTAGAGTCCCGTAGAGTCCC